>NC_056730.1:59833844-59936344 GCF_019279795.1 Protopterus annectens | reverse complement strand
TTCTGAAGTGCAACCCCTGGGGCCACTGACACCCCAGTGCAAGCCACTTTAATGGGTGTAGACTGAGGTGATCATGGCCTCATTTCCTCCTGTTCCACAACTGTACCTACAAAAAGATGATACAGAGGGAAAATTATCTGTCTATGTCTCTTTCTGTTTATATATCTTTCTATCTACACTAGAAACACATTCTCAGTTGTACAGTACACTGCAACAGATATCATGCACACCTAATTGCTGGAAAAATCACTCTCACATTCGGAGACATCTGTCCGTGTTAAGCTCTGGCTCCTCTGCTGTTGGGAAATAAAGTATGTACTCTCAAGTATACATCAGTTCTGCTAAAATGTTTACAGTAGAAGGTTGTCTCTTTTCCTATACCCCTGTAACTCCCAGTGTTGAAACAAGTCAGGAGGATGGCACATGAGGCCACTGTAGCAATGCTTGCACTGCACAATAGCCTGGTCAATGCTAATGGCATTCCAACAAGCTCTTGTAAGCCATCTACATGTTACAATGGCCCATCATATTGCTTTAGCAAGTACTCCTGACACTCACTGTGTAATGAAAACCAAACACTCTTGCTATGACTCTGGCACACCAAGCTGGAGGTCTGCATTCTTTAGTTCCTGGCCACTCATTCAGTTCCACTTGACGAGCACAGAACTTATCTTGCATACATGGATGCACATTTGTAGGATACTGCACAATGTAGCACTGTGCCGTAGTGCTACTGCATGCTTTTATCACTCCACCGTGGAATTACAAATAGACATAACATGGCATAACTTACACACTTACACATGTATGCAGTAGCATAATGGTCACATGCCTTGTGGTCACCATGATGTGCATAGCTAACACTGGCAATACTCTATGGCAGCTATTTACAAACAAGCAGAAATACAGAACCTTCTTAGCACAAGCAGTGCACTAACTGACCCTTGCCAGCACAATATAAAGGTACCGATACCATTTTGTGCTACATTGTTCATTACTGTACAACAGAGAAATAAAACAACATCAGTAAAGATTCTGTAGACTTATAGCTTTACAGAGTTAAGGAAGGATTTACAGACTTAAGGAAAAGTCCTGTCTAGAAAAGTACTTCAAGTACAACAAACTCTCTGGTTCATATCAGTAGCAGTGAGGTAGACACTGTGAAGAACCCAGGAAACTGACATGGCACTGCACCATCTGCCTGTGGTTTTATGATGAGAGCAACTGTGTACAATGGACATTTTGTGACTGACATTTTGCAGGGGGGCTTATGGTTCTACAAGCACATGCATGGCTACAGTATGTAACAGGGGTGAGGCCTGTTTATAGCACTAACTGTAGCTGACTAAAAAAACAAAAAAACAAGGTGATTAAAAGAATGAGAGAGGCTATGATCATGTGCACAGTACAGAAATGGGGAAGAAGGCTGTGCATTGTATTAATTGTGGCAGCTAAGCAAGGGCAAAATGGTCTGCCATATAATATTTATATATATCCAAAAGATATTAATAATTTATAGCTGATTCAAACTAACTTTCATTGTGTCAGCAAAAAAAAAAAACTTCCATTATTTCAAACTCATGAAATATTGAAAAAAAAATTGTATCTATTAGGTAGCAGACAAACTCATACAAATTTGTAAGATACTGAAAGAAAAAATAAAGGGCATTATCCATTTCATGTTAATTTGTAAAATTGTCAACCAGCAAATCTGTAATTCAAGAGAAGTATATCATAAACTATGATGTACAGTAACAAAGTACATCGACAGAAAATATACAAACCCAATGCAACCTGCAGGACATTTAAAGGAATACATATCTGCAGAAATCCATTCAGTAGGTCTGCAAACAACTATGGCTTTCTCTGTAAGTTGTGAACTAATAAAATACATTTACTGGAAAATATGTAATCTGATGGAATCCATAAAATTTCTAATAAAAAAATTAATAAAGGTGAAGGGCAATCATAGCAACTTCACCAGGGTTAACAGTAATGAACAATGAGTATGTTACATGTGTGGGGAACACAAGTAACGCACACACTAAAGGAAAAAGGGAGACAGAAAACCAGATGTGGGATATGGGTGAAGAAGAGGTGAGAATAGGCCTCATTTTTGTATTTTTTGGAGAACAGAAGGAACGGAAAATACACAACTAGGAAAGGAGAAGGGCAAAACAGCAGCTGTAAACGTATACAAACATCACAAGACATGACAGACAAATGTTGGAAATAAACATAAAGGAGAGTTAAAGTACACAGAAAGCACACTCTGCAACATGGGCAATGGAAAATGGACAAACAGGGTAGGGATGCATACCAGCCATGGAGAAATGCAGAAATACATATGTACCCATGCACTATAATGCACTACAATCTTCCAACATGTTGTAAACTGTGTGACAGTCATATCTGAATGTGTATGACTCATAGCAGGTGCATATTGTTGGGAAAGAAATAGGGATCACAGTACACATTGGCTCTGGAATCCAATCCCCAAGTAGTCCGTCAGCAGTACAAATGTAAACCAAGCAACAGCACAGATGACCAAATACAGCCAAGGAAATGTTGGAGAAGACCAGTAGAAGACAGAATAGAACCTATGCTATGATCATGCATTCAAATGCAAATAACCAAGCACAGTGTCAAACAGCAGTACTGTAGCAAAGCAACAAAGTGGCTGCGCAGTACACAAGTAGGTGTACACAGCCCAAATATATGTCCATAGGTTCATAGGTTGGTACTAGGCTATCATCCCTAGGGCCTATACAAGCCTAGAACTCAGACAAAACCCCTCGCATGTAAGGCAGGTGCTAAGGCCCAAAACACACCAAGCCTAGCCATAACAATTCCCTGGCTATTTCTTCCCACAGTATTTACTTCCCTGGTGCCCTGTCTAGCAGGGCAGCTGACATGATCCCCGGGGTGAATTTCCTATCTCCCATCCAATCATCAAGGTTCCTTTGGAAGAGGGCCAAAGAGATGCTCTGCTTGACATGTATGGGGCAGTCTATTGCAGAGTCTGTGGAGTCTCTGGGTCAGGAATCTATCCCTCCAGCATGTTTTGTTCATTGTGATGACAAGGTTTAGATCCCTGGAGCACGTGTCTCTGAGGGATGGGGATTTCATTAAGTGTAGCATGTCCAACAGCTCTGAGTTTGACATGGCCTTGTATGTTAAGCAGAGATTGCCTCTGAGTAGATGATATGCGACAGAGTATAGGTGTTTTTTTTAGACGGTCATCATAGGGCATCTGCTTTAGGCCTGTGATTCTTTTAGTGAGGTATTTCTGCGGCCTTTCCAGTTGTGGCAGATGTCTTGAGAAGTACATATCAAATGGGGCGTTGCATTCTATAATGGGTCTAATGAGGGATGAGTACAGTGGAACAATGATTTTCTTTTTTATGGATGAAAAGCCCTTAGTGATGATGTGTGCTACATAGAAGAATTTCCTGACTGTTGTGGCGATGTGGTTATCGAAGGTGAGACCACTGTCCACCTGTGTCCCTAAGTCTCTTATCACACTTTCTGTGTTTAGTGTACTGCCACCTATGTGTTAATTCACGGGTACATGTTTTTTCCCAAAGGAGATAACTATACATTTCTTGGCATTGAGCTTGAGCTCATGGCTCTGGCACCAAGCATCTATTTCTGTAAGGCCCTTTTGTAGACCATCATGTGAAATGGAATCTAT
Organism: Protopterus annectens; assembly: GCF_019279795.1. NCBI lineage: Eukaryota > Metazoa > Chordata > Ceratodontiformes > Protopteridae > Protopterus > Protopterus annectens. Next base: position 59,932,650 of record NC_056730.1, on the reverse strand, counting down.
ATATCACAGACATATACCATGTCAGAGGCAAACCAGAGGTCTTTATGTACATGTGTGACCTTCAGTGGCCTAAAAGGAGCCTATCAGAAAGCAATGAGAATACACATATACACACCAATGACATGGAATAATAAATGGTAGGAAATGTATGACTAATGTCATATAAGGAATGTCAGATTGTACAGATGAACTATAACAAAATATTCCCAGTAATATGTAACACACAAGTATAACAGGAACAAAGATGTGATGCAAGCAATTCCCAGCAACTTGTGTACATATGTCTTGGATGTGTATAATGGCCAAATAATGGCACAAGGTAGCACTGCACCAATACAACTATATGACAGTGGATGATAATGCAAAGGAAGGTTAAAGTATACCATGCATATGTGCAGGTTATATGCCAAACCTGCAAAGGGAGAAGGAAGGCCAATACATGCCACACACAAAGTCAGTAGTGACATATGACAGCGTGACACTACAGTGTCATAGAAAGTACAGGGGCAAGAACATGTCATGTAGGGGAACAGATATGACAAAGCAACCCACAAAACTTATCCATCTCACTGTGTTATGTGAGAACTATGGTGAAAATGCTATTTGCGAACTGCTAACATTACACACACACATATACAGTTGAACTCCTATGTCAGTAGCAGCATATTAACTGCAAAACTCATAAATATGACATGCAGGGACACAGTGAACCTGGCATAAGAAGACTATGCTGGACGCCTACACTGCATGCATAGCAGTACATACATACACATAGGCTTAAGGAGTAGCACACCTGCCCACATGGAGCAATGTATGCATCAAATAAAGGACTTTGTGGACATCAACGTGAATACTGCATGTTTAATGTGGCAATGTGTGTCATGATCCAGCTTCAATATAATGCAAAATTGCAGATGACATCTGCATTGTATGGTCCAATGGATATCATACAAGCATGAGAACAATATGCTATGCATGCACAAGTGTGTCTATAAAGTAAAATTAGTTATATTGCAAACACTATGATGGCAGATGAATCACACAGACAATACTTATAGCCCTGAGGGGGCACTCTGATGGGGCTGAACATCACAAATGATCTCACAGGCTATGTCTCTGAAGGAGCCGCACATAGTCAGTGCCATGTCCTGAAAAAAATTCCCTATCAGGTCTTTCATCTGAGTCCAAAAGACATCAGTCACAACCTTCTGCATCTGGTCCTGAAAACTGTTTGCCTTTGTTGGTGGTTGACATCTCCAATGGGAAGCAGCAGGGATGACGGCACATCCAGGTCCAGGTCTGTCCTTGTCATCATCCTTGGCCCCATCATCTTCATTGTCCTGGGACTCCATGTACTTGGACAGTGATCTCACATGTTCCCTTCTCTGGTAAATGATTGGAGAGAAGCAAAAGGTCCCACACTCCATAAAGGAGAAACAAATGAAAAAACAGAAAGTACATAATATACATTCCAGTAACTATATGAGTATATAACATACTCACTGTGACACAATCAACAGATGGAAAACCTTCAGTATGACACAGTATGGTAAGGTATGCCCATAGGCAACTCTACTACCATATGTGATGTACAGCATGAATTTAAAGCATAAAGAGGAAAACAACTTGTCTAACAGTTCACACATTCCTTTGCAAAACATGACTGTCATTTAACACAAATCGATCTGCACATAAATAATGTTACAGACATTACTGATTATGCCATTATCATGATCCCTGCATATAAGACACGATGCATATCACAATACACTACAGCTCTCATTAAAGCCTACTTCTCATATGATAAAGCCTATAAGGAGCATGTATAATATGTATAATAAAAAACAAGTGAGGTTAGCAGGTGGACGCTCATACACATGACACTTTTCCAATGTCCTTTTATCGATTTGTATGGATGATATCAATAGAGGCCTATATCTGAGGCACTATATCCATCATAGAATGTCAACAGGTTACTGCAGTGCCTGATATGGTATGCAATACACAGCTTATCTGTGGAAATCCTGCCGTTACCTGCCCAATTAGGAGCCAGCCATCATTATGCATGACAAACATGGGCACAGCTAGGGCACTAATATATCATCACAAGCATGCCATGACACTGTGGTATGCAAAACTGACATATGCTTACATTCCAAAACAAGTGCTGCACTGCAGGATCACACTAAGACTGACAAACATAAGAACTGTAGCTTGTAGCGAGTAACACTTGACATATGCCATAGTACATTGTCAAGCAGGCTGCCTGAGATGATATTGCTACTTCCATGTTACCAATATGTAAATCACTCAAAATTATAACCCAGGTGTCTGTGCAAGTAATGACCTATTTAACAGCTCCCAAATAACTTATGGGTATTATGAAGCTATAGTAAGAGGAACACTCAGTGGGAAATAATAACAAATACATGCAAATGAGATGACCAATGCAGCATGGTCACTGGCTGACACAACAGCATCAAATAAATGCAAAGAAATACCCTAGAACAACTGGACAATCATAACAACAGTGCAGCATGTGGCATACAGACCCTTAGGTTATACTGTACACACCTTACTGTATATCACTGCGCTACATACATTTTTTGGGATCCCTATTTATGTACCTCCAAGATGCAAACACTGTAATGATGATCAGTGATTATGTAAGGGGCAGACACAAATGAAGAACATGAGTGGCTTTGTGAACAATTCTTGAATACAGGACACAAGTGTGCTTTAAACAAAGCATAACCAGTTTTGTAGGCAGAAGCACAAGGCATGTTAAATTGAACTATATGCAAGACATAATCTACCAACAGCAGTTTAAATGCTGAGATAGTACCCATCCATTATGTATGACAATAAGCAGACTATGCACAATAGAAGAGTGAGTGAGTGAGCAACTACTGCCATACTTATAATCTGAAATGTAAAAAATGGCCAGCACAATAGATGAGAGACTGAATAGGTTAATGCAAAAACATACTGGTTTATGCTAAACGCCTTCTTCAGTGTATTTACATTCACAATAAGGAAACAACCTATTTAAATATTAGTACCACCAATCACATCACTCAGCTCATGAATAATTAAAACCATAGCATTTAAAGCAATATTTTCATACTAAGGTCCTGACATAAATCGCATGGTTATCTAACAGAAAATGTATCAAACTAATGATTTATGATGGCAATATGGTACATATATGAATTATATGTACAATGATATTAGTAAAAGTGTTTGAGTTACCATTCGGCTCATAATATTAGAGAAACTTTTCAAATATATGCATTGTGTAGACACCTATCAAAAAAATATTAAATAAGTGAAAATATGTTTATCCACACAAACATATAAGTAAATTAATCATATATGTATTTGTCTCTCTCAAAGGCTTACTAGAAGTGTTCATTTAAACCAAGTGATAAAAGACAGCCATGTTTAATGATCCATGTACGTTCCTTTTTGTTAAAAATATTATGCCAGCCTGTTTTCATATTCCTGTTGCCCTTAATTTTATCAATGATAGTGAACTTGAAACTGGCTGTTGAATGTTGTACTGAACGTTTATACAAAGCATTTGAAATATTTTTATTCCTAATGGCACTCATATGTTCCAAAATACACAATTTAAGTGGACAACATGTCTGGCCAACATAAAAGGCTGAACAAGAACAGGTTGCAAGATATACAATACAATCAGAGCTACAATTGGCCCAAGTGTTGATATAAAACATTTTTGAAGTATTTCTACTAATGAATTCCTTTGTTTTATTAACATACTTACAAAATGTACAATGGCCACAAGGACTGCACCTTAAAGGTGCCCTACCATCAAGTGTACCTTGTTTTAATGAAGATGTTCTAAAACTATGTTTATATTGATTCAGAGTGCCCCTAATGTGATGCCCCTCCTGAAGCAAAATTGACACTTGTCCCCCAACATATTTGAAAGTATGTGGTATGTGCACATTGATAGTTTATCTTGTCATTTTGTTTGTAACATTAACTTTATCTAATTTATGCTAATGACAATGAGTGAACATTGCCTTGACCTATAGTTACTATAGGCCTCTGAGAGAAGTATACACTGTCAGGACGTTCTTCTTTTTTTGGGGATTATAGCTTACATACTGTGGCCGCACATCTGCAACCTTTCTTTGCTGGTGGATTTATGTCTACACCCAATGCTGTGGTCCAATATTGGTGTATTTTGTCCGAAGTATATACCATCAAGGACATCCTTTTGTGAGTCAAACATTATTTACTTTGTTTTGATGTTTGGTATTCGTTCCTGTCATCTTGTTTGTAATATAAACTTATTTCACGCTAATGACGATGACGGAACATTATTTTGACTCACAGTTACTTTAGGTCTTAAACAGAAGAAGCATATATGATTTGGATGTTCTTTTTGGAAATTATATTCTACATATTGTGGCCCCACATCTGCAATTGTTCTTGTTGGTGTGCTTATATAAATTGACTTTAACTCACACCATGGATGACGATGGAATATCTTTGGTTTATTGATGTTATTGATTTCAAAAAGAGACTGGAACAGCATATTATTCATCTCGTCCAGCACTGGATGGAATTTGCCATGTTTTTTTGGGCCTGACATTTATATTTTTGGTCATGGATTTATGTTTTTTTTTTTTCAAATGGAATGTTTTATGTTAAATGTTTGTTTATGTGGAAGTGTTGTGGTGTGAACTATGTATTTCTGTGATATAACCATTGGTATACTATTATACAAGCACATCATTTTGGGGGTTTTGAAAATGGTGGATGGGTCACTATATTTAGCTATGTGTATATAGTGTTGTCTTGTACAAGCCTTTTTAGGGCCTAAGATTACAACTTTGTTTTAGTTTAGCCAACTGGCTTGATTTTTTCCATTATATTGGATATGACATTAAGTCATTTGTGGCATATATGTTACGATTCTAATAACTGTCTCAGGATCAAATTTTTTTTTTTACCATAGGGGTGATATTTTCCGATCTAATTTGAGTGCATCTGCTCTAATGAGTTTACAGCTACATGGTCAATTGAACATATATACTGATCGTCTAGGATTATGTTTTTATGTTTTCAGATGGTTTTTATTATATTTGATTAGTGTTTTTTGGTCTGCCTTAATTATTGGGTTTCCATCATATGCCTAATCAGCACCAATCTGAACACGTGATATAGATCCATTAGTTTAATATAATATTTTTTTGTGGATTTACAGCAAAATTGGTTTTCCTTGGTGAACATTTAGAGACAGTTTGGATTTCTGGTCCTCCAACTGTAACATAACTTATTCATTGATCAATTTATATTTATTTCAATTACAACCAGCATTTAATTTTGATGCACTTGTTATATTTTCTGATATGTTTTTTGATACCTAGTTAATTTAAATAAAGCATACAGAGCAGTATTGCTGTATACATATTTCAAGTTTTGAGTATGGACGAATTTGGTGATATATTTACATAAATGTACACAGTTATTCATTTTTACTAGCTATTTATAGCACATATGTTGAGCAGAACTGCTACATAATAAATGTTTTATAATTTTGATTGATTTGATTGAGTTCTTAACCAAATTATATGTTGAGCAGAATTGTTGCATGGCAGAATTTTGATTGGTTTGATTGAATTTTTAACCAAATCACATGTTGAGCAGAATTGCTGCATGGTAGAATGTTGAGGAATTAAGTCTTATAACATTTTTGATAGCATATATTGTGTTTAGATGCTTTATTGTAATAATAATCTTAGTACTTTTTCAGTATACCTTGGTATACTGAGTAATATATTTGTCATATTTATTTTTACCACTGTGCTGGTTGTTTTTTGTTTTTTTAATTTTTTTTGGAAAGTTCCTTGATTATTGACTAACTTTGTTTGGTTGGCAGAATCAGATTGATTTCAAACAGTTCCACTATTATTTTTCACTATGGATTTACTCACGATATTACATGGTTTGTCTGCTGACAACGATGATCTCCATGTTTTTGTTTTTGATAATGAAAGTGCTAGGGTTGAGAATTCAGATTCAACTAGCCTATGTATTAACATTTTTTTCTAAATTGACCAAATCTATGAAACATCTTAGATCTAATGTATGCATTACACCTAGAGGGTTTTGTATAAGAATACAACCTTTGGTGGGCGAGGCTGATGATACATTGACCACAGAATGGACAGCGGTGCAACAATCTGCTTCTTTCAAGCTTGTTGATATTTTATATTCTTTTTGTGAATGAAGAATAGCCACATCCATATTAGAAGTTACTCAGGTCTGTGAGGAGCCCAAACAAATAGAGAGCTATCCCATGTATAGTACATTATTTCAAAAGTTAATTAAAGAACTTATTGATTTTGAAACTCAGATCAAAGATAAAAAGATCAGGAAATATTATAGGGATCTAACAGATTATAATTCAGGCAAGCCATTTGAGCAACATCATAGAGTACCAACTCAGAAATTAGACAATTCTAATATGGGGGCCAAAAGGAAAGGACCTAAACCCATTGAAAAAAATAATGTGTCTACTAGTGATACATCTGGGGATGAATCATCTACTTTTACTGATATTGAATCTGACCATAAAGAAGGATCACCAAAAAATAAGAGACGCAATGTAACATTTGTAGCTAATAACAACAATAGCACACATGCTTCTAACCATTTAGGGTCAGAAGGAGGGGTGGTAGGAAACATAGATTAAGCAGGATCACTAGAAACACTTCTTCATCTCCTGGTTCTACATTAGTTGATGATGGTAATATACATAACATTTCTTCCATCAGATTATCTGAGGTTGAGAAGAAACTACTCAATAAGGGCCTAAATTTTGTATCTGATTTTGTGGTGGCTGAACAAAATTTTGTTTAAGATGCTGATGTCTTTCTGTAGAAGTCTCAATTTGAAACTGTTTTTTGACAAATCTAATCAATCAATAGCAGGTCAAGATTCAACTATGACCTTTAAGTTTTGCAGGTCCACATTTATACCTCCAGCTAATAAACATGTGGAAAGTTTTCAAAAATGCATTCTTAAGGATTTACATTTTTCCTCAGATTTATACACTAGACAGGGATGGCATAATCTTTTATCAGCAGAAAAACATGCCCTTCAAAATCTGCGTCAAAATAAAAACATAGTAACCATTCCTGCTGATTAAGATGGTTCAGTAGTGGTCATGGATCGGTCTATGTATTTGGCTGAAGCAAATGACCAACTCTGTGATGGCAGGTTTTATACCTATATAGTTGAAGATCCTATTTTTAAATTCAAACAAGAAATTTTCCACTTCCTAAATTTTGCATTATGTGAAGGCTTTATTAATAAATAAACTTTGAGTCATTTAATGGTTTCCTGATCCTTTATCACAGTGCCTATTATCTACTATCCAAAATACATAAGAACCCGCAAGTACCACTGGGTAGACCAATAGTATCTGGTTATGGTTCCTAGACTGAACCACTATCTGCTTTTCTTACAATATACTTGAAGCCTCTACTTTCAGGTGTTAGAGCTAGGATTCAAGATACTACACAATTCTTGAACATTATTTCTGATTCTCAACTGGAACAATGGTGGCTAATATGCACGCTTGTCATTAAATCATTATATACCAGTATTCCCCATTGGGCTGGTTTAACTGCATTATAATATTGGTTAGATAAAATTCATTTGTGCAGTCCAGGATTTAATACTTTTTTGGTTTTCTAGCTGAACATGTGCTAACCAAGAATGTGTTTTATTTGGATGACAAATGTTACTTACAACTAAGGGGTATGGCAATGGGGGTCAATCCATTTATGGGTTATTTGGAACAACAAATTATTTATGATCCTGACAATAACTTATTTTTGGATGAGATATACATTTGGAGAAGATATCTTGATGATTGTTGGCTCATTTGGAAAGCAGGTCATAATTATCTTTGTGAATTTGTTGAGTACCTCAATGAAAACAAGTGGGGTATAGAATTTACAGTTCATTCTCATAACAAAAGTATTTATTTTCTTGATTTTCAAATAACCCAGTTGGATGATGGTACGTTGTCTATGGATGTACATAGAAAACAGTTTAGTTCTAATACCTTATTACTTGCTTGAAGTTGTCATCCCAAACATATCATACACAATATTCCAAAATCTGAGTTTCTTAGAATATGCCATACCTGTTCGAATATGACAAATTTTGAAAACCAGAAGCTTGATCTCATTGATAGATTTTGCAATAGAGGGTATAATTGGAGTCAAGTTAATCAGGCTAGCATATTAGCATCTACTCAAGATCTGAGCAAATGATTACACTATCAGCAACATAATAGTAACAATGAAGTTATTAGATTTCTCACTACATATGCTTGCAATGCCAATAGATTTATTAATTTGATACATAAACATTGGAACATTCCATTGGTGGATGATTGCCTTTCAAATATGTTGGGGGACAAATGTCAATTTTCCTTCAGGAGGGGCATCACAATAGAGGGCACGTTGAATCAATATAAAAAGTTTTAGAACATCTTCATTAAAACAAGGTACTCTTGATGGTAGGGCACCTTTAGGGTGTAGTCCTTGTGACCATTGTACATTTTGTAAGTATATTAATAAAACCAAGGAATTCACTAGTAGGGATACTTCAAAATTTTTTTTATATCAACACTTGGGCCAATTGTAGCTTTGACTGGATTGTATATCTTGCAACCTGTACTTGTTCGGCCTTTTACGTTGGCCAAAAATTTCATCCACATAAATTGCGTATTTCTGAACATATGAGTGCCATTAGGAATAAAAATATTTTAAATGATTTGTATAAACATTCAGTACAACATTCAACAGCCAGTTTCAAGTTCACGATCATTGATAAAATCAAGGGCAACAGGAATATGAAAACAGGCTGGCATAATATTCTTAACAAAAAGGAACGTACATGGATCATTAAACATGGAGGTCTTTTTTCACCTGGTTTAAATGGACACCTCTAGTAAGCCTTTGAGAGAGGCAAATACATATATGCTTAATTTAGTTATATGTTTGCGTGGATAAACATACTTTCACTTATTGAATATGTTGTTTTGATAGGTGTCTACACAATGCATATATTTGAAATATTTTTCTAATATTATCAGCCGAGTGGTAACTACTGTGGTGGTAGTGCTGCAGTAGCGTTGCCACCTCACAGTAAGACGTTGTCCTGTTCGATTCTCAGCTAGAGCGTCTTCTGTGTGGAGACATGCATGAATGGGCGTACCTTCGTTGAAGGTTGTGCGTCAGGGCCGGCAACTCAGCACGTAAAAATCTCCTGCCAATCATTAGCGGACCAGAGTTCCACTGTGGCGACCCCAAACCGGGAAAAGCCTAAAGACACAACAACATGAGCTGAGTGGTAACTCAAACACTTTTACTAACATTATTGTACATATAATTCATATATATACCATGTTGGCATCATAAATCATTAGTTTGATAAATTTTCTGTTCGATAGCCATGCGATTTATGTCAGGACCGTAGTATGAAAATATTGCTTTAAATACTATGGTTTTAATTATTCATGAGCTGAGTGATGTGATTGGAGGTACAAATATTTAAATAGGTTGCTTCATTATTGTGAATGAAAGTACACTGAAGAAGGGGTTTAGCCAAAACTGGTATGTTTTGCATTAAACTATTCAGTCTCCCGTCTATTGTGCTGGCCAGTTTTTGCATTATGCTATTTGGATTTATTGGGCCATTGCACTTGCCCACTTGCATAATTTTTGTGTTTTTTTACATACTTACAATTTGGCCACTACTTTCTGTACAAGCAGCAGTAACAGCACAATTAAATTGTGTGTGAGATATCATGGGCAAAAGCACTATGACAGTTACACAGAAATGTCTGTCCTCTAGGTTGTAACATACAAATAAAAACATTATGTTCAGCAAATATGCCCTACTTCTAACTCAAATGTGATTTTTTTTAAATGAAATATATGCTGGTAAGCACAGGAAACATATGATTATTACAGTTACCTTGCAGAAGTATGATGGCTAGTCTTGCATAAATATTAGCATGCATGGATCTGCAGCTCAAACCATACCACTAACAATGTTATGATCTCTTACACACAGGCAGAAATTCCACAGAGCTGACCAACTATAGACCAATCACCATTCTTTTTCCACTATCTAAACTCCTCGAAAGATGTATCCACTCCTAACTGATTCATCACCTTACCTTCAACAACATGCTAGCAACATGTCAACATGGTTTTAGGCCCCATCATAGTACCACAACTGCACTCCTCAGTTTCACCAATATGATCAACCAACTCAGAAACAATGGTAAAATAGTCGCTGCAGTCTTTCTAGACAAGTACAAGGCCTTTTATATGGTCTCCACCCCAAACTATTAAACACACTCTCCAAACTGAACCTCACCCCCTCTGCACTTGAATGGTTCTGAAGCTAGCTACAGGACCACCAACAATCTGTAAAATGGCTTAATGTCCTATTCCCCCCTTCCCATCACACTAGGAGTACCTCACGTCTCAATTATTGGGCTGCTATTCTTCACTATTTTTACAAAGAACTTCCATAGTGCTACCCCACTGGCTTCAACTATCCAATGTGCAGATGACACAACATTTATATGCACCACTAATAACCTGCAACACCTCCATGATGTAACCCAAAAATCATTCTCAGATACCGAGCTATTTCTCTCTAACCATCAGCTCATACTCAACCCCAATAAAAAAAAACTCATGATCTTCCAACACACAGGATCTCCCCTCCCAACACCTTCTATATCACAGCTAGGAATAATACTAAAATGAATGCCGATTCACAAGCAAAACTACTAGGAGGAATAATAGATAACCTAAGATTTGACCTACATATAGCACAAATAATTAAGAAACTTCACAAAAAATGAGTACTCTTTACAGAAATAAAAAGGCTCTAACTAGCACCTCTAGAGTTCCCATTGCTAGAACCCATCTTCTATCAACACTTCTGTATGCTTCCCCAATTCTCACCAACCTTAAAAAGACAGATTTAATTAAACTTGAAACATGCTACAATAAGATAGCAAAATTTGCAACCGATTGCCCACATCATACACACCACTGTTACTCCTTAAAAAACTCTCCTGGTTAGAACTCCCACAAGTACTATCCTATAACTTGAAGAAAAATTATTTAATGACAGTCTTGAGATTGCTAGTGCTGCTGAATGCAGCTCTGCTTGCTTCTGGTGCCTTGTTAAAAATAAAAGTCTGATTAATGACTAAACCTTGCAGACTATTAACCTTTTTAGCAGTATATTATTAACTTTCTTTTGCAGTACTAATAAAATAATTTGTCTATTTAACAGACGACACGTACAATACTGTACAATTTCAACCATAATCTGCTAACTAGTGAATCATTAAATCATCATAGAAATTTCTTCTGAAAGTTAACATGCTCTTTTTGTGATGCCCATATAGTAGGTAACCATTGTGCCTGTAAATGTACTATTTGTGAGATATCCTTTCCTGTAAGTTTTAATGTTTGCCAATATGTCTATGTCAGTTGGGTTTAATGTCCCTAAGCCCCTAAGACTGTACCTATACCCCCTAAAAAGGTATTGTACCAAGCTCTCCACATCTGACAACCAGTGATGTCAGGAGAGAATGTGATATTAAAATGTAATACTGTGTTTTTCTAGTTTTGCCCCACTACCGTACATGTTGATGGTATTCTGATTACTTGATCAAACTTGGCTGTGGGATTATTATTAAAGGTTCTGATAACAAAAAGGCAAGGATGTCTTCAAATGATTACTGAATTACTGAGGGCATTTTTTTCCTCTTGTACCTTTATTTTAGTCCCTTCTGCAGTACTGTTTACACAGTGTAAAATTGAAAAAGTGCCTTTTCCCCCTGTAGTATGGAGCATTTTATTGCAGTATTGTTTTGTAAAGATATATTTGCTTCCCACTGTGAAAATTGCATGCATGCTTGCCCTTTGACTGTTTTCCAAACTGTGACACTGGTCTAAGGAAAGATTTTCAACATGACATTTTTGTCTCTCTGGACAAAATAAATTACCTTAAGTTCTGTTTGTAGTATCATTTGCCCAATACAACTTTATATCATTAACATTAATCTCATATGCTTTTTCTGCTGGGGTGTCTGCTACTCCTGGTGCTATTATACAATTACAAAATATTGTAAAAAAACAAGAGATATTGGCTTAACTAGCACACATGTAAAGTAGACGTATTTTACATCTGTTGCTGTCTGCCTTTTGCTCTTCTGTATTCCAAACAGATGCATTCTAGGCAGCTTCAATTTCATTTTCTGAATAGAAAATACATGCATTTCACTTTTGTGACTCTGTCTTTTTCCTGGTTTTGATTATTCTCATTTGATCTCTATGCACTAACATTGTTCTGGTTTTCTTTTTACCTTTTATTTTGTACACCAATGGACTTATTTGTTCCACTACTTCAAAAGGTCCCTGCCAATTGCTATTCCATGGTCCTTCTGTCTGAAACATTTTACTAATATCTTTATTCCACAGGGAAGGATTTCTTCTGGTGGTAATATTGGGAACTTTTTCCATAGGGGAAAGCTTGCTCTTTTGCATTGTAATCACATACATAAGCTGTTTTAACCATTGCTGATGCTTGCTGATTTCTAACATAAGTCTACCGTCTGGTGTATCAGGATCAAAAGGTAACTGTAATGGCAGTTTTCTCCCTGTCATTATTTCATGAGGAGATATTCCTGTCTTACTGTTAGGTGCTGTCATTATGCCCATAAGTATGCCTGACAAATGTTGCACCCATACATTTCCTTTTTTAAGACATGCTTTTTTAAGATGCTCCTTGAGTATACAATTCATTCGCTCTACAATTCTGTTTGACTGTGGGTGACAAGGGACATGAAATCTTTGTTGAATTCCTAACAGGTTACACATTTGCTTTATTAGGTCACTAACAAACTGTGGCCCATTGTCTGATTCGATAATTCTTGGCAATCCACAATGACAGAAAATATTTTCCATAAAGCTTCTGCTGTTGCCTCTGCTATCATAATTTTAGTAGGAATTGCCTCTACCCATTTTTAAAAGATGTCCATTACTACTAGTAGGTATCTGTACCCTCCCTTTGTTGTTGGCAAGGGACCATCATAATCTATTTGAACTGCATACCATGGCCCATCTGCTGGCTGCACTTGGTGTAACTCAGGTTTTTTTACTTTTAGCATTTACTTACAGACAGATCAGACATTCCTCTACATTTAACTTAGAAATATTTTTTAAACTTGGGTTCCAGTAATTTTCTTTTACAACTGCCCATAGTTTATCAGCTCCTAGATGTCCCAGTATTTTGTGATTTAACTTGACTGATTGTTGTGCCAGCTGAAATGGCACATATGGTAACTTCAATTCTTTAGAAGTAGTGTATGCATAGTATTCCTTTGGTGGTATTCCTGCTAGCATGCACTGACCAGTTTCTTCTTTTAAGCCCTGTTGCTTTTGAATATTTATAATGTCTTCCTCAATCAACTCTTTGTCTAAATCTTTTAAGACACTGACTTCTGTATCAGTATATACATGCTCTGGAAGTTTTTTCCCTCTGTGCTGCCTGTTTTGCTAATGTGTCAGCTAAAGTATTTAACCTATAAGTTTCATTTCTTGGTTTCTGATGTGCTTTTACCTTTAAGATACTGTATTTCCCCTGCTAGTTTGACATTGTTATTACTTTATATATGTATTTTAACACTTCAGCATGTTGCAGTGGTTTGCCTGCACTGTCTACAAATCCTCACCTTACACAAAAGTGTCCATGTGCAGTCAAATAATTTACTACATAGGTGCAGTCTGAGAAAATGTTAACATGATTATAATATGTAAGCACATACAGTACTGCCTCTAACTCAGCCCTCAGAGCTGATATGTGTCCTGGTAACTTGATAATTTCAGGAGACCCCCAACTTGGGATTTTCTGGAACCAAAGCAAATCCAGTCCAGTATTTTTACCTTTGTCCCAAAACCTTGCTCCATCTTCAGACAGATGGCATGAAATGGTCAAAGTCAGATGCCAAAAATTATACATCAGGTGTCATAATTTTTTCTAAGCATTTAAGCAGTTATGTTGTTTTTATTCATATCCCATGTGATTTGACAAATAATATTTGTCCCCTGTCTGTATGGTGACAGTTTACATTCCGTAAAGTGCCATCCATTCTGCAAAAACTGCTTGGCTAATACCATCTGTGATTTTATTAATTTCAAAATTGTCTACCATAGCTTTTACTGCTTGGTGTGGTATTTGTACTATAATACTGGAAAATATGGTTAAATACTCAGTTTGCTTAATACCCCAGTAAATGGCTAATAATTGTTGTATACTGGAGTCATTTTTCGACTACAGAAGGTGACAGGATGTCATGTTTTTTCCATTCTGTTGTCACTGCCATGCGGCCATTCCAGTAACAATACAACAGATAATGTTTTCTTTCTGGCTGCTGCTTGTAACACAAATGGCAACTTTGGTGTGGGTGCTATTAATACTGTAGCTTGTGCTAACTTTACCTTTATTTGTGAACATGCTTCGTCTTCATGTGGTCCCCACTCTAAAAGGGTGGGATTCTTTTGTTCCTGCAACGTTTTGTATAGAGGAGCTGCCACAGCTGCATTATCCCCTATAAATTCCCTGTTGTAATTTATGATTCCCATGAATTTATGCAAATCTGTTATTGTTAGTGGCCTTTCCATTTGTAAAATGATTTGCACACGCATTGGGTAAGGAGACCTTCCTGATGGTTTTATGATAGTACCTAGAAACTTAGCTTCTTGCATTATAAACTGAATGTTTTCACTTTTGACCTTAAACCCTGCCTTTTGCAGAGTATGAAAGACTTTTTTTAAGAAATCGTACATGCTCCTCCACTTTTTCAGACTGAATCAATATGTCATCAATGTAATGTAACAATGAATCATCTTTTTCCAGCTGTTGCAGCCTACAGTCTGATGAAAAATGACAGGACTGTTTTGAAAGCCCTGAGGTAACCTTGTCATGACACACTGCTGATTTTTGAATGTAAAGGCAACTCTTGGCCAGTCTCTTTTTCTAAGTGGTACTGCAAAAAAGCCATTTGCTAGATATTACTGTAAACCACTTACCATGTGGCTTAATACGTGCAGCCAGCTGTGGAACTCCTGGAATTAAATGTGCTGTAGGAGTTGTGTACTGATTTACTTTCCTTAAATCAATAACAAGACAGTAACTACCATCTTTCTTTTTAACTGGCCAGATAGGTGAATTTGTGGGACTGTTGCCTTTTGTATGAATCCTTCCTTTTCCCAATCTGCAATACATTTTTCCATGTGTTCTTCTGCCTCCCTAGGAATGGGATACTGTTTTTGAAAAGGAGGTATGTAATCCTGATCATTACCTAACCCCCACTGGCATTTTCAGCTTTCCACAGTCACTGGGTCTCTTGGACCACTGATTGGAAATTGTTGTTGTAAATGTTGCCACACATCCTCACTGTCTGCATTTACATGTCCTATAGGCTTATTAGGTTTTTCAGGTAGGGAGATTGCACAGCAAACTGCACTTACCTCTTCCTCTCCTGTTGCCCTGTCTCCCATCAACAAAATACTGTTCATCAAATCAATTACTATGCTCAAGGTCCTAAAATATCCGTACCAATATTGATAGTTGAACAAGATGGATGCATTAAAAATGCACCTTTCCATGGCTGTCCTTCTTGGTGAAATTTAATGTTTACATCTTGGCTGCTTACTGCATAGCACACTGTGCCATTAAATGCAGAAATGCAAACCTTTTTTGTAGGATTTACAGGTAACTGTCTGTTTTTGACACCCTGTGCCATTAAATGCAGAAATGCAAACCTTTTTTGTAGGATTTACAGGTAACTGTCTGTTTTTGACAGATACTGCTGCTTCCTGTGCCTGTGTCTAATAAAGCATTTTGCCATACTGACCCCTCCACACATATATCAATCAGTAGTTGTCTGTCTTGACCCTTTTTAAAGGTAGTCAGGAAATATACCAGGGTAGGGGGGCACACCCCTATTGTAAGAGAATCCTCATTTTTGTTGTCAGCTGCAATGTGGCGCACTGTATGCTTTTGTTTGTCATCTTCCTTTGTATCTGAGTGATCTACATATTTAGATTTTTTTTTTCAGTTTCTTTACCTTAAGTTCTGTTTGTAGTATCATTTGCCCAATACAACTTTATATCATTAACATTAATCTCATATGCTTTTTCTGCTGGGGTGTCTGCTACTCCTGGTGCTATTATACAATTACAAAATATTGTAAAAAAACAAGAGATATTGGCTTAACTAGCACACATGTAAAGTAGACGTATTTTACATCTGTTGCTGTCTGCCTTTTGCTCTTCTGTATTCCAAACAGATGCATTCTAGGCAGCTTCAATTTCATTTTCTGAATAGAAAATACATGCATTTCACTTTTGTGACTCTGTCTTTTTCCTGGTTTTGATTATTCTCATTTGATCTCTATGCACTAACATTGTTCTGGTTTTCTTTTTACCTTTTATTTTGTACACCAATGGACTTATTTGTTCCACTACTTCAAAAGGTCCCTGCCAATTGCTATTCCATGGTCCTTCTGTCTGAAACATTTTACTAATATCTTTATTCCACAGGGAAGGATTTCTTCTGGTGGTAATATTGGGAACTTTTTCCATAGGGGAAAGCTTGCTCTTTTGCATTGTAATCACATACATAAGCTGTTTTAACCATTGCTGATGCTTGCTGATTTCTAACATAAGTCTACCGTCTGGTGTATCAGGATCAAAAGGTAACTGTAATGGCAGTTTTCTCCCTGTCATTATTTCATGAGGAGATATTCCTGTCTTACTGTTAGGTGCTGTCATTATGCCCATAAGTATGCCTGACAAATGTTGCACCCATACATTTCCTTTTTTAAGACATGCTTTTTTAAGATGCTCCTTGAGTATACAATTCATTAAGCTCTACAATTCTGTTTGACTGTGGGTGACAAGGGACATGAAATCTTTGTTGAATTCCTAACAGGTTACACATTTGCTTTATTAGGTCACTAACAAACTGTGGCCCATTGTCTGATTCGATAATTCTTGGCAATCCACAATGACAGAAAATATTTTTCCATAAAGCTTCTGCTGTTGCCTCTGCTATCATAATTTTAGTAGGAATTGCCTCTACCCATTTTTAAAAGATGTCCACTACTACTAGTAGGTATCTGTACCCTCCCTTTGTTGTTGGCAAGGGACCATCATAATCTATTTGAACTGCATACCATGGCCCATCTGCTGGCTGCACTTGGTGTAACTCAGGTTTTTTTACTTTTAGCATTTACTTACAGACAGATCAGACATTCCTCTACATTTAACTTAGAAATATTTTTTAAACTTGGGTTCCAGTAATTTTCTTTTACAACTGCCCATAGTTTATCAGCTCCTAGATGTCCCAGTATTTTGTGATTTAACTTGACTGATTGTTGTGCCAGCTGAAATGGCACATATGGTAACTTCAATTCTTTAGAAGTAGTGTATGCATAGTATTCCTTTGGTGGTATTCCTGCTAGCATGCACTGACCAGTTTCTTCTTTTAAGCCCTGTTGCTTTTGAATATTTATAATGTCTTCCTCAATCAACTCTTTGTCTAAATCTTTTAAGACACTAACTTCTGTATCAGTATATACATGCTCTGGAAGTTTTTTCCCTCTGTGCTGCCTGTTTTGCTAATGTGTCAGCTAAAGTATTTAACCTATAAGTTTCATTTCTTGGTTTCTGATGTGCTTTTACCTTTAAGATACTGTATTTCCCCTGCTAGTTTGACATTGTTATTACTTTATATATGTATTTTAACACTTCAGCATGTTGCAGTGGTTTGCCTGCACTGTCTACAAATCCTCACCTTACACAAAAGTGTCCATGTGCAGTCAAATAATTTACTACATAGGTGCAGTCTGAGAAAATGTTAACATGATTATAATATGTAAGCACATACAGTACTGCCTCTAACTCAGCCCTCAGAGCTGATATGTGTCCTGGTAACTTGATAATTTCAGGAGACCCCCAACTTGGGATTTTCTGGAACCAAAGCAAATCCAGTCCAGTATTTTTACCTTTGTCCCAAAACCTTGCTCCATCTTCAGACAGATGGCATGAAATGGTCAAAGTCAGATGCCAAAATTATACATCAGGTGTCATAATTTTTTCTAAGCATTTAAGCAGTTATGTTGTTTTTATTCATATCCCATGTGATTTGACAAATAATATTTGTCCCCTGTCTGTATGGTGACAGTTTACATTCCGTAAAGTGCCATCCATTCTGCAAAACTGCTTGGCTAATACCATCTGTGATTTTATTAATTTCAAAATTGTCTACCATAGCTTTTACTGCTTGGTGTGGTATTTGTACTATAATACTGGAAAATATGGTTAAATACTCAGTTTGCTTAATACCCCAGTAAATGGCTAATAATTGTTGTATACTGGAGTCATTTTTCGACTACAGAAGGTGACAGGATGTCATGTTTTTTCCATTCTGTTGTCACTGCCATGCGGCCATTCCAGTAACAATACAACAGATAATGTTTTCTTTCTGGCTGCTGCTTGTAACACAAATGGCAACTTTGGTGTGGGTGCTATTAATACTGTAGCTTGTGCTAACTTTACCTTTATTTGTGAACATGCTTCGTCTTCATGTGGTCCCCACTCTAAAAGGGTGGGATTCTTTTGTTCCTGCAACGTTTTGTATAGAGGAGCTGCCACAGCTGCATTATCCCCTATAAATTCCCTGTTGTAATTTATGATTCCCATGAATTTATGCAAATCTGTTATTGTTAGTGGCCTTTCCATTTGTAAAATGATTTGCACACGCATTGGGTAAGGAGACCTTCCTGATGGTTTTATGATAGTACCTAGAAACTTAGCTTCTTGCATTATAAACTGAATGTTTTCACTTTTGACCTTAAACCCTGCCTTTTGCAGAGTATGAAAGACTTTTTTTAAGAAATCGTACATGCTCCTCCACTTTTTCAGACTGAATCAATATGTCATCAATGTAATGTAACAATGAATCATCTTTTTCCAGCTGTTGCAGCCTACAGTCTGATGAAAAATGACAGGACTGTTTTGAAAGCCCTGAGGTAACCTTGTCATGACACACTGCTGATTTTTGAATGTAAAGGCAACTCTTGGCCAGTCTCTTTTCTAAGTGGTACTGCAAAAGCCATTTGCTAGATATTACTGTAAACCACTTACCATGTGGCTTAATACGTGCAGCCAGCTGTGGAACTCCTGGAATTAAATGTGCTGTAGGAGTTGTGTACTGATTTACTTTCCTTAAATCAATAACAAGACAGTAACTACCATCTTTCTTTTTAACTGGCCAGATAGGTGAATTTGTGGGACTGTTGCCTTTTGTATGAATCCTTCCTTTTCCCAATCTGCAATACATTTTTCCATGTGTTCTTCTGCCTCCCTAGGAATGGGATACTGTTTTTGAAAAGGAGGTATGTAATCCTGATCATTACCTAACCCCCACTGGCATTTTCAGCTTTCCACAGTCACTGGGTCTCTTGGACCACTGATTGGAAATTGTTGTTGTAAATGTTGCCACACATCCTCACTGTCTGCATTTACATGTCCTATAGGCTTATTAGGTTTTTCAGGTAGGGAGATTGCACAGCAAACTGCACTTACCTCTTCCTTTCCTGTTGCCCTGTCTCCCATCAACAAAATACTGTTCATCAAATCAATTACTATGCTCGAAGGTCCTAAAATATCCGTACCAATATTGATAGTTGAACAAGATGGATGCATTAAAAATGCACCTTTCCATGGCTGTCCTTCTTGGTGAAATTTAATGTTTACATCTTGGCTGCTTACTGCATAGCACACTGTGCCATTAAATGCAGAAATGCAAACCTTTTTTGTAGGATTTACAGGTAACTGTCTGTTTTTGACACCCTGTGCCATTAAATGCAGAAATGCAAACCTTTTTTGTAGGATTTACAGGTAACTGTCTGTTTTTGACAGATACTGCTGCTTCCTGTGCCTGTGTCTAATAAAGCATTTTGCCATACTGACCCCTCCACACAGATATCAATCAGTAGTTGTCTGTCTTGACCCTTTTTAAAGGTAGTCAGGAAATATACCAGGGTAGGGGGGCACACCCCTATTGTAAGAGAATCCTCATTTTTGTTGTCAGCTGCAATGTGGCGCACTGTATGCTTTTGTTTGTCATCTTCCTTTGTATCTGAGTGATCTACATATTTAGATTTTTTTTTTCAGTTTCTTTACGTAACTGCTGCCTAGCTCTTTCCTCTGCTTGTTCTTCCAAGTATTTTGGATTTACAGGCAAAGCTGCCTGAAAATCTATGGGGCATACTTCCCCTTTTCCCATTATTGATGACCCTTATAGCTGTATTTATCAATATTGTAAGGTCTCTGTACATTGACTTGTATCTCTGACTTATCTTGTGAATGTTTTGGTTCTGTTTTTGGAAACACACACTGTTCTTCCTTTCTTTTACCCCAAGCCTTGTAATGATCACAATATTGCTTAACATGCCATATTTTTTTACATAAAAAACATATAGGTACTTTCTATTCATTATCTGTATTTGATCCTGGTGCTAGGGATACAGAAGCAGGAACCGGCGGTGCTGATGCAGCTCTTTCTGCTGGTGGTTAGTCACACCAATATTGCCTTCTATTGCTTTTTACCTCACTAATTACCTCAAATGGCTACCCCCTTCTCCTAGTGCAAAGATATAGTGTGAGTATAATGCCCCATCACTGGCCATAGTTTGTCCCCTCATTAATTTTTGTACCAAATCAGTGAGGGTATCTGAAGTTTCTTCATAAATGCATTTAATATCCCCTGGGACCCCTTTTACTTGCTCTAGGAAGCAATGTATTAACTGTTTTTGTATTTCTGGGTTTTGCATTCCCTTTCTGACCTTTGATATATGATCTGAAAAGCAAGCCGAAAGTGTTCACTTTGTTCCATTAATTTATCTGAGAGGGTGATTTTGAAATTATTTAACAGCTTAGCTGTGAGAGGCTTGCTTAACAGGTTGAGCTAAGAGACAGTACAATACCTTCCCCATAAGAAACTACTGTTGATGTGTCCATATTTCTGCAAGTAATGGAGGAATATGCACCCATCTGACACCTAAGCGCTATAGGCCTTCATGTTCCGTACATAACTGAGATGTGTAACAGCTGACTGCGTTATTTTTTACAAAGTCCATCACCTGGTAGACATGCTGACCTGCAGTGCTCTTACATTCATGACCATGTGTACAACAAACACATTTAACTTTACTGTGCATTTTCTAAAGCAGAGAGGAATAATGTGGGTTTGTATGACTCAGCATTCACATATACAGAAGTATACCATGTGATGGTGTCTTAGTATTATGGATAATGGAGAAATGCGTAGTCATCTGCAGCTTAGGAGCTATAGGCATCAGGGAAACATGGCCATGCAGGATGTGTAAAAAGAGTTTTTATGTCCAATATTATGTACATCACAAACACTATTTTAGGAAAAACTACAATGGAATTGAACCCACACATAGAGGAGGAGCAGTCACCATGCCTTATTGTTTAACCATGTGAGATATGCGACAGAATAGCTAAGTAGGGACTCTAAAAGGAGTAATAAGAGCATATGGCTCACGCACACACATATATATATATATATATATATATATATATATATATATATGGTATCCACAGGAATGCACAGTTAAAGTGGGTATTATTAGACTTACTGCAGGCATCTGCAGGCTGTCCTCGCATCTCTGTGACTCTCCGGTGAAGGTACTGTGCATACCTCTAATGCAGGTCATTGCAGCAGTGGCAAACTTGTACTCCAGTCTAGAAGATCTGTTTATCGTCAGTGCTCCTTCACAATATGATTTCATATGTTGATCATTACAAAGTTCAGCACTCAGACATGCCAGAGCCTCCTCACAGTAGCCATCTCAATGATGCAGGTCAGGAAAAAAGCCTTCAGAAAAATTGCTTAATGAGGCCTCAGTCAGTTTGCAGACAGCAATGATATGAGCAGTAAATGTATCAAAATCACATTTTAAAAGTGGTGCTTATAAGATAGTATCCGATCATTGGAGGGTAACAGGCAAGTGATGCAGATGGTCCTGTTTAATGTTACCTATTGGGCAGTTGCGCTGAACACCTTCCTGTTGCTGATCTATTAGCTAATGCACTGAATTTTGAGAACTTAAGTGGCTATGAACAAATGGGATTCCAAAACCTTGAATTGTAATGAACCTCATTAATTATATATGGAGCAAATGGTGCTTAAAAGCTGTGTGCACATACCTACTTTAAGGTATACCTGACCTGCAGGTAGCTTCAAAGCTATTGTGGTACCTACTGGCATTGCTGTGGTGGGATATACTGCTCTTATTACAGACCTATATTATTATTAGTCCTTAAAAATCTATTTATACATGTTGATAGTCACTTTTTTGGCAAAATTGTCTGCAACACAAAATATCTATGACATATTGGAGGAGTGTAAGATTGACCACTGTGCATACAGGTGGATGCATCTACATCACTGACAAGCAGAGATTCACATATGTACTTATGCAGATAAATGGAAAGAGCTCCAGTGAACAGTATGTACGGAAGTACTGACAATACAATTGTACATATTGCTGATGACACTGTACAGTCTGTAGTATACTTAAGGAAACCAATGCATTCAGAGTCTATCTGTATGTTGCATGTTCACCGATTATGCTATGAATATTCATTGATGCTTAGTAGTACATTTATTATAGATTGTGCCAGAATGACAATACATCTGTGTTCGTGTCTTGAATTGTTTCTTTTTGAGACGTATCTAAGAAGAGCTTTTTAATTCATTTTTCTTACCTGTAAGCATGTCAGATGTACAATGTTGTTATTAACATCTCCAGCCACTGTAAGAGGGGCAAGTATCCAAAGCAGAAAATGGTAGAGAGCAGCCATTTGCATTTCTGTTTGTAGTCGGATCCTGTGATAAAAGAGTCATAAAATGTAATACATTAACTTGAGGCAAAGTGAAATTCAGCTCATGAAAATTAAAACTAATGCCCTTTCTTGATGTCTTCTATATAGTTTTCTAGTCTAACAAAATATAGATTACAGAATGCAATCACTTTCAGTAAAACACTACATATATTAACAATCTTAAAAAAAAGAAAGAGTCATATGCTGGTCTTGTTTAGTTTTATATTTACAGGTTGTCTAACAGGCAAGGTATATTATATTTCAAATGGGAGGTCACAAGCAAACAGAAATACAATAGCAAACACAGAAGCTGATGCATATTCCCTCTGCCATGGTTAATATTTTGCCATCTCATGAAACAGAACACAATAGAATATAAGTTATTATACAATGACCCCCCCCCATTAATATTCCAAAACGTGCATGCTGATTGGTCAGCATGCCCATTGTAAATCCGACTTATACTAATGGAAAAGGTCCGGTCGCCCAGACTTTTTCAATTAGTATAAGTCTTAATTTTTTTGTGTTTTTGATGACAATGGAGAACGGAAGAGCTCTGTTGCTGTAATCTTGCTATAGCAAGATATCTTAAAAAAAAGCAACAAAGATCTTTCTTTCTCTTTTAACATAGCGAGACATCTTTTAAAAAGCAATTGAGATCTTCCTTTCTCCATTGCTTCCACACACAGCTCTGATGTACTGTGTAAGCATACACATGCGCAGTACATCAGAACTGCCGCAGAATACCGGACAGCTGTGGAACGGCAACACGGAGGCATTATACAATTCTTAAATAATGTCATTGTATAATAGCAAGAACCCACTTCTGGGTGTGGGTAATGCCGGATTTACCCACGGTTGTCTTTGTTTGGCCACTTGGGCTTCGCCCTCATGACCAAACCACACTAACCGTGGGTAAATCCAGCATTATCCACACCCAGGCATGGGTTATTGCTTAATTAATCTTGTTCCTTTAGTAAACTACAATCCTACCATATCATGGAACAAATTATCACTAGAAATCAGACCCCTCAAACATCCAAATCAATTCAAAACTGTCACTAGAGAGTACCTCCAAACTCACTGGTCCTGCCTCTGCACTCATCCTCCCTGATCTAGGCCATTAAGTCATATGTAATCACCAAAACTTCAAACCTTTTTAGCTCGTAAACCTCTTCAAGGTATCATTCTTCTTCTGCATCTCTTACCTCCATTTCTAATGCCCCACATCTCATGAAATGATTACATGCACTATGGACTCTTTTCACTTTTTTTGAAAATGTTTATATACAGAATACTTTCTCTTATGTATGCTTACTATGTTTTATCCCCGCTATTATTTTTGCCATCGCTGACACTGTTAACACTAAAATTGTAAAACTGTGGAGCTTTTCTCCCTGGTCCTGCACTGAAAAAGGGCTACTTAGCTCAGTCGAATTAACCCGGTCAACAAATGTAAAATAAAATAAATAAATAAACATGACCAGATGACTGGAGAATAAGCATGCTTGTGTCAGTGTACAAGAACAAAGGGGACAGCCACAACTGTGGGCAGTACAGGTATCAAACTCCCGTCACATTGCATGAAAGTTCTGGAGAGGTTGAATGATACGTGGATACACAGAGCAGTAGAAAGTAAGATGGGAGATGAGCAGTTTGGATTCAAATCAGGATGCAGCACAACTGACCTGATTTTTGCAGTGAGACAGAGATGAAGAAAGAGTCCAAGTGTGCATTCCTATACTTGGAGAAAGCATATGACAAGGTCCTAAGAAAGATGATTTGGGCAGTAATGTGGTGATTCAAAGTCCCAGAAACATTGGTAGAATTAGTGTAGGGTATGTGCAAGGACCTAATGACTCAAGTACAGTGTTCAGTCTCACAGAGGGGTTCCCAGTGGAAGTGTGTATGCACCCAGGTTCAGCTCTGATCCCACTGCTGCTCATACATGTGATGGACTACATTAGCAAACAGGACAGAGGGAAAGAGCAACAAAGTTGCCATGTGCAGGTGATGTGGCATTGCAGGCAAACTCTAAGCAAGAACTTCAACAAAGCAGAGGGGAATGGAATACAAACCTGAAGGCACAAGGGATGAAACTAAACACAGATAGGACAGTGGTAATGGCAGCAAATTAGGGAAATCAGAAGAAGCTTAAAACTGAGAAAGATGGGAAGATAGTGGAACAGATTAATAGCTTCAAGTATCGGGGGGGATGAGGAGAAAGAAAGTCTGAATGAAGAGGTTAAAGCTCGTATCAGAAGGGCTGCAGATAACTGACACAGAATGTTAGGTGTAGTGTATGACAGAAGAATGCCAGAGAAGCTGAAAAGTAAGGTGTACAGAACAGTGGTGTGACTAGTACTACTGTATGGTACAAAAACCTGGGCAGTAAAGACAGAGCAGATGAGGAAGCTGGAGGTGACAGAAATGAAGTGCCTGAGATGGGTGGTAGGTTGCACACTGTGAGGCAGATGAGGAAATAAGGACATAAGAGCAGAAACCAAAGTAGCTCTAGTTGTAGAAAAGAACAAAGAGAACAGATTACTGTGGTTCAGGCACATGTGCAGGAAAGCAGAAGACAATCTGGTGAAGAAGATTTGGGACAGACAGGAAGAAGGTAAGAGGAAACAAAGGTATTCAGCAAAGAGGTGGATGGATTGTGTAAGAGAAGATCTGTGGCAGTCAGGCAAGAATATCAAAGAAAGCAAGAGTGTGGCATTGAATTGAGAGTGATGGCAATAGTTAACATGACAGCCCGACCCTATGTGGAAAATGAGTAAAGGGGGTTGATGATGATGATGAATCTTGTTCCTGGTGAGTAACTCTTACAGGACATTTATAATAACAGTGGTTGAGGCACAGTCAATCTATGGTGTCTGCTTCTGGACAACACACGGTATTTCCTCTTAAATCAAAACAAGTGTGTAGTTCATAGATTCATAGGTAGGTACTAGGCTATTGGCCCTAGGGCCTATACAAGCCTAGCCAAAAAGGTACCCTGGCTTTCGCCACTCAAGAAAATTCTTTTCCTGTGCCCCTGTCAAGCAGAACCACAGAAGTGATCCCCGGGGTGAATTTCCTATTACCCATCCAATCATCAAGATTTTTCTTGAAGAGTGCTAATGAGGAGCCCTGTTTGACATAGATAGGTAGTCTGTTCCAGAGTATGGGAAGTCTCTGGGACAGGAATCTATCCCTCCAGCATGTTCTGTTTATTGTGGTGACAAGGTTTAGGTCTCTAGAGTGTGTAGCTCGAAGGGATTGGGATTTCTTTAAGTGGAGCATGTCCAACAGCTCTGGCTCTGACATAGCTTTGTATGTTAGGCAGAGTTTGCCTCTGAGTAGGTGATATGCGACGGAGTAAAGCTGGAGTTTTTTTAGATGGTCTGCATAAGGCATCTGTTTGAGGCCAGTAATCCTCTTTGTGAGGTATTTTTGTGGCCTTTCCAGTAGTTGTAGATGTTTTGTGAGGTACATACCAAAAGGGGCATTGTACTCTATAATGGGTCTAATGAGTGATGAGTAGAGGGGAACAATGACCTCTTTTTTTCTGGATGAGAAACCTTTTGTGATGAGGTGTGCCACATAGAAGGATTTCCTGACCACTGTGGTGATGTGATTATCAAAGGAGAGACTACTGTCCACCTGTGTCCCAAGGACTCTTATCACACTTTCGGTGTTAAGTAGACTACCGCCTATGTGGCAGTTCATGGGTACAGAGTTTTTACCAATGGGGGTGGCAATGCACTTTTTGGCATTGAGCTTGAGACCATGGCTTTGACACCAGGCATCTGTCTCAGTAAGGCCCTTTTGTAGGATATCCACATCATTAGGAGTTTCGATTATGACTCCTAGTTTGCAGTCATCTGCTAATTTAGTTAGCCAAAGACCTTCTGTGTTAGCCTGCACTTCAGAGAAGTAGATACCAAACAGGAGATGATCCAGGACTGAAACCTGTGTACTCCACTTGTCACCGGTCTGAAGTCTGATTTGGAGTCTGCTGCTTTCACAGTGTGGGTTCTGTCAGTAAGCCAGTTGGCAACCCATCTTGTGACATAGGGATTTATACCTAGTTTAGTGAGTTTATCTATAATTCCAGAGTGGGGGATGGTGTTGAACGCCTTGGCGAGATCTAGATAGGCTATGTGAACCACCTCACCCTCATCTATGGCTTTAGTGACTACTTCAAAGAAGTCTATCAGGTTTAGGAGACATGATCTGCCTTTTACAAACCCGAACTGTGTGAGGTCCAGAGTTTGGAGATCTCCAATGTCTTTGTTTATGAGTTCCATGATGATACGTTCCATGGCCTTGCAGACCAGGCTCATCAGGCAAATGGCGCGGTAGTTCCTAGGGTCTGTTGTGCCCCCCCCCCCCCATTGTGGAGTGAGATAACCGTTGCGGTGTGACATTTAATGGGCACAAAGCCTGAGGTGAGGTTATGATTGAACATGGTACTTAGGTGGGGTGCCAGTTCATTCTGTAGTTTGTGTAGAAGGCAGCCTGGGATGTTGTCAGGTCCCATGGATGCTGTGTTCTTGGCTTTGGAGAGTGAGGATTTTACCTGTGCAGTCGTGATTAAAGGAACTTTGCATTCTTCAGATATAAAGATGGGCCCTTTAGGGGGTGAGGGGGCGGTAATGTTAGCACTGAACCTATCTGCCAGGATTTTGGCAATGTCAGTTGGTTCTGTATAATTAGTGTCATTGTGCTGTAACTCAGAGCAGATCTGAGTGTTGCCATTGAGATTCTTGACATAGCTATATAATGCTTTGTGGTTGTCTTTAGAATCAGTGGCGATTTTGTTTTCATAACTAGCTTTGGAGGATTTTATGAGGGATCTTAACTTCTTACTGAGGCTGACCAGGGAGTTCCTCCAATCGTGGGATTTTACTCTTTTTTGCAACAGTTTCTTTCTTCTGTTGTAGAGTTTGTTTATGGCAGAAGACCACCAGATTGGCTTCCTTTTTTTGGAAGATAGCATCTTGGTTGTGTTAGGGATAGCATGATCCATGCACTCGTGTAAGTGCTTATAAAGTGTATTTGTGTAGGATTCAGCAGTCGTAACTCTATTGTCCATCTGCATGAGTGTTGTGAAGTTTGCCACTTCTTTCTTAAGAAGCGTGAAGTTTGCTTTGGAGAATTTTTTTACGGTTGTTTTCCTAATGGGGGGTGGGAGCGGGATGTGGATGTCTAGGGTGATTAGCTTGTGGTCGGATCTGACCAATGAGGAGCTGGCTTCTGGTGTGGAATACCAGTCACCCATGCTGGTGATGACCAGGTCTAGGATATTGGTGCCCCTGGTGGGAGTGTGGATAAGTTGATCCAAGGCATTGAAATTGATGATTTCCAGAAAACATTGAGCAAAAGAGTTGGTACATAAGTAATTTTCCCAGTTAATGGTAGGGTAGTTGAAATCACCCATTATTAGAGTGTTGGGTTTTACTTTAATATTTTCCAGTGTATCAAGAAAAGAGGAGTGGGAATCCTGGGGCATGGTGAGGGGTCTGTAGCAAGCTACAATCTGGATGGTGGTTTTGCCCAGAGTTAGTTTAACTTGGATAATCTTGGATGCATTATGCTGAGCAACTAGCTTGGAGGTGTGGATATCCTTAATGAATATGGACATGCCTCCACCTCTAGTGTTTCGGTCTAGATTTGGTGGCCAAAAGGTGTGGTATGAATTATAGCCTGTTAATGCAGGGGTGCTCTCTGGAGCTTTGAACCAGGTCTCTGTTACTGCACAGATGTCAATGTTCTCCATTTTAAGGAGTGCCTCAAGTGAGTGCATTTTGAGGTTTAGACTTCTAGCATTGAGTAGCATTACCCTCAGATTTTGCTTGCTTGTACCTGTTACGGTGGTGAATTTGTCATATGAACCTTGCTTAAAAAAGGCACTATAGGGGTGGCAAAGAGCCTTTGCCAGTATCCGGAATCCCAAGGGCAACAGGTGCAGGCCATCTCTGGCAAAGCAGTGTGATCTGTCGATCATGTCATCCCAGGCAGACAGATACTGGATTCCCTTAGAATGACACCAGAAGCTTAGCCAATTGTTAAAATCAGTCATTTTGTCCTTGTACTGTGGCATCATTCTGGGTGATGGTAGGATGCTACTCAGGGCTAGGATCATATCTGCCTGGACTACAGATCAGAGAGCTCCTCCATGTCTCTTTTCATGTAGTCCAGGGAGGTATGTCTCAGGTCATTCACACCAACATGGACAATGACAGAGTCATATTTGTACTTGTAGAGTGACCTAAGTGTATGCATTATGTGGCAGATCCTGGCACCTGACAGGCAGCTGACAGTAACATTTTCCTTATTTAGCCTGGTGAGTGGAACATCAGTGTGCCTGACTATAGAGTCACCTATGACTAGAGTGTTGGGTACGTTATGCCTTATGGGCTGTAGTTGAGTGGCACACTGAGTATGTGGGCTATGTGCCATTTGAGTTGTGTTGGGAGGGTGGAGGTTGCTTGCATTTCTGCTTTGGAGGTCTCGGTTGTTTGGGCAGATTTTTACTGAGAGCCTCCGTGAATGTAGGTGCGTGTTTTGTGCTTTGGTGTGTGTGTGTGTTTTGGTGGTGTAGGTTTTGAGGGACTATGTGATGAGTGTGGTGCGGTGCAAGTGTTTACCTTCTCCTCTTGACTGTCTAGTCCAGTCTTTGGTGAAAAGAGCTTTGCTTCCAGTTTGGCTATATAAGTGTATCTCTCACAGGTCATAGTTTTGGGTGGAAGGAGGAGAGGGTTGTTTTTCAAAGATGTCTTCTGAGTTACGTAGGCAGGAACCTCTTTTCACATAGGGAAAACCACGAGGCCAAAGTGGTTAGAAAAACATTTTATATAGCCCACCTAATCATGAAGGGATTCACATCTAGATTAGGGGAGGTCATCGTGCCTCTTTACTCATCCCTTTTGGGATGTACCTTACCAGACACCTGTAGCAACTGGAAAGACCCCAAAAGTACCTCAGCAAGAGGATCAAAGGGCTCAAACAGATGCCATATGCTGCCCGGTTAAAGAAACTTCAGCTCTACTCAGTGGCATACCGCCTGCTCAGAGGCGATCTGTGCCTGACGTATAAAGCCATGTCCAGTCCAGAATTAATGGACATGCTGCACCTCAGAAAATCCAAATCCCATCGAGCTAAGCGCTTGAGAGACTTGAACCTCAGCACTGAAATAAATAGGATATGCTGGAGGGACAGATTCATAACCCAGAGGCTCCCTTTACTCTGGAATAAAATCCCAGTCCAGGTTAGGCAGAGTCCCTCATTGACTCTCTTCAAGAGGAATCTTGATGAGTGGATGGGAGATTGTAGGTTTACCCTGGGTATCACTTCTGTGTCACTGTTAGACAGAGGCATAGTATACTAACCTCGAAAAAGGGCATAGCAAAATTCATTTAAAATGGGTGGCGAAAGCCAAACACACTCTGGCTAGGCTTATAAATGCCCTAGGGCAGATAGCCTAGTATGAACCTATGAACCTATGAACTGTTTGATTATGCCAGAGAGTGGAATGGTATGGAAGGCCTTGGCCTTGTTAGGGTAAGATGTATATGGTGCAGTGGTGCAGCGGTTAATGTTGTTGCCTCACAGCAAGAGGTTACCTAGTTTGATTCTTGGCTTGGGTGCCTTCTGTGTGGGTCTGCATATCCTCTTGGTGTTCGCATGGGTTTCTTCCCACATTTGAAAGCTATGCATCTGGAGCATTTCTCCCCAGGCCTCCACTGAAAATAGGCTCTGTCCTAGTCTGACTTTCCTGGTCAACAAATGTTAAATAAATACATTTGCCCTCATTTAATGCCTCAATGACTTTTTCAAAGATGTCTTCTGAGTTACATAGGCAGGAACCTCTTTTCACATAGGGAATGTAAGCGCTAATATCTTTATTCATGACTTCCATAATGACATGTTTCATTAATTTACATAAAAGGCTGGTAAGGTGCTATTCTCCACTCCTCTAACACAAAACCACTTGAGAAGATGAGCCTGAACAGATTCAGAAATGAGTCTGTAAGAAAGTGCTTCATATTAACTAGGATACAGTGCATGTCTCATTTTCAGAAACAACCAAGCTAGCATTTTTAGCCTTGGAGATTGTCTTTAGGACTCTAAGGTGATCCTTGGCATGCACTCTAACATGATGGCATGTTATGAGAAGCTGAGAATGAAAGTGGGGATAAGTATGTGCTATATTTATCTGCTGGTATGTTGGCCTTGTCCTTAGAGCTAAATATGTGTTACTGCTATCAGTTTGGTGCAATGTAGGGTATTGTTCCTAAGATTTGTAACATAGTTCAGCTTATGGTTGCCTCTGATAGAGGTGTCAATTAATCAACTGTAGATTTAATTTTGAGCCTTAATCTTCAGCTTAACCTCCACAGTTCACTTCTGGAGCATAGGGTTTTCAGTATATTCCTCAGTGAGAGACATTTTTCTTTTGATATATAACTTGCTTATATTAGGGTTCCACCACAAGAGCTTGTTCCTAGGCATGACATTGTGTTTGCTTCAGACTGAGGCTGACTTCTTAATGCAGGGGTTGAGGTATGATTACAATGTATTAGCGAATGCAACAGTTTTGGTTACTGCAGGGGAGTGGACTTGTAAATGGCTTCACATTATCAGACAGCTGTAGAAAACTTTTCTTTGAGAACTCTCTAATGATACTAATGTATGTGGACAAGTCAAGGTAGACCAAAATAATGAATGCTACTGAATGGTGGCCAGAGTTGATCATTGATGGGGTAGGTACAGGAAGAATGAGGCCAAATTGGTGAGAACAAGATCCAGCAAATTTGAACTCCTGGTAGGGGGCTATATTATTTGGTCTAGAGATTACACTGACAAAATCTAGGAAGTCTCATTTATATTTATTTGTAGTAGTGTAAGGTTCATGTTTAAGGAGAGATAGGTGAAATCCTCAAGAATAACACTGCTTGGACTGTATTTTACTTAGATTTTCTAAATGGTTGTAGGTATCATAGAGTGTGTTTCTTAATTAATTAGGACATGGTAAGATATTTTATTGGTAGTTACTAGGATATAGAGATGTCTGAGGACATTTTCTTACTATATATGTCTTGACGTGATATAATTACAGTGCAGCATTGACACATCATCATCACTGAGAACTGAGATTTTCTCAGTTCAGGGTCTGATTGATTGTTGGCAATGAATACTGATCGAAACATGTTATTGTTACACTGGAATAATGTTTCAGTGACAATGATGCAGATGATGACTTTTTCTGGGGTCAGGAATGATTCTACAGTTGGCAAATATTTATTGAGCCCTCTAGCACTGAGTAGTGTTATGCCTATACTATTCTTTTTTTTGGTTTGATTGGTAGCTGGAAGACACTGATGCTGCACAAGAAAAGCACTATGGGAGTGGAAAATGTTGTGAAGGCTGCCAGCCTAGCTAGCTGGAATTTTGTAAATAATTCAGTGTTATTTGAGAATAGTAATATGGTTTGTATGCTTGTCTTACAAATGTAAGAAAACTGTATGTTATGTACTGAGCTTCAAGAATATAACAACAGTGTACCCTACTGGAAAAGAACAGAAATGTATATGAACTAAATGCTTATGCAAATATATGTTCTGATAGTAAGAAGCTGCAATATACAGAGTTAACTTGCAAAACTGTAAGAAGATAAGTTGAAATTGGTTATGACTGTGGTATCTCTCAATTTCAGCTAGAAGACAGGATGCTTACAGCTAGAGGATTATTTCTATTGTCTGGAAACATAAATAATTACAGGTTTCAAAGGTAAAAGTATTTAACTGTTTTACAACTTCCAGTTCCAGGCAAAACTTCTAAGAGATAAGTATTTTTGACACAGAAGTGCTAAATTTTACGTTTCTGCTAGCCTGGGAACTAAAGGCAGAGGTGACAAAGAGTGAAGTAATCTGAGATAACTCAGCAGAAATATTTGATAGTAATTTAGGAACTATCTCAGACAGAAAGTCTGTGCATTTTGTATCTTGTCTTTGGACCTGTAAACATCCATTCAGCACTTGCATTTGCCTGGCTCTGTAAAGATTTAGGTATAGTATTTCTCTTAGAGCTAGATAGGAAATGAGTAAAGAGTGGTTTAGATGATTTATCTATTTATTTGAGACTGTCCTGCAATGTTGTTTTAAAATATTTCCTGTGATTATGAACTCTGTTACTGTATTGAGTTGAATATTGTCTTGTGATTTTATTATTTTTATTAAATATATTTAAACCTTTTAATTGTGTCTGGTTTGTTTAGAGATATTTAAGCTCTTAGAGTACTTCCATATGTATTTGGTTACACTGTATAGGCCACTCCTAAATAGCTTTGCTGTTGGTCAACTTACCATTTGGATAACATTAACATTACACAGTGGAATTGGTTACCCTTTGTAAGGGCCTTATAATAGCTGATAAGAAGTGCTTGGTGGCAGTGATTTCTACCTTCTAGTCTGGGCAGAAGGGGGCATAGCTAGTGAACCTGTGCCAGCCTTCCCCAGGAGTGTCTGTGTGTTTGTGTATAAATCAATCTCAAAGTGTGTGTGTGTGTGTGTGTATATGTGTGTGTGTGTGTGTGTGTGTGTGTGTGTGTGTGTGTGTGTGTGTGTGTGTGTGTGTGTGTGTGTGTGTGTGTGTCTGCCACCTACTTGGGACATGAAGCACTGGTTGGACAGAGAAAGTGCTGGAGGTTTTGGCTTGACTACTTGGCTGAGATCTTAACCCTATAGGTGTGCCAGTTGGGAGTCTTATTGGGGAACTGGAGAGAGAGAGGCAGAAACTAGCCCCAGACTGACTGTGATCTCTGTCTGCTCTTAAGGGAAATTGTACTTTACTGTTTGTGTACTTGTCA
The DNA here is from genome assembly GCF_019279795.1 of Protopterus annectens. Taxonomy (NCBI): domain Eukaryota; kingdom Metazoa; phylum Chordata; order Ceratodontiformes; family Protopteridae; genus Protopterus; species Protopterus annectens. Next base: position 59,898,717 of record NC_056730.1, on the reverse strand, counting down.
TCCTCCCAATGTGCACATCCCTCACTGGTGTTAGTGGTGAGGATTGAGGCACCTTGATTACTCGGCCAGGGCAGAGGTGTCACATATTAATTTGTCAGTGGTGGGATAGCCACATCACATATTAATTGGTAGATAGTGGTAAGATAGCGACATCACATATTAATTGGCTTGTATTAGTGTGGATATTGAATTCCTGTAGCTTGTGTACAGTGATCATTGAAAGTGTTTGTACTCTTAATCAGCCACACAGTGAACATTCAGAGTTCATATCACAATTGTTTTATTTTTTTTTTTGTTAGCTTAGTTGTAAGGGAGAGCAGGCAAGCATGACAGCAGAGGAGTATGGCAAGCTGACAAGCAGCCAGTTGGCTGAGATGTGCCAGGCTAAAGGACTGGCACATGCCAACATGACTAAGGCAGACATGATTGCAGCTTTAGTCACAACTGTGCCAGAGAACAGCAATCAGGAGGACAATCAGACTGGCCATGGAGATGTACAACTCTCAGAAAATTGACCATTCAACCTTTCACCAGAGGACTTAAAAATCCATCTGGAGTTAGAGACTTTAGTTGGAGGCCAAGCATTGGAAATAGAGGCAACAGAGAGACTGAAGCATCTAAAAACTGAGGAAATGAGAAACTGTGACACCTGGAAGCTGAAGAGAAACAGAGGTAGAGGCAACATGAAAAGGAGATGCTGACTATTCACCAGACTCATGGAGGTAATGGGGAAGGGAGTAACCGAAGCCCAGAACCAAAAAGTTCAGTAGATTTCTTCCACAATTTACAGAGGGGGATAAATTTGATAGTTTCATTCATATGTTTGAGAGGGTATGTAAACAATATGACATTGACCAAGGCCTCTGGGTATGGTTCCTGACCCCCTTATTTCATGGTTAAGCAGTAACTGTTCTTTCCAAACTGTCTGATAATGACTGCTTAAATTATAATGTTGTAAAGAATTGTTTGCTAGATTTTTTTAAGTCAACACCTGAAGCTTATAGGAAAAAGGTTTGTGAGCATAGACACAAGGCAGATGAAAGTGTGTGTGAATATGCTGCTGAACTAAGCACTTATTTTCATAGGTGGGTGAGTGGATGTCAGGTCACCACTTTTGAAGGGCTGACAGACCTTTTGGCAAGGGACAAGCCCTTAGTACTTTGCCTGAGGACATGAGAATCTGGTTAGGTTTTAGACAATGCCTTATTGTATATGAGTTAGGAAAGAGTGGAGACCTACCTAGCAAGCAGGGCATCACTGCACAGGAAAAGGACACACAGTGCTGCTCATGGGTGTAAGGGAAACCATGGTGGGTAGCCCAGACTGCCCCAACAGAGTCTGTCAGTAGCAGAGAAAGCCACTAGTCCAGATACACATCCAGGACCTAGGGTTAAATGTTTTAAATGAAATCAATGGGGCCATGTTCATAGGTTCATAGATTAGTACTAGGCTAACAGCCCTTCTGGGCCATTTTAAGCCTAGCCAATTACCCCATGTGAGAATCAAACCCTGTACCTTGTAACTGCAAGGTAAATACCTTAACCATTATGCCAACCTCCCACCCGCATATAGATGTCCATGGGGGCAACGTGGGGAACAAAAGGCGGGAGAGCCAGTAAGTGGGAATGACAAAATGCCAACAGTAGGTTGTCTCGAGACAACAAGGGTACCAAACTACCACAAGAGGTTATATCCTGTCTTAGTGAATGGGAAAGAGGCCATGGCTAAGAGAGACACAGCCTCTGACCTAACCATTGTAAAGCCTGCAATGGTTTCAGAGGAGCACAACTTGCTTGGGCAGTCTACTTCAATCAGAGGTTTAGGAGGGACTCCATTCCAAATACCTTTGGCTAGGGTTCACCTTGACTGGGAGGGTGGAAAAGGAAGCCAGCAAGTAGGTGTGTTTGAGGATATCCCTGTAGATGTCCTGATGGGGAATAATTCTGATAATGCAGTACCGTGTGTTCATGCAGTTACATGCAGTCAGGCTTGGAGACAAGCATGTGGGTCTGATAGCTTGGCAAAGGTCCAGACAGGCCACACATTTGCAGCCAGGGCTGGTGAGGTGTTTACTTCAGAGAGGGAGCTACCTGTAGCAATGAGACTGAAGGTGAGCTGCAGCTGCTTGTGGGTACAGATATTCCCTTGGATTGAATGACTGTAATGGCAGAGGTGAGTAGTGGTACCCAGGCTGACAATGAGGCACTGCTGTCAGAGGATACCAGACTTTGAAATCCAGGAGCCAGCAGGAATCAGGTAAATGTAAAGTCACTGCAAGGTAGCACAAACAGAAGGAGTCCTTGGTGCCAACGTACAGACTTTTTTATTAAAACAACAAATAGATACAAGCACTATTTTGTTATTTTAATTAAAATAGTGTGTACGTTGGCACCAAGGACTCCCTCTGTTTGTGCTACCTTGCAGCGACTTTACATTTACTAGATTCCTGCTGGCTCCTGGATTCGGAGTATTTCTTGTGGATTTGGTCTTTTTTCTTTTTTCTTGCTTGTGTTGAGGATACCAGACTTCCTGTGGTAGGGGAGCTGGTAAGGGTTACAAAGAGACAGTTGTGACAGGCTCAGCTCTCAAACCCTACATTACAAGGCCTGAGAGAGGTAGCTAGTGAGGCACCTGATTTTCAAGGGAAAGGGGAATCTGTATATTGGGACAATGGGTTACTGTATAGAGAGTGTACCCCCAGAGGGAGGGCTAGAGAATGAGTGAATACAGCAGTTGGTAGTGCCCAGAGCCTACCATCTGGCACTTCTAGCCATAGCCCATGATATTCCCTTTGCAGGTCATATGGGCATAAAAAATACAAATAGATGTATTATGCAGAACGTCTATTGGCCTGGGATTTCCAGAGATGTAACAGGGTACTGCAGGACCTGTAAGCAGTGCCAAGAGGTAGGCAAGACCGGAGACAAGGTGAAAGGTCCTTTGATGTCTTTGCCTGTGATTGAGGAGTCATTTCACAGGGTAGCTATGGATATTGTGGGGCCTCTGAGTACCCCAAGTCCCACAGGGAAAAAGTATATCCTAGTGGTAGTAGATTATGCTACCAGATACCCTAAGGCAGTGGCTCTGTCCTCCACTGAGGCAGAAACGGTGGCAAATGTTTTGTTAGAGGTTTTCAGCAGGGTAGGGTTCCAAAAAAAATACTGACTGACAGAGGCGCCAATTTCATGTCAGACCTGATGGTTTGTCTGTGGAAGAACTGTGGGGTGAAGTACCTAAAGACCACCCCTTCGCCATTCCCAGACTAATGGTCTTGTTGAGAGGTTAAACTCTACACTCAGGACCATGCTACAGTCATTTGCAGACCAGTATTAGAGGGAGTGGGACAAATATTTGCTCCATCTGTTTGTTTACAGAGAGGTTCCCCAGGAATCCACAGGTTTTTCACCCTTTGAGGTTCTGTATGGGCAATGGGTTAGGAAACCTCTAGATTTAATTTGAGATGAGTGGGAGAGTGAGCGTGAATCCCACAAGGAGTCTGTTGTGGCATATGTCCTAAACCTCAGGACAAGGCTCATGGACCTCATGGGCTTGGCCCAGGAGAACCTGGCAGAAGCCCAACTGCAGGAAAAAGGTCTGGTATGATAGGAATGCTTGTGATAGAGAGTATGCTGTAGGCAGCAGGTAATGGTTCTCATTCCTGTCAAACACAACAAGCTGCAGGCAGCTTGGGAATGACCCTAAAGGGTGGTAAGGAAGGTGAACAATGTTAACTACATGGTGGAACTGCTAGACAGGAGGCAGGGGCACAAATTGTACCATGTTAACATGATGAAACCTTACCACGATAGGGAGGCTCTTGTGCTGAGTATTTGCAGTGGATTGCAGGGAGGAGTCTGAGGGAGATCTGGTGACTGGTCTTTTCAGTGAGGCTTGGACTGACACCACAGTGGAGGGGGTAGCAATGTCCCAGCAACTATCCCCTACCTAGGTTCAAGAAATCCGAGCAGTGTTACAGGAGTTTGGGGACATGTTCACTGGGAAACCAGGTTGCACCCACCTGGTGTGTCAGGCCTATTAAGCAGGCCCCTTATAGGGTGCCTTGGAGAGTCAGACTATGAGGGAGAAGATACATGAAATGTTGGAACTAGGAGTAATTCAGGAGTCCATCAGTCCCTGGGCCTCCCCCAGTGGTGCTGGTACCAAAGAAGGATGGCAGCACCAGGTTCTGTGTGGACTACAGGAAATTAAATAGTCACACAGAGTCAGATGTGTACCCCATGCCAAGGACAGATGAAGCCCTAGAGCAGCTGGTTGGGGATAAGTATCTTACCACCATTGATCTTACCAAGGGTTACTGACAGGTGCCCTTGACTCCTAGTGCTAGAGAGAGGTCAGCCTTTGTGACTCCATTTGTCTTGTATGAGGTCACAAAGATGCCCTTTAAGATGGAAAATGCCCCAGCAACTTTTCAGTGACTGGGAGATCATATCACAGCAAGAGCAGGAGATATTGCCCTTGCTTACCTAGAAGATATTGTCATCTACAGCCATTCCTGAAAGGAGCTCCTTCAGCATGTCAGGAAAGTGCTGAGCAGACTACAGAGGGCAGGGTTGGCCATTAAGCCCAGAAAATGTCAGGTGGATATGGCAGAGGTCTCCTACCTAGGATATAGAGTGGGGAGTGGTAAGATCAGGCTAGAACCTGCCAAAGTGGAAGCCATTCAGGCATGGCCTGTGCCTGTTACCTAAAAGCAGGTGAGGGCATTCTTATAGAAAGCAGGGTACTACAGAAAGTTCTTCTCTGGTTATATTACCATAGCTGCTCCCCTCACAGAACTGACAAGAAAAACCAGGCCAGATAAGGTAGTGTGGACCCCAGCATGTCAGCAGGAATTCCAGAAGCTTAAAGGAGCTTTGGGAGGACTCCCTGTGTTAGCCAGTCCAGATTGCAGCAAAGAATTTATTGTGCAGGTGAATGCTTCAAACCATGGGGTGGGGGCTGTACTTAGCCAGATTTCTTCAGAAGAAGAAGAGCACCCTGTGGTTTATCTCAGTCATAGACTCCAACCCAGAGAGGAATGCTATGCAGCTGTAGAAAAGGAATGCCTAGCCATAGTGTGAGCACTGCAGAAACTTCAGCCTTATCTGTATGGAAGAAAATTCACTGTAGTTACAGACCATACTCCCTTAACATGGCTACATTCAGCCAGCTAGCAAAATGCCAAGTTACTAAGGTGGAGCCTAGGATTGCAAGTATATGATATGACAGTGCAGCACTGCAGTGGGATTAGCAATGCCAATGCAGATGGGCTCTCAAGACAGGGAATGTGGTAAGGTATTCCCAAATAGGGTCAACCCTCTCAAGCAGCGTTTCTCAAGGGTCACTTGAAAAATTAGCTTGAGTTCTTATATGGAGGGGGGGTGAAGGCTGCCAGCCCAGCCAGCTGGAATTTTATAAATAATTCTATGTTATATGTGAATAGTAATATGGATTGTATGCTTGTCTTACAGATGTAAGAAAACTGTAAAGTACTTGCATATGTATTTGATGACACTGTATACGCCACTCCTAAATAGCCATTCTGTTGGTCACAATTACCATTTGGATAACATTAACATTACACAGTGGAATTGGTCACCCTTTGTAAAGGCCTTATAGTAGCTGACAAGTAGTGGTTGGTGGCAGTGATTTCTACCTTCTAGTTTGGGCAGAAGGGGGCATAGCTAGTGAACCTGTGCTAGCCTTCCCCAGGAGTGTCTGTGTGTTTGTATATAAATTAATCTTAAAGTCTGTGTGTGTGTGTCAGCTTCTTGGACAGGGACACGAAGCACTGGCTGGACAGAGAGGGTGCTGGAGGTTTTGGCTTGACTACTCAGCTGGGATCTTAACCTTATAGCTGTGCCAGTGGGGAGTCTTACTGGAGATCTGGAGAGAGAGAGAGAGAGAGAGAGGCAGAAACCAGCCCCAGACTGACTGTGATCTCTATGTGCTCTTAAGGGGAAATTGTACTTTACTGTGTGTGTACTTGCCATCCTCCCAATGTGCACGTCCCTCACTGGTGTTAGTGGTGAGGATTGAGGCACCTTGATTACTGGGCCAGGGCAGGGGCATCACAAAAGTGTCTGCCCGTATATTAACCTCCTAATGTGAGAGGTGCAGGGCATCCCTGGCAAAACTGATATGACTATCAATCCTCCTCTTCTAGGCTGACACACATCAGACCCTCTTGAAATGATACAATAATTAAGCAAATTGTTGAAGTCAATTATATTTTGTTTCTATTGCAGCATCATTCTCAGAGACTAATTTTACATCACCAAGGACACATATTCCAAAAGCTCCATCATTATTCTCTTCATACACTCTAAAGACATGTTACTCAAATCATTCACACTCATCTAAACAACCATATCATGTGTGTCCCTGGGAGTGGAGGGACTTGAGTGCCCCCATTAACCTCTTGAAACCTCACAGCTGAAAGGCAGCTCTCCATCTCCCTATCCTTATTCAGCTTGGAGAATGATGTGTCTCTGTGGAGTTACTTAAAACAAGGACATTTTCATGTGCACTGGTTCACCCAAGTGACTGCGGTGGTGGTGCTGTGGTAGCATTGCCGCCTCACAGTAAGACGACTAGAGTGTCTTCTGTGTGGAGACATGAGTGAATGGGCATACCTTTGTTAAAGGTTGTGCATCAGGGCTGGCAACTCGGCACTTAAACATCTACTGCCAATCATTAGTGGACCGGAGTTCCGCTGTGGCGACCCCTTACTGGGAAAAGCCGACAGACACAACAACAACTGGTTCACCCAAGTAGCCTTAAAGGTTTAAGTTTGCCAACTAGGTGACCCTTGTTTACTGTGTTTCTGCTTGATATTATTATATGTGCAGTTGGTGGAAAATCTAGTTGTGTTGCTAAGGAATGTTGTGTTGGACATGACTCAGAGGCATTTGATGCTTAGGGAGAGACTTCTTAAGTATCTCACCATAAGAAGCCTTATTGTTTGAGGAGTGGATTGCTACTGTGAGTTCTATCAACCTGGCATGTGCTGACATTATGTCTTGAAGATAGCCTAGGATCCATATTTAGTTAAGTATCTATACTTCTTTCATGAAGTTTCAGTGTGTGGTGGAAGTAAGAGTTGTTAGTAAAATAAGAAACTGTTAGTGTACTGCCCCAAGGAGCCTAGAGCTAACAGTCTGGCAACAAATGGTGTAAAGTCAGGGTTTCCAGAATCTGTTATCCCGCAGCAACCAGGTATACAGTAAGAAAGCCGGAGAGATATCCATACCCCTCAACCTCTTAGCACAAGAAATATGGACAAAGCCAGAAATAATGAGGGGACAAAGTCCCCAAATAGGGACAATTTTTAAATATTGGTCTTATAAACTTAGAAAGTTACTAGAATAAAATGGTTTATGTTATTGTGCATTTCCTGAAGAATATGAAGTTTGAAACTCAAATGTCTTCATTATTTATTTAATTCAATCCTCTGTGATTTGACAGAATATCACAAATAAGGACTAGACCAACGGTATGAGGGAAAATCTTGACATTCTGTGAAAATTTAGACAGTTGAGAGGTATGGAACTATCTACTGCAGGCCTTAATAGCCTGCCTAATATACTATATAGGCAGACTTTTATGAATTTAACTGTGCACATTGCAGTAACCTGCCTAATGCATTAATAAGTTTTATACTGTGAATTTAAACATGCACCTAACAATGAGATTACAAATAAATTTGTATTTATAGATGTTTCTTTGTTTTACCCTGGACATTACTTGTGACAGAACAGATTCACCTTGGGGTAATAAGCCTCTATGAGGAGAAGGTTGCAACTTAGTGCCACAGGATGTTCCCTACTTATGCAATGGTAATGACAGAACAACCATGCAGTTCTGAGTGGGGATCAAGACTGAATACAATGGTGGTAGATTAGGAACTGCAGACACTATAACCATGTTTTAAAGACAACTAATTGTTACTTCATAACTATGGTGTGCATTGTCCTCTACCACTCTTCATAGATGCCCCGCTAGTCAGACATTGAACAAAGGTGCCCAAAGCACAGTAATATAACTACTGAAAAAAGCTAAAAGCCATGTTGATAACCACTTGTTTTACTGTTGGGCATGAACAGATGTGCAACACACCAGAAGTTTACTTCTTCTTCCAAATGAACAAAGTCAAAGTGTCCCAAATGAGCAGAAAACACTGGCAGACTAAGCTGTATCATGAATCAACAAATTTAAAGTAACACTAGATGGTAAACAGATAAAATGGTTCACTTCACTGAGCTTGTAGGGACATGTTTTGGTCAAATGCAGTGAAGCAGGTCTCAGTCAGTAGGCAATAGTAACTATTCCACAGCTCAGGGCAGCTCACCCAAATGGAACACAATGTTGCACAAAGCAGAATAATGTAAAGCTATCATAAAAGCTATCAAGAATCAGAAAACTACTCGCTTCAGTACCAGGCATAACTACAAGCCCAGTAAACCAGGCATTTGCCTGCTCTCACAACATAAAAGAGGGTAATATGTTACAGAGAAAGAGTGAGCGCTGACACAATAAATTCTGAATCATGCACTCACAAGTCTTGCTCTTGCCGGCAATAATCTTTTTTTTTCTCATTTTTGTTAAAACACAATTTTCAGCTGTATGTCTACAATTTTTGGATCAAAATGTCAACATTGCAGCCACTGCCATAACTGATGTGCAAGGAAACTTGCCAGAGAACTATCAACTGTAGATATAAAACCTTGAATTGTACCTCAATGCAATCTAGACATCTGTGCAGTTGCCAAAACATGGTTTGAAGCCACAGAGAGTATATTGGCAGTGCAAGGTTTCAGTGTCTTCCACACTTTTAGACCATTAACTGCATAGACAGGTGCTAAAGGTAGATATGTCTTGATATACATCGGTAACAAGCACACCTCTAGGTTGGTTAAACAGGATGACATGCTTGAGTTTCTCCATGTGCAGATCACCATAGATTAAATCCCATACTATATCCTAGCTATTTATAGGTCACCCTCCATATCCCAAGAAAATTACAGCACATACTTAGGCCTACTGGAGACACTTACTATCCAACTGAAAACCCTACTCATGAGGGACTTTCATTACCTCTCTACAGACTGGGAATCCTTCTTGGCCTCAGACTGGAGGGCACAGAGATTCCCAGACTACATAAATATAAACAGCCTTGACCAGTGAGTGCATACACATGTTAGTGCCTCTAAAATACTGGACCTCCTACTCACAAATATGGGGAGATGATGCCCCTCCACTATATTTGACACCATGAAGGCACCACATGGCAGGGTGCTGATCTAGTGGTTAATGGTGCCACATTCACTGAGCCCGGCAGTATAGTGAATCTGTTGCCTGACAAATTCAGTTCAATCTTTATCCTCCAGTTACCCCCAGCCAATCACCAAAGAAATATCTTCAAACATAATCCCTCCAACTCTAAATAGAGAGCATGTCCTGGCTGCACTGGCTGAAGGTCACCACCACAAAGTGGTCGGTCATCAGTGGGGTCATTCAGGGCATCATGCTGGGCCCAGTAGTCTTAGCCATTTACTTCTAAGCAAATGTTATAGGCTGACAAATATTGCAGATGATTGCAAGAATTGAGAAGCAATAGCATCCCCCAAGATGCAAACACCCTGTAGGAAGGCCTAACACAGACAAATAACTGAGGCCAATGCCACAGCTAAAAACTCCATGCCAAGAAATGCATTATAGTACCTTTTGGGAAAAGGCTCACCCTTGAAAACTACATCATTGATAAAACATCCCTAAGAGTTGACTCACTAGTCAGGGATCAGGGAACTTATGTAGACAGTAGCCTGGCCTTCAACCATCATGTGTGCAAAGCTGTACTAAAAATCCTTCTATGTTGCTCAACTTATAAGAAAAGGCATGGCATCTAGGTCCAGGAAAGTCATCATACCACTATATTCATTCCTCAGACTCATCACAGAGTAAAATGCCCTCTTCGATATGTACCTGACCAGACACATGCAGCAACTGGAATGGCTGCAAATGATGTTTACAAAAAATAAAACAGGGCATAACCCCAATATCCTATGCTGATTGCCTCAAAGTTCTATCTCTATACTTGGTCTCCTACAGACTACTGAGATGCGATCTATGCTTGGCTTAAAAGGAATCCTGGTACCCTGCTCTGATGAACCTTTTGCACATCCTATAAACAAATAGCATCAGAACTACTAGATCCAAAGAGCTAAATTTTTCTTGCGACATAAATGGAACATACCAAAAAAGCGACAAAAGGCAAACTGAAATACCAAAATAAAACATTGACCAACCATTTAAATAAGGTATACAATAGTATATAATATAAATACATCTAGATGTATTTATACTATATACCTTTATAATTTTCATATGATTTATCATGGAATTAGTTATGTATTGCTTTTTATGCAATCATGTGATTAAGCAATTTGATTATCATGTGACTATCTGTGTTAGAATTGGTTGGTCTGATTCAGTATTTATATGGTTGGTTAATGTTCTATGTTTTTATCTGAGGAAGTTTGATATTAATCAGATGAAAGCACTTATTTTATTTATTAAAGTGCCCTTATTCCTGTTTCAGTTTTTGCCATTTTATTTTGGTACATAAATGGGACATGTTGTAGAGACAGTTCAGTATCTCAGAAAATTACCATTCTCTGGAATATGATTCCCCCCTTTCATATAAAACAAAGTCTCTCCCTAACCTTATTTAAGCCCATCTTGGACCACCGGATAGGAAATCAGATATTCACCCTTGGTCTGGTAATTATGTCTCTGATGGACAGAGGCAGAAAGTAAATCATGTCATAACCAAACATCACCCCTATATAAATGTCTAAAACATAAAACTTGGGGTCACATTTAATTTGCACAGCTAGGCTAAGTGGTTACCTACAGATTTATGCAGACAAATCAAAAGACATTTAATGTTTAGTGTTCCTTCATGTCACTGAAAAGGAAGTGATTAAGGTGCTTAACACTTTTAACGTTAATGAGAAAGACAGACACGTTATCTGTCCTGAGAGACATTTCACGCTTATAATGAGCAAAACAGAAATCTTCCATATTTAAGACATTTATTTCTCACTAGGAATTAAAGGGTTTAGGAACCATTTCATACTGACGTGAATGAATGGGTTTTGTGACCTACGTGACTCACTAGTAAGAGACAGAACTGACTGTGACGGAAAATGATTAGTGGCACACTATTGAGAGAAACTGTTGCAATTTAATAAAGCTTTCTCTCTCTCTCCACCCCCTCTCTCTCTCTCTATATATATATATATATAGAGAGAGAGAAAGAGAGAGAGAAAGAGTGTCTTTGAGCTTTCAAGAATTCAGTTTAGAAGCATGATGTGGAGGGTTTAACAATAAAAACAAAACAAAACTTTAAAATGATAAAATAAACAAAAATAAAAACAAAATTACTGATGACTATATGTCTGCCAAAATGAAACTAATAATAAGTGAATGCAAGTAATGCAGCTTCATTCATGACTGCAAAGTACATATTGTGCAGATGTTAATATAGACTGTAGGTCATGTGGGAATAATCATCATCTCACAAAGATATGCAAAAATCGAAACAATGTGTTGCAGCAAAATCTGGAAATAGAGGCAGTGGAAGAGGATAAAGATGAAATGTTTGTTGACAATGTTGAGCTGCATATTGTAAATGCAGTAGAGTATGTAAGTAGCAGCAGATCATGTTTATTTCTTTTAAGAAAAGCTTATGACAAAGAGTACTAATTTTACATTTATACTCAATACTCAAGCAGAATGCAATCTGTTGTCTGAAAGTAAATTTTAGACACTGAATCAAGCTAATAATGTGCACAAAACTCCATGGACTCTTTTAATATATCCTAAACACAGACTGACGCCTATGAGTTAGATGCAGCTTGACTGTATACGAATTACGAGTTTGTGTTCTATGTAGCTTCCTTAAATGCAACAATTTATGTAACCAAACATACTGGGTCATTGTGCTTGTGAAAAAACCTGGTATGACTGAAAGGATTTATACTGTGTAGATATAGAATATTTTGCAGATCAGACCAAAGGCAACAGTAACAAAGCCATTGTTCAGAGCTATAAATCAGATTTCATTGAAGAGGCTTCCATTTTAATTATGGGAACAGCTGCAAGAGCAAAACACACACTTGGGAAGATCCCTGTGATAATGTGCATGTATAGGATGGCCAGAAAATGTATTTGTATTTACCTGCAAGCATTTACATAGAGTTCTTTACTCAAAAACGGCCTAATAATGCTAGAGACAGTGTCCATACAAATGTTTTTCTCATAGCAATAATTATGAAAGTATGTGTTGAGAGTTGATATAGCTATTAGATATAATGATAGGAATCTGTTTTAAGTACATTACTGGATGTTAAAAGTCACAGCACTCAAAGTACTGATTGCATTATTCAAGTTAATGGAAATATCTTGTAGAGCTTTTTGATCTGTTTACCTATGTAGGGTTATTACCATAAAATTATCATGATAACATATCCTCTTGAGGCAATATAAGTTATACATATTAGAACGACAGTACTAGTAGCATTCAAAAGTACAAGTGAGACATTAAGGGACTCACTATTTAACAAATGGGACTGGCTAAATGCATGAACAGCATGTTGCTCCAAATAAAAGGGGAATAATTGCTCTTTGCTATTGTGTTAACAAGGTCAACAAAAGCCACCACCATGACTCATCTCCTCAGATCAGCAGGTCAACTATACAGTTAGACAGATGTGAAGAAAATAGTTACATTAATTAATCAGAGGTTGGTGGCAGAAGGAAATTCTAGTACAGTTAGTAGTATATTAGCATAACAAGTAGTCTTGCTGTCAGTTTCATTTATATATTTGACTGATTTATCCTTTGTTGACTATGTCTCACTAGGCTGGTGGCCTATATTCAGGAGACACTCATGGTGACATTTCTACTGACTACTCAAAGTTTGGCTAGGGCACCAAAGAAATTCCTCTACTCTTTGGAGGAAAGGAATAGTAGCTCTGTTTGGAACTTCTAGGCAATGCCATAGGGTTGCTACAGCAATTTCAGCAATTCCAAGATGGAGGCTATAGCAGCAGCAATGGAAAGAGGAGCAGGAGGAACCTTACTGAAGGAATTAGAATGAAATTAAATAATTGTTCCAGAGTTATAAACTGGAGAATTAGAGCTATCATAGCTGATAGATTTTATGAATCAGGCAGAGCCAAAGGAAGGAGAGGAGGTGTGATGGAGTGACATGTTGGAAAGAGTATAACAGAAGGGAGAAAAAGAGGTTGGAAACAGAAGCAACAGCTGGAGAAGAGAAACAGTGGAGGTATTCTTGGCTGCTGGAGTAGCCAGTTTTAATAGTTTAACTTTGCAACAGAGTTTTTGTTATAAGAATGAGGAAATTATGCAGAAGCAACAAGGCAAGGATGAATGGAAGAAGGAACTTAGAGGGGACAAAGATTTACAGTTTATCAACAGTCACAGAGAAGATATACAGCAGTAAGAATAACAAGTAAAAAGAATTACAGTGTGTTCGGGTATGACATTATGGATTATATTAGTTTTCTACTAGGAAATGATATCAATTAATTTTTGGAGCAGTACATTTTTGCAAAGTGACATTTGAAAGTTTTAATTTGTTGGAAAATTTATGACTAAGAGTGAAAAGAAAATACAGTAGCAACATTGAAATATTTATTTCAGAGCTTGGGAATACAGTTAAAAAGAAAATACATGTGCAGTTTAGAATTTCACATATGGATAAAAATGAGTTAAAACTATTTTTTCTTCACTATGTAGTAAAGTACATGAAGTTAAAACATATGTAATGAAAAAAAAATGTATGGAATGGGGTTTGGGGAAGTGGCTAACAACATATTTCAAACACAATAATTGTGAATGGTAAGAGAGGATTTGTTAGATACAGCAGCCAACCTAAAACATGTTATTTCTCTGGGGATGAAAATAATTTAGTACAAGACTGTAAAAAATGAAGGAGAGGTCAAAGTGGGGGAAGGGGACATAGAGGAAAATTTCTTTGTTTGTAGAAAATGAAAAGAATTTGGACATATCTAGTCTGACTTTATATCAGAAAAGGAAAGAGCAGAAAATATTACTACAGGAGATGTTGAAGGCGATTGTAGCATGGGATAAGAAGATATTGAAGAAAGGTTAAAGAATGGAGATGCTGTTATGCATGGAATAACTGTTCATATTGAGGTTATTAATACTTCGTTCATCTGAAAGACTACGAGTTCAAACTCTCAAATCCAACAACACAGCCAGAGAATCGCTATTTGCTAACTCTGTTGGCAAAACTTGGAATTCTCTTCCTGCTAATCTTATATCTGCACTCTCTCCACCTCAGTTCAAGAAAAGTCTGATTCAGTACTTTAAAAAACTATGGCTATGTCCTTGTCCTAATCCAGACTAACTCTAACCATCACTCATGTGTACATGGAGGACTTCTGCCCACACTTTGTTTCTTAACTTATATATCCCATGATCTTCTTGGATCTACTACCAGGTTAGCCTACTAGGCATTCAATACCCTATCATTCTTGAACAGACTGTCTAGAATTTTCCATCTGAGTAAAAATGTAATAATTTGTTTGTGCATATCTGTTTGTTGTGTTTGTTTACATCTGTGTACAGATTTTTTATTTGTGTTTATTTTGTGTTTTAAACTGTAAAAATGTAGCAGTTTGTTGAATGTGTTTTTTGGAGCTTTTCTCCCCGGACCTCTGCTGAAAATGGACATGTATCCAGTTGGACTATCCCGGTAAACAAACGTAAAATAAATAAATAAAATAAAATAATATGCAAGAAGAAAAAACAGATTTGCAATTCTAGAAAGTAAAATGGAAGAAGAAGGATAAATGAAGACAGGACAAGAACAAGATCAGTTGAAGGGGGACTTAAGAGAAGGAAAAGAAAAAGAAGAAATGGAAAAAAACAGAGAAAATGAAAAGAATGATATAGGAATATAAACATTAAATGTGAATAGCGGAAGAAATGATACAAGAGTTTTGGTATTGGTGGAATGGTGTAAAAATAGAAATGGGTGACTTTTGCTTGTTAGATATGAGAGTTAACAAAAAAAGGAAAACAATGCAAGCAGTAATGGGGCAAACTAGATAGCGGTAAATAAGAAATGTTCTAGAATAGGAATTCTTACAAAACATGAAGAAATAAGAATTTTAGATGTAAGAATAGTTGTACAAGGAAACCAGCATGTATAAGAGTAATAGTAATTTAAATGCATATTAACTTATTAACACCTATGTGCTGTGGAATGTCACACCTCTAGCTGCCTACACAAACATCTTACATTCTAGAGCATTTTCAGAAAACTAAACTTAAAAAACATAAGATAAACAAATGCAAATATTTTGTGAGCAATAAAAGCTATTACAATTGTACAAATAATGTTATCAGTAAGATGTATTATTTACATTGATAATAGGTGGTTCATTCATAGTCTTTTCCATACATGCTGTAATATATTATAATGTGCACAAAGCCCAAATGATATTTTGCTAAATTTCCAGAAACAAATTTTCATATCTTTGATATTGTACATTCTAGACATATATTGTCAGAATATTTTTTGTCAATCAGACATAAGCTTTCACATGACAACAAGAAATTCCTGTAAAGTTCATGTTTATTGAGATATTTACAGAAATATGAAAGCATATACTTAATTGCATAATTAGCAAAACAAACAGTATTGGATATCTTTCAAGAGGTGAACTTACAGTGCAAATATCAAAGACAGTTTTCTTCGACACATCTAAAGTTTCACCTAACATCATGCAACAGTGAAGTATTAAGTACACATGGAAATATTCTTTTCATAATTACTAGGAAACAGCTAGCAATATTTCCAGTATTGTGTGATATCAACCAGCAATGACAGTGAATTTTCACGTCTCCCACATTAGTGTTTCACACCATATACCTCAATAAAATGCAGATCTCTTAGTTACAACAACATGACCACAAATTTGAAAATATGAATAATAAGTAGCAAATGATTAAATTTTCTACAATAGGGCATCCTAGACTTACCATCTTAGTGTCATTTTGTTAGTAACTCCTTTATAAGAATGCTAATTATTAGCTGGCAAGTCTCATAGTAAAAAAGTCAGACCCAAAAAAGTTCTGGATGCCATAAGGCTGCAAGGGTGTAAACTATAAATATACAAAAAGTTCTTTTAGGCTTGAGTGAGTTAATATGACAGACAGAAAACAGTTGTTTGAAAAAATAAAATAAAAAATATGTTAGTAAATATGCCAGTAGTGAGGGTAGGAGATTTAAACTGTAATCTGAGGAAAGAAAAAGATAACAAATCATACAGAAAATTAAGATGCTAGTGGAATTTATAAAATATTGAGATATACATGTAGGAAATAATAGAGAATGGACACATAAAAGGGGAATTTTTAAGACTAAAATTGATTATATAGTTTACTCTAAAGACATGAAGGAAATAACAGAGGGTTACAGTTGACAGAGTTTTTAGATCATAGAGCAGTATGGGCTAAAGTAGGGGAGGATGAAGAAATGATAAACGAGAGAAAAGAGAGTAACTGCAAAGTTTAAAATGAAGGAAAAAGAAAATAAGGCAAAAACATTAATTATCAAAAAATCATATGACAATGATACAATTTATAAAAATTGGACACAGTGATGGTTGCCATAATGGCAGGAGTATAAAAATATTTAGAAGTGGAATAATAAAAAAGAAATACGATGAACTATAAAAATGTTTTACATAATTATGGGAAAGAGATAAATCAAAGAAATTATAGAATAAGGGAAATAGAAAGACATATGGATTAAAATAATAGAAAACATGTAAAAATGATGTTACATAGGCATTTTTATGAAAGGAAAGAAAGAGGAGGTGTCTTCTTATTTAGAAAAACAAGTAGAAACACAAACAATAATATATTATGGACATGGTAGAGAATTTTGTTGAGACAATATATGAACAAGAGGAAACAGGTGTGCAAGAAGATTGGAAATTGATAAAAAAATCTGAAAAAGTGAAGAAATTTATGGAAAGTGATATAACAATAGAAGACATACAAAAAGAGATAAAGGAAGATAATAATTGATGGTATAAGCTATTCATATTATAAGGAAATGAATTAAGTTGAAAGATACTTTTTATAAAAATATTAAATAAATAGATGAATTAAGGTATAATGGAAGAAGATGTGGTGGACTGATAACATTTATACCAAAAACAAATAAAAGAAAAGATATACAATTAGAGTCCTATAAAATAAGGGAATACAGACTATAAAATATTTATAAAAATATTACAAGAACAATGGAGAAAGTGTTCATGAGGTAGTAGAAGAAGGGATATGTGGTATAAAAGGAAGAGAGATGGAAGAAATAATTATAGTGAAAAAAGCAGTATGGATTATATTGAAAGAAAATAAATAAGAGCTACAGCATGTAACTTTGCTAGCACCTTTGATACAGAAAGCCATGAAAAAGTATGCAGATTTTAGAGCAAAACAGCACATGATAAAAATATTATCATAGTAAGGAAATGTTATGAACATTTCTGGGTATATGGCATGATATATGGATGGGAAAAAATTAATATTAACTGAAGAGTCAAACATGGATAGCCAATGGGTATGCACCTATTTGTATTAGTAATAAATATAGTAGTACAGACATGTACTTATGTATGAAATGAGGGAAACAAGACAGGAGATGGAAGGAAATGAATTACCAGTATTTATGAGATATGCAGATGATTTAGTTCTGATTACAAACATCAATGGATGGATAAGTGAGGTTGTAAAAAGGATAAAAAATCTGTAAAAAAGCCAGTCTGCAGTTAAACAAAATGAAGTGCAAGGGATTTGGTGGGATAAAAAAATAAATGGAATATATTTCCCAAGAAAGTAAATAACGATTTTGAGAGTGACATTTGGTGAGTATAAAAGTATAATAAAGCAATGGTAAGAGATACTATAACGAATTAAGAAATTAGTTTGGTAGAAATGTTTGTATTCAGAAAAAGACATATATGTTGAATAATCATGTATTAGGAAAATAATATATTTAGGGGGGATACATATGTTCTGCACTCAAATAGAAATAAAGAGTTGGAGATTTTTTTTTTCATTTAGAGCTTATGGCTGAACGCAGTAAGATGAGGGATAATTTATAATAAAAAGAAGGTAGCTTGAATTAAAAAAAATCCAGTGGTGCAATTAGCATATACACATTTATTTTTGCTAATGAGAAAGGTAAAATAAAGAAAAGAATTACAGGTAAAATATGTGAAAATCATACAAAAGTATGGGAAGAAAAACAAATAAATGAAATGGAAAAGGGCAAGACAGAAGAAAAAGGATAAAGTGAAATTATGGAAGTTAAAAGTAAGTGAAGTTGATGGGAAAAGAAAAGAATGGTGTGGTATTATTTCAGAAGAAACTCTTTTGGTGTATAGGTTCATAGATTAGTACTAAGCTAACTGCCCTTGTGAGCCATTTTTAGCCTATCCAAATATTCCTTTGTGAGGCTCAAACCCTGCACCTTGCATTTATAAGGTAAACACCTTAACCGTTAGACCAACCTCCTAACCCCTAAATAGATCATAGGTTCATAGATTAGTACTAAGCTAACTGCCTTTGCAAGCCATTTTAAGCCTAGTCAATTATCCCTTTGTGAGACTCAAACACTGCACCTTGTGTTTGTAAGGCAAACACCCTAACCATTAGGCCACCCTCGCTAAGGGTGTGCAGGACCCACTGAAGGAATTAAATTAAGATTAAAAAAGGCAATGAAAGACAGAAGAAAAAGACCAGAATATGTTTATGAAGTAGAGGATTTTTTTTCTGCAGAACTATGTTAGAAAAGTTACTGGTGAAAGGGAATATGAATTATAATGTGATGGAAGAAAAAAATATGCTGACAGCAGTGAAGAAGAAATACCAAAATGTTTTTAACTGCAAAAACAATGAAGAATGTTGGATAAGTTTAAAAATGAATATATCTGGGAAGGATTTAAATGTAAAATATGAATATGATATTCCATGGGAAGTATGATAAAGAAGTGTAATAGTCATAAATAGAATAAACTATTGTTTGTGACACTATTGTTGATGTGAAAAAAGATGTGAGAAGAATTTCATGATATATTTTAATTTCTATTTCTTACAGCCTAATGCACTAATCTCAGTGGACCATTTACAGACACAGTCTTGGTGAGCATATCACAATGTGAAGAAGAAATAAATTTATATACAGTGTAATACATAGATACAGAGATACATATGTATACAAACTTTAGTGATTTATATAAACTTTACATACAATAATTGGATAGTTGAGGTTCAAAAAAAGTCCACAATCCTCGCTCTTCTCTCCTAAGAAGGAGGAGCGCCAGGTCCTATGTGCCTGCCCCTTAAGTCCAAGTGAGGAAACAAAACAAAAAAAATGAAAAACATAGAAAAAACTCTGCTATCTGATTTGTGCATCTCATTCTTCTGTCCAAAGAAGGAAGGAGGAGCAACAGGTCCTAGGTACCTGTCCTAGTGCTTCAGTCCTCAACCTAAAAGTACATTCAAAGCTGAGAACAAGTGGTGCAATCACTTTCACTAATACCTTGCTATTGGGGTGGCTTCCTACTTTTCCCCACCCTTCTATATCTGTGACTGGAACCAGGCTAACTGTGAGGCATCATTTCAAGATTCTACCAGCGTGGCTGTACCCCTTTCACAGAGGAAAAGCAGACAAGGGACCAGGGAGAGGATAGGAAGTAGAGAGATGAGTGACAGAAACGTACATGTCCCTTTTATTACTATGGTAAAATTGAGTTTCTTACCCAATATTTAAATTGCACAAACCTTAGACACTGACTTATAGGAGCAACTGCAAACATTTGGATGTGTACTGATACTGCCATCTGTCTTTACTGGAGTGCACTAGTAAAGAAATGATTTATATATATATATATATATATATATATATATATATATATATATATATATATATATATATATAGTTTACTATGAAAATATTGAATATCATAATAAAATATATTTAACTGTGCGATTCACATGTGCAATGTTATGCATAATAGTGGGGTCAGAATGGTGAAGTGCATGTTGTGAAACTATCACATTCGCATTTTCAAAATTATTTCTGCAGTTCACTACTGCAAATCACATAATGTAATGTTTTTATTCCATCTCCGAGATTTCACTACAGTGGGGAAATGGATAATTTCCTGATCCCACTGTACCACGATCTGTAGTTATAACCTCGATAACATATGTACAAATGTACAGTGGCATTCGCTACACTGAACACTCAGAAGTCCCGTTTTTGCTGAATGTTTACTCATTGTTATAGCAAACCACATATATACATATATACACATATAGCTATATATATATATATATATATATATATATATATATATATGTGTGTGTGTGTGTGTGTGTGTGTGTGTGGGTTCATTTCAAAATCTTGAAAGCTCAAAATCCTGAATCTCAAAATCCTGAAATCAAAATCTAGAAAGCTCAAAATACTGAAAGCTCATAATACTGAATCTCATAATACTGAAAAACAAACAGGACATCAACATTCCCTTGGATTTACTATTCCTCCATGCAGGACTAGTGCATGGATGCGCCATTTAGGAGCAGAGCGGCAGCACGCCTGAGCTCCTAGTCTTACACAGAGCATGTAAGAGTGCAGGAGGTGTGTCTGAGAGCAGAGCTCTCAGAATATAAATGCCCCCGCAATGGAGAACAGCACAAAGGTGTATGAAATGAGCGAGACTGCTCACAGGTGTCCGCATATCCACACCAACAGTCCCCCTTGTGTGCAACAGCAAAAGTATAAATAAATACAATGAACAAACCCTTTATTTGTTTTATTTTAAAATCCGATTAAAGCTAGCTGTAGGTGCGCGGGTGTGCCCATTGCTTAGCTACGGTTAATGTAGCTTAAATGGCTGAAGAGGATAACAATGAAGATATATGCAAATAAAGCAGCATAGCAATAGTGCAGTGGGCAGAGCATTTGCCTTACGAGCAGGCATTCACGGTTCGAGTCCCACCGCAGCACGTTCTGTTTTCCATGGCAAAGCACATTATGACTAATATTTATGTTGCATAACCCACTAAATAACATATTTTTA
The DNA here is from genome assembly GCF_019279795.1 of Protopterus annectens. NCBI lineage: Eukaryota > Metazoa > Chordata > Ceratodontiformes > Protopteridae > Protopterus > Protopterus annectens. The sequence continues at coordinate 59,877,502 of NC_056730.1, read as the reverse complement.
TGAACTGGAGTATTGCAGTAAATGCACATGTGAGGTGTCAGTGTCATAATGAATAAAGCACTAGTAAGCAGGTTTAAGCACCAATAAGCATATTTCAGCACTAGTAAGCGAGTTTAAGCCCGTTTGAGTGGCGGTAAGCAATGCCTACACTGGTTAAGCAATTCTGAAGATAACTAAGCAGATATAAAGGCAGGTTAGCAGTGCTTACCATCATGCAAACCCACGAAAACCCACTTACAAATGCTCAAAAATGCCTTAATCACTCTGTATCTAATGGCCCTTGTTCTGCCCATCAACAAAATAAACAGCCATACAGGAAGCAAACCCAGGACCCTATATACCACAGTCACAGTAGTTAACCACCAAGCCATCACAGAAGCACAGAAGAATGAGATAACAGCAAACATGTCTATACCATAGTAAAACCAAACTGAACCTGTGAAAGGAATCACTGTGCAGACATATTTGCCTTAACCCACTACATAACATAAATATGTGAACTGGAGTACAGCAGTAAGGTCAGAAGTCAGGTGTAATTGTAATAGAGTGTTGAGGTCCCTAATAAAACACAAGTTTTAAAAAAACAATACAGTGTACGTACACATGAATCATGGATAGCAGGCATACATATAAGGTGTAATGAATAATAACTCAATGCCAAAAAGTAATTAAAATGCAAAGTCTAATGCAAGCAATGCTAAGCATTGCACAGGCCAACTTAGGAGGTGTAAGCAATGTGAATGGCCAGCTAACTCAATGTACCCAGTGTTATACCCCTTTAAACAATGCCAACCTTAGGTAAGCAGGTTTGCCCATAGCCTAGCCTTTTCAAAACCGTCCAATCATGGAAGAGTGTGGAAAATCGTCCCTACTTAAACCAAGAGGCAGGAATACATCTCATAACTGGTTGTAGCTTCCCCTTGCAGGTGCAATGGCAGTAAGGGGAGAAGGTATGCATTTTCGGGTGCAGCGCTGGTGCATCCAAGAGTCCAAAGTCATGGCAGGACTCCTTGTCAAAGACCATGAACAGACACTGCTGCAGGGCCAGTACCAGGGCTCCCAATATAAGGAGGAAGCCTGGGACCATCTCACTCATGACCTCACCAGTGCCACTGGCATACCCTGAACTGGTGAGCAGGTCAGCATCACTATGCTGACCTGAAGCGGCGTAAGGGGGATCTGTTGGAGGAGTAGCTCCAAGAGGCTAGAGCAGCAGGGGATGTTCCAGTTGTGTGTAAGTATCACCCCACTATGTGCGTAATTATTGCCAGCTCAGGTATATCATGGATAGGTATGGCTAAATATTCCTCTTATGTGAACCAGGAGGCCCACGTCAGTCGCCTGATGAGGTTGCGATATGAGGCAGGTCAGTAATACTCATGCATTTGCTGTCATAGGAGATAAAACTAAAAGTAGTAGTAAATTAAGTGACTGTATAAAACCTGTATTGTTCAAGGCAAATACTGCATACACTAGAGAATATGGTAGGTAGAGTCTCATATAGTTTGTATGTCAATAAAAGTGTAATAGCCTGACAATAAAGGTCTAACTGCTGGACTGCATGTGTATACTCTGGTATCATATGGTAATGTAGATTAGCAATCGTGTAATAGTACTGTTGTATTAAAGCACTATTAACCACACTGTGCACCATAAATTGAATGTGTAGGAATGCCTGTATATGACAGGTGTAATCCCCAGAGGCCATTTAGTACAGCTGAGAGACACATAGACAGAAAACAGGGAAAATGCAGACAACAAAACCCAAATAGCACATGCAACTGAGATGTGAATGGTTGTCTTTTTAGCACACACAGCCATAGTTCAAATCCTGCCAGTGGTAGCACTCTGCATACAGAATCACGCAGAATCATACCCCACAGCTGTACAGATATATCCAGAATGTCCGATAAAGTGACACATATCTGTTGCCTATCAACCTGTCCTCCTGGGAGATCAGTGGGATAATCCCAGATGAATAGGTAGCAAACAGGAAATACAACTGATTGACACACATCTATGAGAACAAAGCTGACACACTAGCAGCTCCCCAATACCTTATGAGACTAAGAAGACATGTATGTCTCAATTACACCCCGACTTGTCAAGCTGTGGTCAGAGTGTGTACAGTAACACAGTGAGATGTATGTGCATAATAGTAATGTGGAATCTGGTACTGTGTGTGGGAACATTCAGGAAGTTCTAATAAATATTTCTCCCACAGGTCTATCAGATACCAACACTGTGCTCAGAAATACAAGAATGATACCCAGTACTGGTACTGTTTACATTGGAATTGTATGGCAGTGTGACTGATGCAGTTCTTGTGAATAATGAGGTATTACACATCACTGTCACTCACACTGTCCTACAACATATAACTGTCTAGGAAATCTGTATAAGAGTGTTGTAATACAAGGTCAGAATGCAAAAGCAAAGGGGATTAAAAAAAGCAGATAGGAGATATACAGCAATATCTATATAGCAGACACAACTGTGATGGACAGTGTTTAAGTTGTAGCAGACACAGCCATGGTCTGAATCTTGGGAGTGGATGCAGGCTGCATACAGAATCATACCCCACAACTGTTCAGATGAGGCCAGAATGTCCACTATATGGGCCCATATCTGCTGCCTGTCCCCCTGGTAAGTCTGTGGGATTATCCCAGATATCTAGCCAGCAAACAGGGACTACAAGTGATTGTCAAACACCTATGAGAACAAACCTGTCACGGTGGCAACCCCTGAAACAGTTAGGAGCATAATATATCAAACATGTCCTATCTATACTCCCATGTTGTCAAGCTGTGACCAGACTGTGTACAGTAACAGAGTGAGATGTATGTGTATAATACTAATGTGTAATCTGGAAGATTGTGTGGCAACAGTTAGGTAGTGCTAACAAACATTGCTCCCACAGGTACATCGAATACGAACACTGTACTGAAAAATACAGACTATTATAACCTGTATTGGTACTGTTCACTCTGATATTGTAGGGAATTGTGAGTGTTGCAATTTCTCTGAATAATAAAGTATCGCTGATCACTGTCACCCACACTGTGCTACATAATATAATTGTAGGAAAGCATGTATATGTGTGTGTCAGGTCACTAAAGGTGGAAGAGGGCAATATTCTAGATATAAACAAAAAAACGTTCTAAAACTGTAAAGCAAAGTAGAATAATGCCAATAAACAATTAAAACTTTGTAACTAATAAAATTACGAATGGAGAAAAAACACAGCTGAGGCCGAACTGTTGTCTAGCGCTTTCATTCCTTTATTGTTGCTAGGAACTTCATCAGAACTGAAAAAAGTACATAGCCATGCTCTATAAATATGCTGTATACAGGAATACATAATTTGCATATGATGTGATTAGTGGCCAATGGCCAAAGATTTCTTTTCACAATACAAAAGAAGAATTCAAACCAATGATTATGTCCTCATGTTAATACAAGGGCCAATGAAAATGTTTTCAATTCTTACCAATAGTCATAGTGATGTGTGTTTTATAACAACTTTTGAAACTAACTAAGAGTGAGTTGAACAAATACTTAATACCATTGTTTTTTTTTTTTTTTTACGATGTCCTGGTACACCAGCATGTGGTCAACACATGGCCAGAGTCTGTGAAGAAAGAGTTGGATAGCTATGTGCCCAACAGCAACCCAGAATCTGGGAGTAAGTGTAGAAACAGTTATTGTTAACAAACTTTCCCTCCACAGGTATATCAGGTAAGAGGTGTATACTGCAGGTGAAACCATTTCATGTGTAACGATGACGGCAGCCATATCGCTGTCCAAAATAAGGTTATAGGGTAGGGTAGTAAGTCTTGTAAGGTAAGAAAAACAAACTGTGTCAAGGTAATCAAAAAGTCACAAAGTCCTCTCCACGATAGTTAAGATTAACTATCGTGGAGAGGACTTTGTGACTTTTTGATTACCTTGACACAGTTTGTTTTTCTTGGTTTCCCGCATTTGCAACAGTTTGTTTTAAGTCTTGTAAGGTAGATATAACAGCACTGACTTGGAAAGTAATGTGGACTACAGGAATATACTAGTTGTTAATTGACATTTTTCTCCCCCCCCCACCATATCTCTAACAATAATCAACATACCCACCCCAACTGGTATGTAATGACACATATGTTCTGATACTGTCCAATTGTTTGACAAATATTTTAATGTTTCCCATGCATGTGCTATATTGAATTATCCCAACATTGGTGGCATGGTGCCACCAACATACCTGCATGCTGTTCTTATTATCACTGTGGTCCCATATATGCATGTGTTCTGTTCGCTATGCAACTGTCCGTATCTGGTGTCTGGGTTAACGGGAATATCTAAGCATGCTGTTATACCTAACCCTGGAATGTGATGACTATTACTAACCCACATATGATGATGAAATCTAAACACTATAGCAAACTTGGGAAGGCCAGTCCCAGTGAACCCACATGTCCCACCTCAGCTGGCCGTGGCACCAGGCGCCAGCATGTCTGGGGCCCAACCTGGGAACTCCCTGTCCATTGGTCCTGCACCACCTTCGGGTGGAACTGCCTCAGGGGATGGGGCTCGCCCCCCCAGGAGTGGGCGCGGACAGGCACCTGTCACCAGGTCAGGGTCGTGGTGCATAGAGAGATCAGCCAGCAGTTTGGCGATCTGCTACACCAGCTCGAGGGCCATGTGTCATGACTAGAGGGCCAGGCTGGCTCTGTGACTCAAACCCCAACACAGCCATCTTTGGGGCTGTGAAGGTGCAGTGGTGACTGCCCATGGGTGGGGACCTCAGTCCCACTGTTTCCACTAGGGGTTTCATGGGCTTCCAATTTCCCAACACTCCTCCCCATCAAGGTGTTTACCCCCCACATGTGTCATATACCACCCCTGTATGCGTCTTGTCATGTCTTTTAACCTACCCAGCCTACCTCCCCAAATATATCTACTACCCCTCCCCAACATCCCACTCTCACCTGAAAAAAAGGGTCAATCTGACCCCATACATAGCTGTCTATTTTGTACATGTGTCCACTGGACATATGTAGTTCGGTCTAATTGGCATCATAACTTATTATTGTTGTCCTCACCCCCTACCATGGGTTTGAGTGTTCAAATCTACCTACAAATTCAGTGTATATGCACAGCTGTTGCTGTAGAAGACATGGGCAGCTATGGACCTTCCCTACACTCTTCCTGCACATCCCTGGCTATTTTGCCTGCTGTCTTTCCCTCTGTGTTCCTTTTTTTGCCACTTTCCAATCAACCCCTTTTTCTTTTCTTTTAAATAAATTAGCAAGGAGGTAAGCGGGGCTAAGCACTTTTAAGCAGCAGTAAGCAGGTTTAAGCCTGTTTGCGTGGGGTAAGAAATGCTGACACAGGTTAAGCAATTCAAAAGCTAACTGAGTATAACAAACTGAAACCAGAAGTTAGCAGTGCTTACCTCCGCACAAACCCGCTTATAACTGCTCAAAAGTGCCTTAGCCACGTTGTATCCAATGGCCCTTGTTCTGCCCAGCAACAAACTAAACAGCATCTGCGAGGCTTGAACCCAGGACTCTGCACACCATAGACAAAGTGATTTACCACTAAGCCATGTCAAATACGTATAACCCTGCTGTATTCACAAACATATCATCCAGCCCAGTCATTCAACAGTACAGAGAAGGTATTACAACATGTAGATGTGTGTGTGTGTGTGTGTGTGTGTGTGTGTGTGTATATGCATATATATAGAATCATATACATATCTATATATATATATATATATATATATATATATATATATATATATATATATATATATATATATATATATATATATATATATATATATATATATATATACCTACATCTATAGATATATATAGGTCTTCATCTATATGTCTAAATATATACAGCAGGTTATATATATATGTCATCAGATATATATATATATATATATATATATATATATATATATATATATATGTGTGTGTATATGCGGACATACATTTGTAGATAACAATGGGGAAATAACAAAAACATATATGTCCACATGCACCGCTAATGGGGTTGATAGGCCCCAAGCAATATACATCTAGAATAAGAATAGGTATACGCCCCCCTCCCCACAGCCAAACACGTCCCCCATGCAATACACTACCAAGTGTTGCAGATCCCATAAGCAGGACCAGACACAACATGGGCATCCCTAGGATACATATACACAGACACATATATGCAGATACAGATATACATACATATATATATATATATATATATATATATATATATATAAAACTACACATACACACACACAGATATGTATAGTAAGTTACATATGTAGTACTTGCACACAATATGGAACAGCCACTATTCCTACAGTTACCACCTTACCAACTGGAGACTGTATGAGCCACCCATACAAATGACAACCATTGCCTGCAACATATACCTACAGAGAAATCAAAGGATATAACACCACACACAGGTTTGCATAAATGGAAAAGCTTTATTTGTGTACTATTACAGTCATATGTGCCATGTTGTACAGCTGTTTAGACACGGACATCCATATAAACTGAGTAATGCAACTGTGAAACAGTTATACTAATACAGTAGTCTGGAAAAGTTAACAAATGTTGCGGTCTAGGGCTGTCAAGTAGCACAATAGTAAAGACAGACTGGGCTACAGGATACAAACAATCAACAGTAAGTAATGCAGATGTATAGTTCAGCAGCCTCTATCTGCACTCTGTAGACAATCCCTAGTGGGTAAAGACCTCAGCTGACACAATGGGATGTAACTGTTACATACCAAGGCACAACTGATACCATCACAAGCACGCTGACAAACAGAACAGTGTGGCAATAGGCCTGCATTTAACCAAGGTGGATTGTATGGTAATGTACATCCATATACCTTAAGGCAGCTCACCCCTGATGGTCTTAATGACTTTGGGCTTTCAGGATTCTGTAGCACTCCCATATACATATATGTATATATAGATATATGTATATATATATATATATATATATATATATATATATACGTATATGTATATATAGATTTATGTATATATAGCTATATATGCATGCACACCTATGTTTACAGATATGCCTAGTTATGTTAGTATATATGTAGATATCAATAACTATATGTGCTTGCATATCTATTCTGATATACCTACTACTGTCAATATATATGCAGTTATCGATACATATATGTGCATATGTATCTCTATCTGTATATGTGTAGACATATATTGCTCTGTATATGTATATATCTGGGTGTTCATTTGTATATCTATGCACATATACATATCCATCTATGTATGTCGATATGTATATGTGTATGTCTATATAGATATCTGGATAAGTATATGTACATATATCATCACCATATGTCCTGAACATGGATTGTAGCCCTACCTCAGCCCCTGTAGTCCCAACTTCATAGTGCAAGGGGATGTCAGGTATGTATAGCAGGTATATTTGTAGAGTATTGCTACTGTAATAGGGATTGTCTTCACAGACATGGTGTGTGTGGGAGGTCACATCTGCTTTTGACATGTGCGCCAGTTGCTGCTGACAGACATCCTAAGGACATTATAGTACAGTACCACTGCTAGGATGTACTGCTCCTGTGGACTACAGCAGAGATAATGGCCAATATATGTGGACAGTCTGGCACACTCTGGACAGTCCAGAGGTATACACATAACCCCTTAGTGCAAGACATGTAGACCAATCCTGACAATGTGGATGTTAACAGCCATTTAGATGGGTATAACACGTAACTACTGGTATACATGTGCCCCCATAGGTTATGCATTCACACATCCCTGTCTGTCCTGCCACTTAATAACTGCTGGTACAGATGTGCCATGGCCACATAACACCCATTAGATATTGACATACATCTATACAACATTCCACTGCTCTGTCTGACATACATGACTGTTATGGTGGCCCGGCAGCAGTACATCTGGCAAGTATCTGGACAGTACATCTCACTGGGTAAGTCCACTAAGCTGCTAGGCATGTAACAAAGCACTGTGCAGGTTACAGGCAGACCGGCTCTACACTGGCCTACATTCCTATGGGGGAATGCACATGTACCTGCATATATAGCAGGCTCCACAGGCATGCCACAGCACAGAGTAACATACACCTGTATGAAAGTGCATAACCACAACCAATGTGACCACAGCCACAGCTACATATGGCATGCTAGCATATTATTACAATATATGGACTATCTGTTCAACACCGACCTCATATGTGCCACTCACACACTAACCATACATATACTGGGCTGCTACACAGTCCTGTCTGTGGTATGGGACATGTGCATCTATGGCCCTACAAACATGTGAGCCGATAAGGTAACATACAGTGGAGCAGCATGTAACATCAGATAGAACAGGACCAAGAACAATGACATCAACCATAGTCTGTACACAGGCCAAGGTACATATTAACAATACACACACTGCCGACAATCACCATAAGTACACAGACCTCAGTACTGTACACACAACCACATAATGTCCAGGTTATGTCATCAAATATAACCCCTACTATACATTACATGTGTAGCAGTCTGATATCTCAGTGGCTTGTTATTAGATATGCTGTCACTAATTATGGTGTACAGTACATATGCACCCCTTACTGCATGATATATGTACAAAAGTTGACACGGATGTGGCTGGAGGCACATACACAGGGCCAATATAGACATGTTGCTGTGATAACCTCATACATTTACTGTTGTAACAGGGTTTGTTGGACCATATATCCTATGAAGGATATGAAGTCAGTAACTTTCACAGTTGTCCCCATCTACAGACTGCACTCCTCCCACTACCTTTTGCAGTTCACAGATAGGTGCTCTGTGGGTAACACCTGAAACAAAAGGCACCACACACTGGCCAGTCTGTAGATGGTCCTACAGATGAGTGTTACCTCAAACATAGCACTGATATGGCATGTATGAAAACGTGTAGGACAGCCATATCCACACACACCCTGTTAAACAAACATTACTCCAAATGCAGTATAGCAGGACATACAGACTGTAGTCAGGTCAGGCTCATCCCCTCCTGTGTGTTGGCCTGTTCCCACAGTGTATGTTGCTAGAGGTAAACCCCAATCCATCTGAGATGCTGTTTGCCAAACAACAGATCAAGTTCCTGCTCACAGTGAATGAAAGGCTAAACACCAACATGATGTTCCTAGCTATTGGTGAGTGTTTCCATGTAATCCGCTATGGGAATGTTACCACAGCTGTTCCACATGCAATCAAATAGAGGGGGGCTGCAATTCGTGCAGGGGCCATCAGCTGATCCTGAGCATCACTTAAAATACACATGCTGCTGCCTAAGCAAAGCAGGTGTAAGTCTCCCATCCACCAGAGAGGGAGTGAGACAGGCAGACAGAGGCACAGAAAAGTCAGGGATGGATGGGAGACTAAAACTTAAGCATGTTTGTGTATCACACTTACCAGTACAGGGTATCAAAACCCTGATGACTATGTAGCACTATCACATGTCCACGCAGTTATTGGATGAACCATATAGGTTACATGTTGGGGAGACCTCAGAACGTATATGTGATGGTATGTGACATCTGCAACAGAAATTGGTAGCTATATAGTAGGTGTAGTACACATGCCTGTCCACATGAACAGGTGTCAGCATAAACACAGCCACACTCTCACAGGGATGCACACACATTTCCACACTTGACAGGACCAGGAATACAACCCATCACTAGTGGGATTGGCACAACACAGTACTGTGCAGGTATCACATGCACCACAGGGGTCATATGGAGGTTATATGTGCAAGGGTATGTGGAGGTGTCTGACATCAGACAGCATGCTTCAGCATGCCAATGGAGGTGTAGTGAGTGTGAATGTGGTGATACATATCTTACACCACACACACAGATACAGGTGCCAGTACTGACATGCATTTGTGCACTGCTTCACATGTGTGTTGTGGTTGATGGTGCCAGATGGCTATACGATGCTAGGTGATGGGTATAACTTGGCATCAGGCCACATGATAATGGCCTGCATTGTGACTCAGGGGTGTAGTGTCTGGAGTTGCCCACACAGGTGGGTATTGTATTCACCATCCATTCACCTGGGTGACTATTGCATGTGGCCAATGGTGTGCATTGCTTGCCATGTATGTGTTCCTTAGTCCATGATATGGATAGTGTCTGGGATGTGCATACCTCCCACATGCATGCACAGTGACATGTGGAACTGTACCTGGGGTGTCTGGCCCATGTTGTGTACACAGATCATTATCATCAGATGTGCCAGTCCTGGCATCATGTGATGGGAACTGTTAATGGACAGAAAGTTGACTTTGCACCTACAGTGTTAGCATGCTACTAGTATTCCCTGGTGTCAGTGGCATCTGTCCAGGGTTTGTGGGTCACATTTGATGGTACCACAGGTGTTGCAGGTGTCCAGTGGGGAACATTGGGGAGGTGCACTGCTGGCATGTACATGCCTATTGGACTGATGGACAGGGTGCCATGCCCTCTGTAGCCCACTGCAATCACACCATGGTTACTATCAGTGGGAAATATGCAGGGTACTACCAATATAGCGGCTGTTGCCTAAGCAAGTGTTTGTGTGTGTGTGTGTTTGTGTGTGTGTGTGTGTGTGTGTGTGTGTGTGTGTGTGTGTGTGTGTGTGTGTATGAGACATGGGTTGAGAGTGTTCCCTGGGTAATACAAGGGTTGCTAACATTGTTCAGCTGGTATTGATGTCACATTTTGGGGAATAGATTTGCACCCTAGCCTCACGGCTATTTCACATCTGTTATCCATGTATGGTGGACATTGTGATATATACTTGGCCCACCATATAAGAATTTTGCAAAACCTGCTCCACATTGAGTCCAGTTGTTACACACTCTCACAACCATCACCATACAAGATACAAATGACAAACACAGACACACACACACACACACACACACACACACACACACACACACACACACACACACACACCTGTCATGTCTGGGATTAGAACTCCTACCTAACTATCATATTATACTACAGCACTATGCCGTTATAGGATGCAACATTGAAATTACTGGAGTACTCTTTCACCAAAGGTTTATGTCACAGTGACTGACATCAGCAAAATTGCAAAAGTAGGGCATTTGAATTGTATTAAGTGCAACTAGCCTAAAATGCATTGCTCCCTACACAGGCATAGAATCACACACAAAACATCCACAACTGCCATGTGTGGGAATAGAACCCCTGCCAGAGTTATATATCACACTACAGTGTGATGCTGTTATATGATGCACAACAGGGATTGCTGGAATGCCCCTTCCCCAAAGGTGCATTTCACAGTGAATGACATCAGCAGGATTGCCAAAGTAGGGCATTTGACCTATAGTGAGTGTGACTAGCCAAAAAGGCAATGCTCTCTACACAGACAGACACACACAATTGCCAAGTCTAGGATTAGAACTCCTACCTAACTATTTTATCACACTACAGCAGTATGCAGTTATATAACGCACTATGGAGATTACTGGGCTACAACCTTCCCAGAGGTGTATTTCTAGGTGGATGACATCAGCATCCTTGCTAAAGTAAAGCATTTGAATTGTAGGGAGTGTGACTACCCTAAAAAGCATTGCTCTCAACACACACACACTCACAATTGCTAAGTGTGGGATAAGAACTCTTACCTAACTATTTTATCACACTACAGCAGTACACAGTTATGGGACGTGCTACAGAGATTACTAGGCTATGACCTTCACAGAGGTGTATTTCTAGGTGGATGACATCAGCAGCCTTGCCAAAGTAGAGCATTTGAATTGTAGGGAGTGTGACTACCCTAAAACACATTGCTCTCTACACAGACAGGGTCAGACGGACACACACACCACACAATTGCCAAGTCTGGGATTAGCACTCCTACCTATTTTATCACACTAGAGCAGTACGCAGCTATCGGATGCGCTACTGAGATTTATGGGCTACAACCTTCCCAGAGGTGTATTTCTAGGTGGACGACATCAGCAGCCTTACCAAATTAGAGCATTTGAATTGTAGTGAGTCTGACTACCCTAAAAAGCATTGCTGTCTACACAGACCCACACACACTCACACACACACACACACACACACACACACACACACACACACACACACACACACACACACACACAAAATTGCCAAGTCTGGGATTAGAACTCCTACCTAATTATCTTATCAGACTACAGCAATACGCAGTTATAGGACACACCACAGAGATTACTGGGCTACAACTTCCCAAAGGGTGTATTTCACAGTGGATGACTTCAGCAGGCTTGTCATAGTAGGGCTAAGGGGAGGGCAGTGTGTGTGCGTGGGCCATAACCCATTCATATAGTGGTTGACACACCACATGCCGGCACACACAGGGTCATAATTCACATATATGTGTATACAGCTGCTAGATGACTATTTCCTTGTACAGTCATGTTGTACAGCTAGCACTTGCACCACATAGTCTGTAATGCTGACAGATACCGGTGGCTAGTATATACAGTGAGTGACATCTAAACCTCATGTGGTTGTGGCCCTTTGGCTGTGTGCTGGGTGGGACAGGCCTGGATGGCACCTTGTTTACCTTTGGCTTATTATAGTGTGTTGTCCTTAGATATATTTCTGTATTCCTATCCACTGTGTGTGCAAAGCATGAGTGGTGCATACTGAGGAGTGTCTGCAGTAACATCTGCGACTGCCAGATATGTCTGGTCCACTGGTGTTTGCAGACATGGCCTCCATTTGTGTGTGAGCATGGCCAGTATGACCTTTCAATATGTTGTTGACTGACATTGCTTACATTTCTCTAAGTCTGTGAAAATGCCCAGTATGCCCATCTGTATTGAATGTGTGGATTGAGTCCAGGTAGTTTGTATTGCAGAGCAGACCTTTTTGGTCTACACCCACAGGTAGCGTCCTGTTTCTGCAGGGTATCCATCGATCATTTGCCAATATGTGGGCAAACTGTGCAGGGGATAGTGTGTACTGTAGGTGATTGTGTCTGTGCTGCTTCAGCTGCATGGTACTGCTGTTAGCAGAGATAGTCAGACATGTACTGTTAAACACAGTGATGTTTTCTGCCCTCATGTACTATCAGGTGGACATTCTTGCTCACAGTGATGTCTTGGGGGACAAGGGTGACAGCGGCTGTGTCCAGTATTGTGGGCAGATACCTAATCATTCATGGTAACTTATGCCATTCTGGAGGGGGAGCTGCAGACACTCGGTGCTGGGTTTGTGAATCCAGTTCAGCACCTTGGTACAGTACTGGCAGAGGATCCCATACTTGTACGCCCATCAGCATGATAGTAAGGGCTTATCTTGCTGTGGCAATGCCTCATAGCTGTACAGATTCACACAGGTCAGCCAGGGCAGGGACCATGGGTCAGGACATATACCCTATTGTGATGTACGGGCAGGTGTGTATCCGCCCATGTATGTATTTGCAGCCAGGGATAGTGTGTGCACACAGCTTGGTGTCAGACCCTGCACATTCCATGCTGCCCATGCTCCCAGCCCCCTCTGTTATTCTACCCCTTCCATACATTATGCTTGCATTCTCTGAAACTTTCCCTAAGGGTATCGCCCCATCACAGGTGTGTGTTACTGTTGGTCCACATGTCATGCAGTAGGACATGGTGGACATGTTACTATGATTTGTCCACATGGCCTTGCATATGGCTTATGTGGGGTGTGTTGTGTTATTTGGGTGTCCATGACATAACATGCATTGGCAGTAAGTGTGAGACACTGGCCTTTGGCAGATGTCTGTGGGGCATTAGGTGTTGCTGCATGTCAGATGTGGCAGGTCATTGCATTTTGTCAGTCCTACAGTCCCAGATTACTATACAGTATATTCCCCTGTGGTGACAGGGTAGGTGTGATAGGTGTTCACGTCAATATCGCCTAACAGTCTTGCTCAGGTGGTGTGGATGATGGCACGGTTCTACCTACAGCTAGAGACACACCTGCATGGGACACCTGCACTGCATGCTGCAGTCTTCCACTATTGCCATATACAGGTGGGGTCTTACTGTATCCATTCTCTACAGCAGGGATATGACCAGGGAGGTGCCTGTGGGTGGTGCTTACATGAGCTGAGTGCATGTGTGCTATGGACACTACTTGCATCTGACATACAGATATGCACTGGGCATTCCAGTTATGCTTGCATGTGCAGGTACATCAGTTGTTTCCCAATACATCAGTCCTACCTCCTATGTGATCTGCGAGTGTTTGGGCAGACAACACCAGTATCCTCCACTACAGGACCGAATAATGTGATGCATACCTGTATCTACTTTTTCCAAGGGTGTGTCCATTTCACAGTGATACAATATATACTGTATGTCTGGGGTTGTTTCCCCTGTGTACTGCTTGTATATGTTGATCAGCAGCCACGCCATGTCATTCTTTCAGATGGTGACACATATTACCACCATACATTTGCAATGGCGTACTGCTACCTTGTATTATACTGATGGGTATTGTGTATGGCACAGCTGTTGTACTGACTTGTCCCTGTCATCAACGGTAGTGGGCAATGGCCACCAGGCTTACCTCAACATGCATACATACCGACCACTCCCACACGTTATGGGTCACAGACCAACCTAACTCACACATGCCTGCATATTGTGCAGATGCTACAACCTATCCTGCTACCTTGGCCACCTCTGTGCATCTGTGCTCCACTGGTATTAGTCCTACATATACATGTTATTACATTTCTACACAGGGTTGTGGGGGGGCACACCTGACTGTTAGCATGTGTGTACATCACATTTGGGGGGGCACACCAGACCGTTATTACATAATTAAGTAGGGTCGGGGGGAGCACACCTGACTGTTTCTGCATTCCTACACAGGATTGGGGGGGTGCACCTGACTATTTCTACATATCTACACAGGATTGGGGGGGGCACACCTGACTGTTGTTACATTTCTACATAGGATGGGGGGGCACACCTGACTATTTCTACACAGGATTGAGAGAGGCACACCTGACTGTTGTTACATTACTACGTAGGATAGGGGGGCATGCCTGACTATGTCTACATTTCTGCAAAGGATGGGGGGGCACACCTGACTGTTGTTAGATTACTAGTAAGGATGGGGGGGGGCACACCTGACTATTTCTACACAGGATCGGGGGGGCACACGTAACTGTTATTACATTACTACATAGGATGCGAGGGGCAGACCTGACACCTGTACACATTTACTATGACTGTACTGGTATGTCAGGTACTGCATTCCATTCTGTATTCTAACCTATCATGCTGACTAGAGGCATACCAGTGTACTACAGATTGTAGCTTTGATTTACCTACATATTAGTTTCTGACTTCCTACCCTTCAAAACTAACATCCCACAGCCTGACCTGCTGTGGTCTGTCTGTGTAGGCCTGGGGGGGACCTTACCCATAGGCATTATTCAGAGGCCATAGCACAGCCTTTGTTTGTGTTTGTCTACACCTGTTCTGCTGGTTATGACCTGACTGGCATGTGTGAGTCTCTTACCTTGTGGGTGTCCCAGTATTGAGGGTGGTGTCAGATGCAAATAGTACACTCCCTACACATGGTTGAGCAAAAATAGTGTAATGTTTAGCATCCTTTTTACTGTTTGTAAGAGTCAGAGAAAGTTGTTATTCCCTGGGTCCCTCCTGTGTCAGTGTATGTGCTATGCATTGCCTCTTTGTCAAGGCCAGGGCATAATGTCCACGCCTCCTTCTGTCTTCCAGGGCAGGCTCAGGTTGTTCCTCCTCCGAGTCACTCTGTGCCTGTGGAGGCCTTGGCAATGGTGGTGGACTGTGTGGTCCTGCCCTGTGCTGTTCCTGCTGCAGCTGTTTCCGCAGGATCATACTGTGTAGCATAACACATATGATGACAATTTGGGTACATGTAGCTGGTGAGTACTGCAAGGTTCCAACGGATGTGTCCAGGCATTGGAGCCGTGACTTGAGCATCCCAAATACATGCTCTACTATAATTCTGGTCTGTGAGTGTGACTCATTATGGAGTTCTTGTTCGGGTGTGTGTGCATTTCTGATGGGTGTCATCAGCCATGGCTCCAGTGTGTATCCAGCATCCCCCACTAGGTGACTGTGAGGGTTGTCCCTGTTGACAAATCTCTGGTACAGCCGCATCAGATGCCAGATGTATTATGCCCTGGGCATCGCACCTGACCTGGCAGTTGGAGGGGAAGCCCTTGTGGTTGATGTTGACCCTACCCCGTTCAACAGGTGGTGCCTTGATGTGTATGTGCACGCAGTCTATAGCACCCACTACCTCAGGGTATTCTGCTATTTGATGTAACAGTTTCATATTGCTGGCCAACACCTCAGAGGTGTTGGGGAAATATACGTGCTCGCCGACATGTGCTGACATTGCATCCAGGAACTGGTGGAGCACCCTGGATGCTGATGCCTGTGAGATCCCAATCATATCCCCAACTGGCCTTTGGAAGGTACCTGTGGCTAGTATTCTTAAGCCTAAACATATGCACTGGGATGGGTTCACCTCTGTTGGTTCTGTGTGTGAGGTGTGGCTGGCACAGCTCAACAATTTGCTGTAGGAGGTCACTGTCCACCCTATAGCGCTCCACTATCTCCAGCTCATGTAGCCCCTGGTAGGTTACCCTGGGTCTGTACATTCTTCTCTGTCTCCTCACTGTGGGTTGGTTGACAGCATTCACATCCTCACCACCCTCAGTCTCTTCCACAAGTTGTTGTGTGATAGCTATTGCAGCCCCTATCATTTTGTTGTTTTGATTGTTAAAAGTTCCCTGCTTGTATACACTGGTGGTGTGGAGTGTGGGAAAAACCAGAGGGGAAGGTGTTTACATAGTTTATAGTAGTGTGCTTGGCTGGGCTGGGCTGCTGCCTGCGTAATTGGCTGATTCTGATACATTTCACCTGCCAGCTATGCTAGTTCTCCTTGATTACCTTCCTACTGCTGTTTTCCCTTCCCACTGCCTTCCTACTTAAGCCCGGGGGTCGTGCAGTGCAAACAGAATGTTCAAATGTACACAGTGCTGCTATTTCCTGGCTTAACTTTTTTTTTCTTCCTTTAAAACCCAGTGTGCAGCACACACACACCCGCTTAGGCAATGTAAAGAGTGCTAGGCAGATTCAGACACACCTCCTAGCTTAGCTGTGCTAAGCTAGTAGCAAACCCGAGCCACAGGGCTCCAATCTGCTTACAGTATGCCTGACACCCCCCCATGATGTCAGCTAACTCCTAGGCTTGCACCAAGCTATTCCTACTCTTACTCTATTGGGTCCTGCCGCGGTGGTGGTGCTGCAGTAGCGTTGTTGCCTTTCAGTAAAACGCTGTCTGGTTTGATTCTCAGCTAGAGCGTCTTCTTCTTGGAGACATGCATGAATGGGCATACCTTCATTGAAGGTTGTGCATCAGGGCTGGTAACACGGCACGTAAAACTCAACTACCAATCATTAGTGGACCGGAGTTCCGCTGTGGCGACCCCTAACCGAGAAAAGCCGAAAAGACATAACAACACTGTTGGGACCTGACTAGCATGCTGGGGAAAACTGGGATTCACTATTATTCCCCTCATTTGCAAAGGATTGCCTGTTAATGCATAGTTACATGTCTCACACTGAGCCTACCCCCTTAGTAACCACTACTCACTGGCCATGTTGTCTTCTGCCTGCCATTGACTTGCATAGCAGAAGAGTGATTTTAGTTAGAATGCTTATTTTCAGTTTATTTCATTATTTTCCCCCAATCCCATTTGCACGCCACTGCCCTATGCTTAATCAGCCGAGATCGGCTAAAAAAAAAAAAATAAGGTTGATTTTTTTTTAGGTTGTTTGCAATGCGAATGACCTTATACTTGGCAATTGGCATGCTTCCTGACTGATATGCAGCCTTTATTTGGAGCTGTCATGGCTCCATTTTGGATTTTGCAGAAATGTACTCTGTTACTGAGTACATTTCTGCAGATTGCACTAATCCTGCATGGCCGGTTGCAAGCTTTCTGGATCACAAATTCACTTAATTTGCATGGCTTTCTCCTGCAAATGGGGTGATTTGCATACAGGGGCTTAGTCCATGCAGGACTAGTGCAGGAGCACTTGTGCACACCACTGCAGGTTGTTCCTGGATCGCACGGCAGACATATTGTCTGATAGAGCTCCTGCACTGATCCTGCATGCCATGCAAGGCATACAGAATCCGGGGGACTGACTATATTGCAGCAGAAATACATACAGAAACAAAGAAAAAAACCCATATCTGTCTAAACCAATTATAAGCAAGGGGGGAAAGCCCCCCTGTACCCCCCATGTGGGGAGCTGCACCCCCCGCATCCCCCTGCTGCTTAAAATATATCAACTCCGAAATCGCACTTCACTACACTAAGATGAGTTATGTTGTAGTATAGTACATTAAAAGAGAACATGACTAAGGTTACAACAGCCAGTCATGAAGCATGTAATGGTATATTTGTCATTTTCTTCTGTGAAGTGCGATCTCAGAGTTGATATATTTAAGTAGCAGGGGGTGTGAGGGGCATAGCCCCCTACATGGGGGTGCAGGGGGGGGGGCTTGTTCGCCTGCTTATAATTGTAGATGAGTAATATGTTTTTCTGTATGTATTTCTGCTGCAATACAGTCAGTGTTGATGTCCTGTATGTTTTTCAATATTATGAGATTTAGTATTATGAGTTTTCAGTATTTTGAGCTTTCGAGACTTTGCATTCAGGATTTTGAGATTCAGGATTTTGAGCTTTCAAAATTTTGAAGTGAACCCATATATATATATATATATATATATATATATATATATATATATATATATATATATATATGTGTGTGTGTGTGTGTGTGTGTGTGTGTGTAAAGGGTCAAATTGCACTTTTTGTTATGCCTCTAGATGTTATACATTGTGATTATACATATGGAAACAACTAAACAGACAATTTCAGCTTCATGCTTTATTATATTTGAAATCCAAAGAGCTGAAATGCTTGATAGATTATTTAATACTTTACATTTGAAGGGCTTGAGGAAAGACAGCTGCCAGTGATAATCGCAATCTTTATGGAAACTTTGAAATAATTTAAGGCAAAACAAACATGGTATAGCATATTCAGATCCTTTTAATTAGCAAGCAATAAAACAATTATTTGTGCTTATGATGGAACATAGGCAGGTATGTGTGTATGTGTGTGTTTGCATTCATGCATTAGAAGGGACAAAAGGGTCAAACTGCTGTTCAGTCAGTATGATTGGATTGAGCTTCTCCACATTCAAATTATTATATACAATGTCCCATACCATATCCTTGCAAGTTATAGGTCCCCATCCCTGATCCATGAAACCTATGATCCATACTTAAATATACTCAAGACTTTCTTCATTTAACCCAATACCATATTCATGGGTGACTTTAATTATCTCACTGTAACCTGGGAATCTTATATAGACCCTAATATGCAAGCTCAATGATTCCTGGACTTTGTAAACACTAACAGCCTGGACCAATTACTCTTTACACTCACCTGGGGTAAAAAAAAAAATCCTTGACCTGGTCCTCATAAACATGGAAGAACACTGTAAACTTCCTCGTGTAATATCCTCACTAGTCAAGTCAGACCATATAGCTGTCTCCTTTGAAATAAAATAAAACCATGAATTTCAGAAATTATTCCAAGGTAAACTTAATACTGTTAAGTTACACCCTGGCAAAATTTCAAGTCCCCCCAAACTCTGAGAACACAACTTACTATGCAGAATCATTGACAGAAACTCTGTATAGTTTTATTTGTTTATTTATTTATTTAAATTTGTTGACCGGGAGTGTCCGACTGGACATAGGTCCATTTTCAGCGGAGGCCTGGGGAGAAAAGCTCCACAGTTAAAATAAACAGACAGTATATACATTGGATTACATAGCGATTAACAATTTACATAGCAATTACTTACAACATATTTACAGATGAAGAACATAGTACATCAGTAGACAACTAGAATCTTTATCTGTGAAGTGCATACCAGACATTAACAAATGTTACAAGAAGAAGAAGTTCGTGCTGTATAATAAGTACTGGCTTATGAGCATCTGAGCTTGCTATAATCAAGGTAGTTAGTGGAGTGGAAAGAAAGGTAGTGGTTGGGTGGGGTGGATGATATTAGAGTGGGAGTTGCAAGGGCACAGCCAGCATGTTTTTAGTTGCACTTTTAGTAAAGTTTTGAAGTGGGTGCATGATGGTATGGAGGTAATTGTGGGTGGGAGTGAGTTCCATAATTTGGCTATGGCGCAAGAGAATAGTGCTTCACCAGCAGAGTTATTGGCTTTAGTGATCTGCAAGTGATTTTTGCTGCTGGATCTTGTGGTGCGATAGGGTCGGAGTAGATACTGGAGGGATGGGACATTTAGTGGATGGTTTACTAGTTTGTAGGCGAGTGAGAGTTGATACCACTGAAGGAGGTGAGGGAGTTCAAGCCAGCCCAGTTCAGCAAGTGAGAGACAGTGGTGACTATGGTAGGATGGCCCTGTGGTGAATTTGGCGATTTTGTTGTAGCAGGTCTCTAGCTTGTTTAGATCACATTGCCTTAGGTTGGTATTTATTGGAGAGGCATAAAGTAGGGTGGAGATAAGGTGGGAATTTGCTATTGAAATCTTTGCTGCTTTGGTGAGAAATTGCTTATTTCTGTATAACGCTCCTAGTTTTTTGTGGACTTTTTTTATAGTCATGGATATGTGAATGTCAAATTTTAGTTTATTGTCTATTTCCACTCCTAGCAATTTGGTGTGTTCAGTTGGGTATATAGTGGTGTTGTCTTTTGCCGTGATGTTAAAGTGAGAGTTGTTTTGAGTATGTTTGGTGGGTCGGAAGATGAGTAGTTTAGTTTTGTTTGGGTTGAGTATTAATTGGGCATCGGATAACCATGTTTCAACAGAGGAAAAGGCTTCCTGTGTGACTTTTTGCAGTTTTGGTAGGGACTGGGCTGAGCAGATGATGGTCGAGTCATCTGCGTACTGTATGAGTGTGCCATGTTTGGTGGTAGAAGCTAGATTATTGATGTAAACAGAGAAGAGTAGGGGTCCAAGGATGGATCCTTGAGGAACCCCTATGGAGACAGGTAGTTGGGGAGATATGTCATTCTGCCATACAACGGATTGTTGGCGGTCAGACAGGTAACTCTGAAACCAGTTGGTGACCGATTGTGAGAAGGATAGGTTATTGAGGACAGAGATAAGTTGTTTGTGTGGGACCATGTTAAATGCTTTAGATAGGTCTAGGAAAGTAGCAGAGGAGAGATAACCATTGTTTTTATGCTGAAGGATAGTGTTAGTAAAGGAGAGTAAGGCAGTGGTGGTGCTATGGTTTGGTTGGAAACCATGCTGAGTACTGGAAAGGAGGTTGTTAGTAAGGAGGTAGTCCGAGACCTGAGAGTGTATGCATCTCTCTAGTATTTTGGAGAGTGGAGAGAGAATAGCTATGGGGCAGTAATTGGTTAGTTCTGTGGAGGGGCCACCTTTGTGGATGGGAATTATATGTGATACTTTCCATAGTATGGGAACGTAACTTTCTGACAGAGATCGGTTAATCAAGATAGATACTGGGTAGGCAAGAGCATCAGCTGTGATTTGTATGTATTCACTTGGGAGGCTGTCTGCTGCTAATTTGGTGGGTTTAAGTTTAGTTAAGAGTTTTTTTATGTTGGAGGTAGGTACAGGAGAAAAAGAGAAGGCAGTGAAGAGATTACTAGTTGAAGGTGTGGGTTGGAGGGGAGGGGGGGTTGTGTATTTTAGCTAGTGATAGTATGGTTTGGGTGAAGTGTGTGTTGAATGAGGTAGCAATATTTTCTGAGGAGTGAGGGATGTTAGGAGGAGGGGTACTGACTTTACCTGGGTGGAGGATGGAGTTTATGGAGGACCAGAATTGTTTGGGGCTGTGTTGTGAGGAGACTAGGGCAGACTGGTAGTATTGGGATTTGTCCTGTTTTATTAGCTTTTTGACTCTATTGCGTAGTTCTAGGAATTTCTGTCTAGCTGAGGGGGTTTTGGTTTTGGGCCAGTGCTCCCAGGCTTTATCCCTGTTTTTCATTTCTGACTTAGTGGTTTCAATAATAATAATAATCATTTTAACACCTGCATAGAGATAGCTGTCCCTATCCAGATCAAGCAAAGAATGAACACAAAAAACAAGCCATCCTGGTGGAATACCAACATCATTCGGCTGTACAATAAACAGAAGAAAATCATGACAAAATTTAGGGGCAACACCCAGCAAGGTAATGAATACCCCAACAATCATAACAAGCAGCTCAATGGGGTAATCAAGTCGACCAAAGCAAAACTTAAGGCAAACGTAGCCTCATGGGCCAAACATAGTGACTTTTTTTTCAGCTATGTCCACAACCTCAAAGGCAAGACATAAGAATAAACCTAATTAATTCCAAATGATGCTGCCTATACTGGACCAGATGATATAGTACATTTACTGGCTGACACATTTAACCAGGAAATACTAGCAACCATAAATCCCACAACTTTCACTAGGGTATAGGTCTTTAAGGCACTCTCCAAGGCTAAGATCACTAAATCAGTGGGCCACAATAATATCCCTCCTTAATAGCATGAAGAATGAAATATTAGGCCCACTAGAATCACTATTTAACCACAGCCTCAAAACAGGCTTAATACAAACAGATGGAGGGACTGTAACTATTATCTTACTGCACAAGGAACAGTCATCCACGGACCTGGGAAAGTATTGGCCCATAACCCTGACTAGTCTAGTATGTAAAACTATGGAAAGATAAATCAGGGATATGTTAAATGAAGACATAAAAAAAAACATCAACCACTGGATCCAGCTCAGTTTTGAATTATGAAGGTTAGGTTATGCCTACACAACCTTGTGGATTTCTTCAAGAAGGTCACAAAAGCAATAGCCAATGGCAAAATGGTACATACTGGCTACCTTGACCTGGCCAAGGCATTTGACAGAATGTCCCACTGAGCCATTATAGATAAGATTACTAAATTAGCTATAAACATCTATGTCACCCACTGGATAGCCAGGTGGCTCACAGATAGACTCCCTTATTCTAACGTTTTAGGTCCTATATCCACAAAAATGCTGGCCACTAGTGAAGTGTTTCAGGGCTCATTGCTGGGGCTGCTGCTGCTTGGCATCTGCTTCTGTAAAGTCAAGACTAATATCAGAAGCCAGTGTCTGAACAAGTTTGTAGACAATCACAAATTAGGTGCAGCCATTGAATCCCCCAGTACACGAATACCCTCCTAGAAGACCTGACACAGACTAATAACCGGTGACAATGTCACAATCTAAACTCAGTGCCAAGAAGTTCATAATAGTAGTTTTTGGAAAGATGGTACCCCTATAAATTAATACATTGAGATACACCCTAAGAGTAAACCTAGTAGTCAGAGATTTGAGAATGCATGTATAGACAGTGACTTGGCATTTGACAATCATTTGTCTTTTTTAATGAGAAAATCATTCTATACTACACAATTTCTAAGCAAGGGTATGACATCTAGTTCCAAAAATGTAATTGCCCCATTGTACTCTGTCTTCATAACACCAATTATTAAATACAATGCCCCCACTGCTATGTACCTAAGCAGGCATATGCAATAACTGGAGTGTCCAAAGAAGTTCCTCACAAAAAGAGTACAAAATGTAGAAAATGAGTCCTATATGGACCACCTTAAAGCCTTGTCCTTTACACTCAGTCTCATACAGGTGTTATAAGGCAACTTATGCCTGGACTACAAAGCATCCTCTGATACAGCATTTATGGGCCTGTTGCACATTTGCAAAATAAATAGCAACAGAAACACCCTATCTAGGGATGCAAACCTTGGCTATGACATAAATAAGCCATGGTGGAAGGACAGGTATGTGTCTCAGAAGCTGTCCTTTCTTTGGAGCAGGCTGACATCCATGTAAAACAGAGTTCTTCCCTGCACTTATTCAAGTGAAACTTAGATCAGTGGATGGGGAACTGTATAAATGTAGTCCTAGTCTGGCACCTATGTCTCTATTAGAGAGAAGAAGCTTGAAAATGCTCAACCACCCATACCTTAATATATAGCCCCCCAACACAAAATGTCTGTGGGACCACTACTTATCTAATAATATTGGGAAAATGGCTAGGTTTAAGAAGGCCCATTAGGGTTGTTAGCCTAGTATATTACAATGATAATATGATACTGCAACATGTTTATCTTATAATGTGAATGAACTGGGACTCCACCAACTATGCTGTATGCACTGCATTTTAATTGCCCTAATGGTGCATTTCAGTTTATTTTACCTTCTAGTGGCAAACAATAACTATGTGTCTGACATGTCTCTGATGTCTAGAATTTTCTATAACACTCATAGGTTCATAGGTGTGTACTAGGCTAATGGCCCTGAAGCCTTTACAAGCCTAGCCCATAGAATTACCCTGGCATCGTGCCACCCGACCTTAGTTCCCAATGCCTCTGTCGAGTAGAGCCACTGGAGTGATTCCCGGGGTGAATTTACTATTTCCCATCCACTCATCAAGATTTCTCTTGAAGAGGGCCAGTGAGGTGCTCTGTTTGACATATATGGGAAGTCTATTCCAGAGCATGGGCAGTCTCTGGGTTATGAACCTGTCCCTCCAGCACGTTCTATTGATTGTGGTGATGAGGTTGAGGTCTCTGGAGCATGTGGTGCACAGGGATTGGAATTTCTTTAGATGTAGTATTTCTAACAGAGCTGGGTCAGACATGGCTTTGTAAGTCAAGCAGAGATCACCTCTAAGAAGGCGATATGAGACATAGAATAGTTGGATTTTTTTTAGTCTGTCCATATAGGACAAGTGTTTAAGGCCTAGGATCCTCTTTGTGAGGTACTTTTGTGGCCTCTCCAGTTGCTGCAGGTGTCTAATGAGGTACATGCTAAATGGGTCATTGTGCTTGATGACTGGCTTAACGAGGGAAGAGTAGAGGGAGACAATAACCTCTTTCTTCTTGGATGCAAAACCCTTAGTAATGAGATGTATCACATAGAAGGACTTTCTGACCACAGAGGCAATGTGGTGGTCAAAAGAGAGGCTACTGTCAACCTGTGTTCCCAGATCTCTTATAATGCCTTCTGTGTTCAGTGGACTACCATTGATGTGGTAATTCATGGGAACTGGGTTTTCCCAAAGGGGATGACGACACACATTTTGGCATTGAGCTTAAAGCCATGGTTCTGACACTAGTCACTGGTGTAAGTGAATCCTTTCTGTAGGATGTCAACATCACTTGGGGAGTTAATAATAGCTTCCAACTTGTAATCGTCTGTGAACTTTGCCAGCCAGAGTCCCTTCGTGTTGGTCTGGATATCAGAGAAGTAGATACCAAATAGGAGAGGACCCAGGACCAAACCCTGTGGGACTCCACACGTGACTGGTCGGCAGTCTGACTTGGAGTCAGCTACTCTCACACTGTGGGTTATATCTGTGAGCCAGTTTGCAACCCACCTAGTGATATAGGGGTTGATGCCTAGCTTAGTGAGTTTTTCTACGATTCCTGAGTGGGAATGGTATCAGAGGCGGAAAAAAGGAGAACAATAGACCAACACACTAAAAATAAACATTAACACGTGCCGAAGGATTTAACCAAGTAAAGTCTAGTAAACAACAGAATTTATTAAGTTCTTTTCATTCCTCTAAATAGCAGAACTTCCTCAGATAGCAATTCACTCAAAAACATTCCATTTAAAAGTCTTTGTACTATGTCATGTGTTCAAAACACTCCAATAACATCTTACCCCTAATTTAATCAGCATTAACTCCTTAAAGTCTAGTACAAACATGTAAAATATTTTTTCATTTCTACTTTCTTATTTAACTAAAACTTGTCACCATATTCAGTAAAAAACATTTCTATATGTATATGTTATATAAAAACAATACAATAAGCCACATTAATCTCAAAAATTTTTGTGGTAAGTACTACCTTGCTAAACTTCTCAGTTTTAAGATATACATAATAGAACACATTTCGTTATGTCCTGGCCATTGACTGGCATTAGTTTTAACTGCCAAAGTAACTGTAAGCATTCTAAAATAAGGGAACTAGCCCCCCCCCCACTCATCAATATATATTTGGTCTATGTCTCTAAATTTAAAGCTGTGTCCAGGGTGTTCCTGCACATGTTTAGCTAAAGCATTCACTAGTTTTGCCTTCTGTAAACTATATAGGTTTTCGTATATATTCTATCTTTCAATTTATGGTTCATTTTACCTACAAAGAAGGATGAGCACAATTGACATTGGGCAACATATGCAATCATCTTAGAGTTACAAGTATTTTTTTTCCTTAAATGGTATTCTTTACCCCTAATAGTATAATTTTGCCCAGTGTCTATGTGTTTCCAGTAATTACACATACCACAGGCGACCATCCTTGGGTTTCTAGCTACAGGACTACTATGTGATTCAAGTATGCTTTTTAAACCCCCCCCCCCTCTTAAAGATCACCTGAGGTGATTTGTTAAATTCATTCTGTAGGGGTCCTTGTTCTTTTTAATAGACTCCAGTTTTTGCATATAATAATCTGTAGTGTTAAAGTTAAATGTTGTGATGAAGCTGTATGTGGTACTGAAGGTATTTTCCTTTTCAGTACCTAGGTCACTTACCCCATTGTATGTGCCCATGTCTACTAAAGTAATGCTCGCCTGTGCTAAAATTGGTCTATAAACTCCATTCTCCCTTTTAGTTTGAACTTCGTTTGTTAATTGTAGAATTAGGGAGTTGGGATATCCCAGTTTTGGAACATACTTCACAAAATTTCACATTCTTGGATGAAGTCCTCATCTGTGGACACCATTCTAGCTGCCCTAACCAGTTGACCCTTCACCACTGTTCTTTTTTGGTGAAATATGATGTGTTCATTAAATCTATAAGTAAACTGTAGAAAATTAGTGATAGAATTAAAGTAATCTACCAATTCTTTTGCTATATTAAGGTCACCCTTAATAATGGGTCTATATCATATTCTCAAATGCCGACAATGTTGAATCTGACATTGTCAACACGAGAATATCGAATGCTCAGAATCTCGAGAGTGTAAATGGAAATCTCCGTAATGGGAGATTTCTGTTTACTGCAATGTAGTGCAGTCTCAGAGTTGGTATATTTAAGTAGCGGGGGTGGGGGGTGCAGCACTCCACGTGGGGGGGCAGGGAGGCTTGCCCTTCTGCTTAAACTCGTTAGGGTACATTTTTCTTTTTTTTTTGTCTTTTTATAAGGTCGACGTTTGAAGACATCGACCATATGGTGTCGACCGCATGTTGTTCGATGTTTTCAACCATCAATCTTATAATATAGACCCATAATATAGCAATAACCCATGCCTGGGTGTGGGTAATGCTGGATTTAACCACGGTTGGCGTGGTTTGGTCCCGAGGGCGAAGCCCGAGGACCAAACAAAGCCAAACATGGGTAACATAGCATTACCCACACCCAGGCGTGTTATTGCTATTATATATGACATTATTTAAGAAAAGAAACTATTACTTTTCTTAAATAATGGCATAGTATAATGCCTGTTTACTGCCCTTCCGCAGATGTCTGGCATCCGGCAGTTCTGATGTACTGTGCCCGCAGTACATCAGAGTTGAGCAAAAGCGGAGAAAGCAAGATCTCCGTTGCTTTTTTATTGCTATGTTAAATGGGTTTAACAATGCGAGACAGTTTTAAAATAAGCAACGGAGATGTCCGTTGCTTATTTTAATACTGTCTCGCTATGTTAAACCCATTTAACATAGCGAAACAGTAAAAAGCAATGGAGATCTTGCTTTTTCCGTTGCTTTTTTTAAACCTGTCTCACTATGTTAAATGGGTTTAGCATAGCGAGACAGCTTTAAAATAAGCAACGAAGATCTCCGTTGCTTATTTTAAAGCTGTCTCGCTATGTTAAACCCATTTAACATAGCGAGACAGTGTTTAAAAAGTAGAGTTATACTAATGGAAAAAAGTCCGGGCGACCGGACCTTTTTCCATTAGTATAACTCGATTTACAATGTGCACGCTGGCCAATCAGCGTGCACTTTTTGGGGGGGTCATGGTATAATAATTAGTAGTATATTGTCCAGGAATCTTGTGTAGAAATGTATCTTTCCACGAATGTAAATATTCTTGTTGATGTACTCCTGCTCCCAGTAAGCCATTACTAAGTTTGAAAAACTAGCTCCACAAGGACAGCCCACCGCTACACCTATTTTTTTGTAGGAAAAATACTCTATCAAAGCTAATGAAGTTATTAGACAGGACTATATCAAGGAGTTCTTCCACTAACCTGGTTTCGTCAGCTGTTGCCCCTTTTCCCCTCTTTAGTGAAGACATCACATCATATTTGGACACCAAAATAAGGAAGGACAGGGACTATTGTAGATATTTAGCAAAATTTACAGGAAGGCAACATATTCAAATGCATTCGTACACTTTTCAAGCTGCCACTCATTTCACCAAAAAGGAACTGTGGTGAAGGGCCAACTGGTTAGGGCAGCTAGAATGGTGTCCACAGATGAGGACTTCTTCCAGGAATGCAACATTTTGGGAAACGTTCCACAAATGGGATATCCCGACTCCCTAATTCAACAATTAACAAACAAAGTTCAAAATAAAAGGGAGAATGGAGTTTATAGACCAATTTTAGCACAGGCGAGCATTACTTTAGTAGACATGGGCACATACAACAGTGTAAGTGACCTAGGTACTGAAAAGGAAAATACCTTCAGTACCACATACAGTTTCATCACAACATTTAACCTTAATGCTACAGATTTAAGGAATATTATATGTAAAAACTGGAGTCTATTAAACGAACAAGGAACCCTACAGAATGAATTTAACAAATCACCTCAGGTGATCTTTAAGAGGGGGAGGAATTTAAAAAGCATACTTGAATCACATAGTAGTCCTGTAGCTAGAAACCCAGGGATGGTCCCCTGTGGCATGTGTAATTATTGTACACACATAGCCACTAGACAAAATTATACTATTTTGGGTAAATAATACCATTTAAGGAAAAAACATACTTGTAACTCTAAGATGATTGAATATGTTGCACAATGTCAATTGTGCCCATCCTTCTATGTAGGTAAAATGGACTGTAAATTCAAAGAGAGATTATACGAGCACCTATATAGTATACGGAAGGCAAAACTTGAGAATGCTTTAGCTAAACATGTGCAGGAACACCCTGGACACAGCTTTAAATTTAGAGCCATAGACCAAATAAAGATTGATGGGGGGGGGCTAGTTCCCTTATGTTAGAATGCTTGGAGTTACTTTGGCAGTTAAAACTTAATGCCAGTCAACGGCCAGGACTTAATGAAATGAGTTCTATTTTGTGTATCTTAAAACTGAGAAGTTTAGTAAGGTAGTACTTACCAGTTAAATCTTTGAGATGAATGTGGCTTATTGTATTGTTTTTATATAACATATACATATGAAAAGATGTTTTTTACTGCATATGGTGACAAGTTTTAGTTAAATAAGAAAGTAGAAATGAAAAAAAAGTTTTACATGATTGTTTTGATATGTACTAGACTTTAAGGTGTTAATGCTGACTAAATTAGGGGTAAGATGTTATTGGAGTGTTTTGAACACATGACATAGTACAAAGACTTTTAAATGGAATGTTTTTGAGTGAATTGTTATCTGAGGAAGTTCTACTATTTAGAGGAATGAAAAGCGCTCAATAAATGCTGTTGTTTACTAGACTTTACTTGGTTGACCTCCTTCGACACCTGTTTATGTTGATTTTTAATGGTATCAAAGGCCTTGGCCAGATCAAGGTAGGCTGTATGAACCATCTTGCCTTCATCCACAGCTCTGGTGACTGACTCAACAAAGTCGACTAAGTTGAGCAGGCATGATCGACCCTTCGCAAAACCAAACTGTGTGGGATCCAGAGTTTGGAGAGTCCCTATATCCTTGTTTATTAGATCCATGATGATGTGTTCCATAGCTTTGCATATCAGACTCATCAGACTAATGGGCCGATAGTTCCCAGAGTCTGTAGTCGCTCCTCCTTTGTGGAGTGGGATGATTGTAGCAGTGTGCCATTCCGTATGGACAAAGCCTGAGGTGAGGCTGTGATTGAAGAGAGCCATGGAGATTCTTTACATAACTATAGAATGCCTATTCTGTTATGCATTAATACAGGACTATGCTCACTACAAGGTGTATACAGCAGTAGAGCAGAAACAATATTACTGTAATACTTTTATACATGCATTTGTAATGCTGATGAGTAAGGTTCTTCTGGATCAGTGTTCTACCTGCATTAACATGCAAGCAAGCAAACAAAAAATGCACAAACAATCAATGAGATACCCCAAATGTTTTTTATTTGGGGGGGGTTGAAAAAATGGAGTTATATCCTTGGAAATAGCCAGCAATAAAGCAATCATTTATTATTGCAATGCAGTTCAAGCAGATGTTAAACTGATGAAAAGATGGAAGTCAATGACAAAAGTTTTGTTTTCTGCATTTAGGCTGTTGTCAGCATGTAATTCATGAAGGCCCCACTTTTCGGTGCATATACATGAGTAACAGCATTCATTTGCATCTCATGTTGGATGATGCAGCTGTGATTCATGTGCAATTCCTTTTTTACCATTGTAGGAGACAGTGTATGTGATAGCTGCATGACTAGTAAGTGTGTGTGTGTGTGTGTGTGTGTGTGTGTGTGTGTGTGTGTGTGTGTGTGTGTGTGTGTGTGTGTATGCATGTGTGAGTGTGTGTGCGTGTGCGGTGTGTGGGTGTGTGTGTTTCTTCGTGTGTATGCTCTTGTGCGCATGTGTGTTTCTGTGTGTGTGTGTGTGTGTGTGTGTGTGTGTGTGTGTGTGTGTGTGTGTGTGTGTGTGTGTGTGTGTGTGTGCATGTGTGTGTGCATGTGTGTGTGTGTGTGTGTGTGTGTGTGTGTGTGTGTGTGTGTGTGTGTGTGTGTGTGTGTGTGTGTGTGTGTGTGTGTGTGTGTGTGTGTGTGTGTGGTCTTTGTGTGTGTTCATGTTTTCTTGCAGTGTATTCTCACGTACTGGTACTTGATGCAATAGAGCATGTTTATTTGCTCTGAGCTCTGTACTGCATAAGGAGTTGCACTGTCTTATCCTGCTGTGCAGCACATCAGTTCACTACCTTACTCTATCCATTCAGAATTATTTTATATGTAAAGGTACAGGAATATGTCTGAATTGCTGCACAGCTCAAATTCCTTATTTTGCTGGGCAATTTTTTCATTGTTGTTCCTTCTCACCACAGTATTCTGCTGAGCACCTTCATTCAGATAGCTGGTCTGAACCAGTTTGATGAGAATACAGCTACATAGTATGGATATACTGTATATTTGTCTGTGCATTGCATAGTGCCGTTCTGTGGGAATTCTGTTCACTGGTTGTGTGCTGCTGACTGACATTATGAATATCACCCCTTGACTACAGTATGGGGTACATGCAGTCTCAGACATTGGCTAAAGTAATGCTGATAGGAACATTCAAGAGTTAATGCAATTAGCTAGGCAAGTAACTTGAAATCCCTTTTGAAATAGCAAGGAAACCTTTTGCCAAACTGGATTTACCACTGTTTTGTATTCCTCACAGTCAAATGCAGATCCAACAATATATTTCACTTTTGGGAGTGTCTAGAGGTGAAGCAAGGTAGAAAGCATTCTGTTTGTTAGAATTTCAAAAGTTCAAGAATCTAATGTTATCAGTAGGTTTCTAAGAAACAGTGCCAGCATTTATTTCCCCACAGTAGTTTCAGCTTTTTCTTTCTCTCCCCTCAGTTCAATCAGTATTGCTTAGCTGTAGTTCTGTAGCAGAATTTCTGCTAAGGAAAACTGCAGGCCTGAAATTAAGCATTTATTTAAACAGAAATCAATCAGCCCACCATTACTTAGAATAAACATAGCCTGTTTTGCTCACTTGTTCACTCTTTTACAAGTCATAACTGAATCCTAGAGGACCCCGTGGACAGTCACCACACTCTGTGGAATTTTCAAGGAAAGGGTGGGTGCACAAGTATGTTATCAGGTCTTTCTTCCTCATTGCACATGCATGCATTCATACCCCTGTACATACAGCCTGTTTTAGGCACCAGCAAATCCTGAGGGTGCTGACAGCCATTGTTCAGTGCAGCACCTAACCAAATTCAAAGTAGGTTATCTTTTTATAATAGTTTTGCTGCAGTTTTTTGTAGAACATGCTTGGTGTACCCCACTAATGTTGCATTCAGTTTTCATTAGTACCTGTGCTTACTGACAATTCTTGAACTGATGCACATGCCATCTTCTTCCTGTCACATGACCAATCATATCACAGTGCTACATTATATTAACACTGGTGCTTGTTTGTAGGTTCATATGACAAGTGGGGCCTTTATACACCTAGCCATGCAACCCAAATGTATCCCATGGGTTATTTTGCCTTACAGGTTTTACAAAGTATACGTTAGTTAGGTCAAGATATGCCGTTATCCATCAGAGATATAAGTGTCAGACTAGGATGAATTTCCAGTTTCTGATTCACTTGTCCATGTTATGCTTGCGTAGAGTTAGGGAAAAGCTCTTCTTCACATGGATAGGAATATCTTTCTAGAGAAGGGGAATTCTCTAAATGCATACCTATCCCGCCAACATGTTCTATTTAAATCACAAGCAAAGTTTAAATTCTTGGATCTAGTAATTCTGATGCTGTTCTTTCTACAGATATGCAAAAGGTCTATCAGGGTGGGATCCAAGGATGCCTGGCATGCCAGGCATTAATTACTGTTCAGCATTCTGTAGGAAAGAGAGTAGGGCTTTGAGCTGATCTACATAGGTTCATAGGTAGGTACTCGGCTATCTGCCCAAGGGCATTTATAAGCCTAGCCAGAGTGTGTCGGCTTTCGTTGCCCCATTGATTAATTAACTGAACCTCTGTCAAGCAGAGCCAATGAAGTGATCCCAGGGGTGTATTTTTTGTTACCCATCCACTTGTCAAGGCTTCTCATGAAGAGTGTTAGTGACAGGCTCTGCCTAATATAGTTAGGAATTTTTTTCCAAAGCATGAGGAGTCTCTGTGACAGGAATCTATCCCTCCAGCATGTTCTATTTATTGTTGTGGTGAGGTTTAGCTCCTAGAGCACGTGGCTCGCAGTGACCTGGATTTCTTTAGGTGGAGCATGTCCATCAATTCTGAGTTGGACATGGCTTTGTAAATCAGACAGAGATCACCTCTGAGTAAGCGATATGCCACTGAGTACAGCCGGAGTTTTTTCAGTCGGGCTGCATAGGACATATGTTTGAGGCCAGTAATCTTCTTGGTGAGGTGCTTTTGTGGTCTTTCAAGCTGTTGGAAGTGTCTTGTGAGGTGCATCCCAAATGGGGCATTGTACTCTATGTTGGGTCTGATGAGTGATGAGTAGAGGGGCACTATAACCTCTTTATTTCTAGATGCAAACCCCTTAGTAATTAGATGGGCCACATAGAAGGATTTCCTAACTACTTTGGCAATATGATTGTCAATGGAGAGATTACCATCTACCCAGATATCTTATTACCTCTTCTATATTAAGGGGGCTGCCGCCACATAGAGTATTGTGCTAATGCCCTGTATTCTTTTTGTGAGGAACCTCTGTGGACATTCCAGTTGTTGCATGTGCCTGGTCAAGTACATACCAAAGAGAGCATTATACTCAATGATGGGTCTGATGAGTGCTAAGTATAGTCTCACAATGACTTCTGTGAACCTAGATGCCATGGCCTTAGCCTCACATATAAGTTGAATAACATGGAATGATTTAATTATTACCTTAAACACATGTTGGTCGAAAAACATCTTACTATCTACACAATTCCCTAAATCCTTGTCAATTTTTAGGAGTGTTTTATAGATGAA
The DNA here is from genome assembly GCF_019279795.1 of Protopterus annectens. NCBI lineage: Eukaryota > Metazoa > Chordata > Ceratodontiformes > Protopteridae > Protopterus > Protopterus annectens. Next base: position 59,843,522 of record NC_056730.1, on the reverse strand, counting down.
GTAGTTTCCTGGGGTGGCTGACTTCCTCAAAGGTACTGGTATGCATTTTGTGGCACTGAATTTTAAGCCATGGCTTTGGCACCAGGCCAGTCATCTGTCTGTGTTAGACCTTCCTGTAAAATGTTTATATCTTTGGGGGGGGGGTTGCATGATTGCCTTAGTTTGCAATCACCTACAAACTTGGTAAATCACAGGCCCCTGACATCAGCCAAAGGGGAGCAGATCCAGTTCAAAGTTCTGGAGGACTCCACTAGTGACTGGCTTTTTTATGGAGGTGGTCTCTCAAGTCCTAACCTCATGGGTTCTACTTGTGAGCCAACTGGTTATCCAGTGGGTTAAACAGGGGATTATGCCTCCTAATTCCATGAGTTTTTACCATGTCTGAGTGGAGTATGGTATCAAATGCCTTAGGTAGGTCAAGATAGGCAACATCTACCATTCTGCATTCATCCAGTGCCTTGGTGACCTTCTCAAAGAAGTCCACCAGGTTCAGTAGACATAACCTGTCTTTGGTGAAATCAAACTGCATTGGGTCAAGTGTCAGCAGGTTTCCTATGTCATTGTTGATCATTTCTATGACACGTCTTTCTATGGTTTTGGATATGAGACTAGTCAAATTAATTGGTCTGTAGTTACTAGGATCCATTGATGGCCCTAACTTTTGTAAAGGGATGACCACTGCAGTCCTTCATTTGTGTGGCATGAAACCTGTTTGAAGGCTATGGCCGAATATTGACTCTAGTGGCCCTGATATGTCATATTTTAGGCTATTTAAGAGGCTTCCTGGGTTATTATTGGGACCCATACAGGCTGTAGTCTGGGCCTTAGAGACTACTTTTAAGACCTACTCCCTATTGATAGCCAGAGGGGGTTATTTTAGACTGAATTTCCTGGGAGATGGCTGGGGGTGGGGTGGTAAAGTTGGAACTGAATTTCACAGCCAGAAGATTTGCTGTATCTCCTGGTTCCATGAACATGTCTCCATTTACCAGCAGTTCAGTACACTGTTGTGTGCTACTTTTGAGTTTTCTGATATAGCTGAAGGACTTATATTTATCATTGGCCTGGGGCAATATCTTTACCTTAAAATTTGCTTTGTTGGACTTAATTAGTCTTCTTAGTTGTCCATTCAGTGTGATGACATCGTTTTTATCATTCTTGGAGTTACACTTCCAAATTTTAGCTATAACTTTTTTTATTTTGTTGTGCAACCTGTTTAGTTTTGGGATTTCACCAGGGTGGCTTATTCTTTTTAAGTTGGTTTTGGGTTTACTTCTGGTAGGCACAGCTATCTCTAAGCAGTCACTGACCTGCTTGACAGAGCCTTTGTGATTAATTCCACATAGGCTAGTGTGTTACATGGGTTTAGAGGTTTGATAGGTTATCATTTAGTAAGATGTAGCTTGCCTTAGAGTAGTTCCTAACTGTGACTGAGTTTACTAGGGCTACAGAACTGATTTTTATTTTGAAGGACATTACTTTGTTGTCTGACCTTACCAGAGAGGACATGACACTAGGGGTTGCATCATTCTCCTGTGTTTGTGAGTAAAAGGTCCAATTTGTTTGAACCTCTAGTAGGTGTATGAACTCTCTGGTCCAGGATGTTTGTGTTTACAATGTCTAGGAATCTCTATGTGTGCAAATTTGGGCTTGTGTAGGATTCCAAGTTTTCAGAGGCATAATTAAAGTCCCCCATGTGCTTGGTATTTGGCTGAAGGGTGAGTGACTCCAATAGGTCTAAGTATGAGCTATGGGTATCATGGTACATACAGTGTGATCTGTAGCTTGCTATCATATGGTATGGAGCTTTGTCCATGGTAATATAGTTGTGGAGGAACTCCAGCACATCATCCTATTTAACCAACCTAGAGGTCTGCTTGTTGCTGATGTAGATCAGGACACTGCCATGTTTATTCCCCGTCTGTGCAGTTCCTGATCTGAATGTGTGGAAGGCACTGAAGCCTTGTACTGTCAGGGTACTCTCTGTGGCTTTAAACCATGTCTTGATAACTGCACAGATGTCTGTATTCTCCAGCGTAAGGACAGCTTGGAGGAAGTGGATCTTCTTGTTTAGACTCCAGACATTCAACAATAACACCTTTAGATTTCCTTGGGTAAATGTTGCTGTGCTGGAAGTTTTGCCAGTTTGGCATTACCTAAAAAGGCTCTGTGGGGAGGACAATGTTTTAGCCGATATTCAAAATCCTCAAATGGATGACTATTATTGGCAAAGCAATGTTATTTGTTAATCATGTCTTCCCATGCTGATAAATATTGTATCCCCCCTAAAATGACACCAGAAACTAAGCCAATTATTAAAGTCACTCATCTTCTATTTGCATCGTGGCCTCATCATTGGTGAAGTTAGAATGCTACTGAATGCTAGGCAGATACTAGCCTTTGACACATAGTCCAAGATCTCCATAATGTCTTTTTTCATTTAGTCTGGGAAGATATGTCTGAGGTCATTTACTTCTACATGGCTATGACATGGTGCAATGATTTGAATGCATGTGTAAGTTAATGGTGCCTCACAGGTAAGAGATTGTTGTTTTCTCCTTGTCCAGTCTGTTGAGAGGAGCATAATTTCATTGTACAATGGAGTTCCCTATGACTAGAGTCCTGGATAGTGTACTGGCTTACCTTTTGGACTTGATAATTGAGGCTCCACTATGTGTGGCTGCATGTGGAGTGCTAGGTGTTGTTACTGTTGAGTGTTTTTGAGTTTGCTGCAGATAATTTTTCCAGGTGGAATATTTGGGTGGGTCTTTGGGATTTGGGAAGACTGCATTTAAGTGCCTTAGTGTGGGGTGTTTACTGAGTGTGGTAAGTGTAGTGTATTGTTTTTGACAACCAGATTGTTATTCTGAGTGCCTGTAAGTGACAGTTTTGCCTCCAGAGACATTATGTATATACATCTTTCATATACTGTGTTTGTTTCTTTGAAGATTAAGTGGTTGTCAGTGAATTTTAGACAATTGTTACATTGTCTCATGATACCCATATCCACCAAACTGGCTGTGTACAAACTGAGAAATGCATATCCATGATAGCAGGTCCCTTATTGGGAAAGTTACACAGTGGGTGAGGAGTCAGTAGTGGGCTGTCTAAGGGTGGTCTTGGGACTAGAGACTAGACTAGACTATATAATGCTAAATTCAAGGAGCAGTGCTCCTCACTGTGCAACCTAGCTGCTCTGTACTACTCGACATGCATAGTAGTTGTCATATACTTACCAAGTCACTGATACAGTTCCAGAGGTAGTTTTATAACGAAAATTGGTTTCTAGATGTCAGCATCTATACAGGGCACTACTACCCTCATCTGCACGATTAACAGAGGTATGCAAATGTGCCAAATGTATACAGTCGCTTAAAACACAAGAAGCTAGCTACTAAGTCTTCTGGCCAATAAAACAATTACACTTTCAGCTTTCTTGTGTGTTTTCCAACTCAGATAGACCAGGTCACCCCCTACCATCACTAGACAGGAGTATGCCAGTCCTTTTAATGCAAAAACACAAAAAAGATCACTTGAGAGTGCATGCTACCACAAAGCAACTTTAACAAACTAGCTAGGCGAGACAATTTCAAGTCAGACAACAACAGGACAGTATGAGCAAATGCAGTAATTTCTGCTTTAAATGTAGATAAATGCACAAATAAAACAAGAAATCATCAGCAGATCACTTTAAATTGCTTCTGGATGTATGATTTTTTAAATAAAAGTACTTAACTTTTGCCTGGATGGAACTTGATGCATGGAAATCATTTCAGAGGCACAGGCAAGAATGTTGTGGGAATGAGCCAAAATACGGGCAAATGTGCTGAATATATACAGGCACTTAAAACACAAAAAAAACTGGCTTCTAAGGCCTCTGGCCAATAAAATGATTATGCATACAGCTTTCTTATGTGTTTTCCAGCTCAGATGGGCTAGGTTACCACCAACTACCACTAACTGAAACACCCTGGTCCTCTTAATGTAAACATACAAAAAGTTTGCATAGATATTTTATATTAATAAGCCTTATTTATGCTAACTAAAGCAATTTCAATAAGCAATGAGTCTGATCATAAAGTTTAAGATATTGTCCCCATTTCGATCTGCCGTTGAAATGTATATAGAAACCCAGTGAAAAAGAAGCAATGCCCAGTTGGACTTATCTGGTTAAAAGTGTAATAATTAAAACAAAAACATCTGCAGCATTCTTGAAACTGGCTAGCAAGCCGGACAGATGAAAATAAAGATAAAAGAATGAATAATCAAAACCCAGCACCCAACATATATGACAATATACATGCTAGCTCAATTCATATGTGGTAATAGATTAGTCAGAAGAGAGACTTCAGTAAAATCTTGGAACCTGATAAACCTGTGGAATCCCCTGTGTCTGTGCTTTCTGATATAATGAAATTCTGCCCACTAATATGGTTGTATACTCCCATTTCTGATATCTATGATGAAGACATATGATTTCTTTGATATTATTGCATATCTCCTGATTCTATTATCTTGCTTCATCACAACTGTGCTCATATTCATGTTGTATTTAAGCTGATATGCCTTAATTTTGTTGGGGGCACTGTGATTTAATTGTGTTAGGACCCCCTGACTTATACAGCTGACTGGTATCTCTGATTTGCTATGGTTGGTAATGGATTTCTGATTTTATTTGTCTTGCTGATTTTGATTATCATGCTGGGCCCCTGCTCTGTTACTTCATCTGAGGGCCCTGATCCCTTTAGGCTAGCTGGGACTCTCTGGTTTAAATAATGTTGCTAAAGCCCCTAAATTTGTTAATTTGTTAATAATGAATAAACTCATCTGATACTTTTATGGTTATTTCATTTATATTAATTCTTTTGGGAGCTCTGTTAATCATTCTGAGGGCCCACAAAACTCTAAAGACAGCCTGTAGGATAAGACAACTTTTCTTGCTGCACTTGATATTATCCCTTTAACAGAAGATCATTCACATTGTTTGCAGCTATTGAATGGGAATAAGTGACATAGTAGAGAGTCGATATCCGTATGTCAATTATCTAAAATGTCAATTATATGAACGCAGCCTTCGAAAGTTTTTGGGTAGGAAAAATCATAAAGTCTAAATATCAAAGTATTGTACATATTCGCATGTGTGCATTTTTTGAGCTTGTAACCTGCTCATGTGTGAAAAATATTCTTTATTGTCCACTGGAAACGATGAATGGTTGAAAAGTGTATTCCTTGTGTGCAGAAAAAACACAAATTTAGACTGTTTTTTTATCCGATTCATATGTTGATACTAGGCTATTGGCCCTAGGGTCTATACAAGCCTAGTCATAACAATTCCCTGGCTATTTCTTCCCACAATATTTACTTCCCTGGACCCCTGTCTAGCAGGGAACTGACGTGATCCGCGGGGTAAATTTCCTATCTCCCATCCAATTGTCAAGGTTCCTGTTGAAGAGGGCCAAAGTGGCATTCTGCTTGACATGTATGGGCAGTCTATTCCAGAGTATGGGGAGTCTCTGGGTCATGAACCTATCCCTCCAGCTTGTTTTGTTCATTGTAATGACAAGGTTTAGATACCTGGAGTGTGTGGCTCTGAGGTTTAATGGTTTAATGTATGTTTGATTATCCGAACAGTATGATTATCCAAACTAGCCTAGGTCCAAATTAGTTCAGATAATCGAGACTCTACTGTATCTATTTACATTACTTGATTCAATAGTCACCTATATGGCATTTAAGCCAAATTCTTTCTGTAATCCCCAGTAGTTTTCTGGAGTATCTCAAAAGACTTTTAAATCTACTTGGATTCTTTAGCTATATAAGAGAAACAGACAGTTATGCCTAAAAGGAAGTCCGTACCCAGCAGTCTAAGCACTGTTCTTTGTAGCAAGCCAGCTTTCACGTTTATGTTCCCCAAACAGATTTTAAGCAGCTGCTCTCAACTGTATACAAGTAGCAAAAATGCTTAGTTTAATTAAACCTTCTGCTTTTTATTGCTGTTACTAAGTACATTCCCCTGGTGATAGCTTCATTAATACGTACAGACAAGCTTCATTATCATTTATTTAGTAGCCCTTGAGCAGCTATTGGCACTCTGAAGATAAGAGATTTTTCTTTATCTTTAGTGTATTCTTTATTTTTATGTCCCATTATTAGCTGATTTTGCCAGCAAGGCACACCAGCAGCATATTTATTTACCAGTGAGAGCGGTGATAAAAATTGTAATATATAACAATGAATCAAAGTCCTCTGTTCACACATTCAAAGTAGAAATCACAGCACAGTTTTCAATCTTCTTGCCTTTGAATTAGCGTAAGCAAAGCTCTGCTCAGTGGTAATTCCAAAGATAAAAATGACCTACATTCTGTAGATGTCACTCAGATAGCTATAGAGCAAAGAACCAGGGAAATCGCAAGAAGAAAAAAAGAAAAAGATGAATGAATAGAAATAAATACATAAATGTTGTTAATATGTGTGTAGAATAATGTTGTTTCTGCATAGTTTTTAGGAAGTAATAGTAGCTGTTATCAGGGACAAGCCAGAAAATAATCAAGGACCAAGCTCCAAGACAGGGACACTTAAAAAAATTACAGTATTCATATGGAAAGCTACCAGAAAAAGTTTATTTCTATTATTATGTATTTTATGAAGAAAATAAAGTATGCGTATGTAATGCCTTTTTATTAAATCATATTGTGGATGTCACTCAGACAGCTATAAAAGCAAAGAACCTGGGAAATCTCAAGAAGAAAGAAAGAAAGAATAAATGGATATAAATACATAAATGTTGCACAGACTTAATTTATTTAACATTTGTTTACTGGGAAAGTACAACTTGGAATGAAACAATTTTCAGTAGAGGCTTGGGGAAAAATGCGTAGAAGCACATCTCTGTAACATGGGAGAAAACCCACACAAACACAGGGGGGACATGCAGACTCCACACAGAAGGCACTCCAGCCAAGAATCGAACTACAGAACCTCTTGCTGTGAGTCAGCAACGTAAACCACTGCCCCACTGCTCCTGCATAGGTTTTAGGAACTAACAGCGCCTGTTATCAGGGACAAAGCCAAAATAAACAAGGACCAAGCTCCAAGACAGGGACTCTTAAAAAAATTGCATTATTCACTTGGAAAGCTAACAGAATAAACTGATTTGTACTAATATGTATTTTATGTAGAAAATAAAGTGTGTACATGCAATGCTTTTTTACTGAAATGCATAAACTCTTACTAGTTCCTCAGAAAATCATATTTTTTTTAAGAAAAACTCAGAGATGACACTGAAAATCAAGGTTACGGAGGAATGTTTATAAATGAGCAAGTATTTTTAAGTATGAGAAACAGAAAGAAAAATGCAGGGGTGAAGCTACTCTTAGGCACACCAGGGTACATGTACCCCCTCTAAAATAGTGTGTTCCGATGAGTGCCCTGGTATTTCTTTTTCTAATATTCACTATGCATTGCAAGCCTTGCCAGCTTGCCTATGTCCAAATGTGAGGCACTATTAGACTGCAGCAGCACCTGACTCTTTTCTTTAAACAATATAAAAAGCCTGAGTGAGTCCATGCTCTGTGCATTAGACCCCATTTGAATTCTAGCTTGATGCATTAAGGCCTGCATGAATTCTGTCTCTTTCAATTTGCAAACTTCACAACTTCAAAGTGTAGAATGCTGATGTGGGCATTAGAGCTCACTTGAATTCCAGCTCAATCAACTCATAAATTAAGTAGTGGAGAAATGCTGTGTTCTGCATATTAGAACCTGTGTGAGGTCAGAAGTTTCAAAACTTCGAATGTTCTAATATCGAACCCTATTCAGCGAAAGCTGAAAACATCGAACATACAGAACAGCAAATTTTTTCCTAGGGAAAAAAATTGCTGTTCCAAAACACATACACACAGCACAAGCACACCAAACAAACAGCAATCCACACACATACAACTAACCCTACACTAAACTATACACACACCTCTAACTATCCACTTACCTTAACCCAAACCCTAGCCCTAAGGTCCGTCACTATCGCACAATCACCTCACCCGGACCCTAACCCTAACTCACCTACCCCGCCCTAACCCTCATGTTCACACAATCACACACTTACCTGACCCGCGGCCTAACCCTAACCCACCCTAAACCTCATGTCCACACAATCGCACACATACTTAACCAGCACCCTAACCCTAACTAACCTAACCCACACTCAATCCTACACTTACCTGAATCAGACCTGTAACTTTCCACCACAGCGCTGAAAATAGTGAAGCAACAGAAACGGACAACCGAATTCTTTCCCTAGGAAAAAAGTTGTTTTTCTGTTGCTTCGATATTGTCAGCTTTCACTGAATATTGTTCAATATTAGAACATTCGAAGTTTTGAAACTTTGATGTTCTAATATAGACCCGTGAGGTCATGCTCTGTCAGGTCATAAATGAAGGAGTACAGAACTGCCTGTCTGCCAGCTCATAACCGTTTCAATGTTTCAAATGGATGGTTCTGGAAAGCAATGTAAGAGAGTGTGTGTGTGTGTGTGTGTGTGTGTGTGTGTGTGTGTGTGTGTGTGTGTGTGTGCGCATACTCGCACATGTGTTTAGAATTACCAGATTCACCTTTGAATCTTGTAAGTGTGTTCCAAAACCTGTTATAAAGAATTTGTACCTCCAAATTACAAGCAGATAATAGTTTTTATTAAGAAAATACATATATTTTCTGCATTTTTATGCTCGTTTTTAAAACCTAAATAATAAACACAGAACACTGCCTGTTTATGTGACCTGCACAAAGTCACACAACAGGCAAATGGAAGCAGAAAAGGGTCAAAGCCTGTAACCTTCACAAAAGGAAACAACTCATAAAGAGTTTAGAGCCTTATCCTCTGCACTAACTGCATGACATTGGTCATCTTCTTCAATTTCTGATAAATTGCTAAGGATTTTTTTGTCAGTTAATAATGTTAGCCGTTAAGGTTTCATAGTTCTTGTACATAATATGCATATTTATGCAGAACATGTTGTTCTCTTAACTTTTTATGTGAACTATAGTAGTCTGCCTGTGATCTGTCACTGATTTTGAATAAAATATCTCTGACTTTGCTTCACATTTATGCTCTGTTCCTTATCAACATCATCTTTCATTCGTAAATCAGTAAGGATTATAGTCAGACAATAAAGCCAGTCATTAGAGTTTGATAGTTGTTATTATTCAGAAGATGCAAGTCCATTCAATAGCTCTTTGTTTACTTTTGTAAAATTATATGTAGCTGTCTGGCACTCAATATACTCAGCTGTTTAAAAAGTATAGGGTTTTAATCCTTCCACTTGTATTTTCCTACATATGTGACTTTGAGCACTTCATTTAACCTGGCAGTGCTCCTGGGTTGCCCCTGAAAATGAACGCTTTACCTAGTGGGTTTTCCTCATTAACAAATAGATAAAATGTAATATTTTAAACTTATCTCCTGATTATTTTTGGCTTTCTCCAGAAATCTTGAGAAAGGTTTGATCATGAGGACAAAGCCCGAGTGATCAGACAAAGACAGCCATGGATAAAGCCTAGGATAACCACATCTGGGAGTATATTACTGCTAGAAATTGCTTACCTTTCTTAAATAATTTAACTGTTTAACAGCACTTTAGTGCTCTTCAGCTTCCTGTACTCCATACTGATATATACGCACA
>NC_056730.1:59793844-59828844 GCF_019279795.1 Protopterus annectens | reverse complement strand
TCTGCATTGTTTCAGGGTTCGGGCCTTTGATGATGGGATTTAGGTTCCCGCGCTTACACAGTACATTAGTGCTGTGGAAAGCAAGCAATGGAGAAAGTATGGCCTCCATTGCTATTTTGTTTTTTTTTTAAGGAAAAAAATACAACCTTCTGGAGAGTTTAGACATTTGTGAGAGACAGGGGGAAAATATAAGGAAAATTAGATATGTTTCTTTAGTTTTGCAGAATGTATCTGATTTTCCTTACATTTTCTTTGCTCTTGTACATACCTTCTTGAGCTTTTATTTCAAAAAATGCAGACAAAGCATAAATAATGAAGTAGAAGCAACTGTTAATGTTGCGCTTACAAAGTTAGAAATCTAGGAGAATGAGTGTCCATTGTGCGAATATAATGACTTTGTTCCTCATTGATTTGTTGTAGCAATATATCAATTATGAATGCCCATGACTTTTTTCAGTGTGTTTATCACAAATTCAGGCCAATATAGCCAAACCTTACTAACTGTGGACATAAATGCTTCAGCATTCCATTAGCATCATCAACACAACAAAACTGGAATATCTGGCTAACCTTTATCAACACAGAGTTGTTGTACCCAGCTGGTATCTGTAACCATTGGGGTGTCTGCAAAATATCCCAACCTACAAACTCAACCAATGAGTAAAAAGGTCACACAAAAAACAATCAGTGGAAACCAAAAGGAAAATATAGCAATGCTAGACTTTCCATTGTGTGATTCCTTAAAACCCTTGTAATAGAGGCAACATGGGATATATGAAAATGACCCTTTAAGGACATCAGATGTTTTAGCTATATAGCATTTCTAAATGTTCCTCACTTTTTCAGTCTATTAATGGACAAATCCAGGCCAATAAACTCAAACCCCACTAGCTGAGCTGTGGACATGCATGGACATTAAAGAGCACATACAATATTTACAAAATTAAAGTAAGTACATGTTAATTTTTTACAACTGATTGGTATTCATTCCAGGATTTAGAATTTTCATGGCAGATTTTAGAGTGAATGGCAGATTTTTATACCAACATATATGCTAGTGTAAAAGCTTTACATTTTTGTGAGAGACTGCTTATTTATTCCAAGTTTCCCTGTGCCTGGCTCTGACACCTGTGACTACAAGACTTGGACTGCTTCTAAAACCATCTCAACCTACAAAGCTGATATAAGTACTTTCCGCACTTGTTCTAACTATCTCAGTGCTATTTAATACTTCTGTGCTGCATTTATTGATTTGGCTGAATTTATTACCTTTTTTCAGCCTGCACTTGTTAAATAAATACCATCTGTTTGTTACTGTATTGCTCTTATGTGGTTTTAACAGTATTTTGATATTTTCTAACCTCCTCTGCAAAATCTGTTCTGACTTTGCAAAAGTTCTCCTGAGCTTGCCAAAGTATATCTAGGTTTTGCAAGGTTGTTCTGTGTTTGTAGAAGTTCTTCTACATTTGCACACTTCTTTTCTGTATTTCTGAACATTTCTCAGGGTTTGTGAACTTATTTCCAACAATTCCTGATACTGCAGGAGTTTTGCTTTTTATTGCAAAGCATTGTTACTGCATTTGAGCTCAAAACCAGTTCAATTTACATTAAGGGTTTTTTTTAGCACTCCAGAGGGAGCACAGAGCGGATTTAACTCATCTGAGTGGAAGGCTTATGGTATGTTTATCCGATTGGACTGAGGGCTTAACTGTGTAAACACCTTTCATCCTGCTGGTATAAAAGCCTCACATTTGTGTATTATGCACATGTGGTTTACCTGTGTCTTGTATATAACCAAACCTCTCCAGTTTAAAATCCTCTATAGGAAATGCTCTCCATAGTCTCCCACTGTTTACAGCTGCTTGAAGAGGTGCCAGTTTGTGCAGAGAGTGGGACCACTGCAAGTCATCTAATAATATACTACTAAGTGCTCTCACTTAGACCTTTAAGTGACTCCCCTTAGTCCTTCCCGTCTACAAAGGATCTGGTATAATGGATAGGCGTTTCCCTGTCATCTCTGTTCTGGCCACATGGATATGGGCATCCAGAGGCAGTGCAATAAAAGTCTCATGTTCACTGACAATTATTTAATTTTAGAACAAACAGTGTGTATGACAGATGTAGATACAAAATATCATTGGAGGCAAAGCTCTCAAATACACACATGAAAAATGCAGAACAGATTGTTAGCATTACACCCAAAACACTAACTACCAACACTAATAATCAAACACATAGACCTACATATGTGGAACATCTTACTTGTAATCTTAAATAGCAAGTTGTAAGCATACATATGACCAAATAACCAAAAAATATACCAAATATACGCAAAAAGGACAGTAGCTCACTGCAAATGCTTACTTTCAAAAAATCACTTTTAATAAAAAACAAATAATATGATCATACCTACTGTATAAGGAAAAAAGATAAAAGCAAGGCTTTGTGTAGATACATACTTAGATATGATGCTAGCCATGTGTTCAAATTTGGGATTTTAGAACAGGCAAAGGTGGATTTAAGGGGAGGAAATGTTAAGGTCAGATTAGCAGAAAAAGAGGTCAAATGGGAACTCAGGTTAAATGTAACTAAAGATCCTGGGTTGAATGACCAAATTCCCACTAAACCAATTGTGGATACAAGGATATGAATGAAATGTAGTAGGTATATGTACACAAGGATATGAATGACATGTTGTAGTAGGGTATATGTGTGCAAGGATATGAATGACATGTTGTAGTAGGGTATATGTACGCAAGGATATGAATGACATGTTGTAGGATATATGTACACAAGGATATGAATGACATGTTGTAGTAGGTATATGTACACAAGGATATGAATGACATGTTGTAGTAGGGTATATGTACGCAAGGATATGAATGACATGTTGTAGTAGGGTATATGTTCACAAGGATATGAATGACATGTTGTAGTAGGGTATATGTACACAAGGATATGAATAACGTTGTAGTAGGTATATGTACGTAAGGATATGAATGATATGTTGTAGTAGGTATATGTACACAAGGATATGAATGACATGTTGTAGTAGGTATATGTACACAAGGATATGAATGACACGTTGTAGTAGGTATATGTACACAAGGATATGAATGACATGTTGTAGTAGGTATATGTACACAAGGATATGAATGACATGTTGTAGTAGGTATATGTACACAAGGATATGAATGACATGTTGTAGTAGGTATATGTACACAAGGATATGAATGACATGTTGTAGTAGGTATATGTACACAAGGATATAAATGACATGTTGCAGTAGGGTATATGTACACAAGGATATGAATGACATGTTGTAGTAGGGTATATGTACACAAGGATATGAATGACATGTTGTAGTAGGTATATGTACACAAGGATATGAATGACATGTTGCAGTAGGTATATGTACACAAGGATATGAATGACAAGTTGCAGTAGGTATATGTACACAAGGATATGAATAACATGTTGCAGTAGGTATATGTACTCAAGGATATGAATGACATGTTGTAGTAGGTATATGTACGCAAGGATATCAATGATATGTTGTAGTAGGTATATGTACACACGGATATGAATGACGTGTTGTAGTAGGTATATGTACACAAGGATATGAGTGACATGTTGTAGTAGGTATATGTACGCAAGGATATGAATGACATGTTGTAGTAGGTATATGTACACAGGGAAATGAATGACATGTTGTAGTAGGTATATGTACACAAAGATATGAATGACATGTTGTAGTAGAGTATATGTAGACAAGGATATGAATTACATGTTGTAGTAGGTATATGTACACAAGGATATGAATGACATGTTGTAGTAGGGTATGTACACAAGGATATGAATGACATGTTATAGTAGGGTATGTACACAAGGATGTGAATAACATGTTGTAGTAGGTATATGTACACAAGGATATGAATGACATGTTGTAGTAGGGTATATGTACACAAGGATATAAATGACATGTTATAGTATGTATATGTACACAAGGATATGAATGACATGTTGTAGTAGAACATATGTACGCAAGGAAATGAATGACATGTTGTAGTAGGTTATATGTACACAACGATATGAATGACATGTTGTAGTAGGGTAAATTTACACAAGGATATGAATGACATGTTGTAGTAGGGTATATGTACACAAGGATATGAATGACATGTTGTAGTAGGTATATGCATGCAAGGATATGAATGACATGTTGTAGAAGGTATATGTATGCAAGGATATGAATGACATGTTGTAGTAGGTATATGTACACAAGGATATGAATGACATGTTGTAGTAGGTATATGTACACAAGGATATGAATGACATGTTGTAGTAGGTATATGTACACAAGGATATGAATGACATGTTGTAGTAGGTATATGTACACAAGGATATGAATGACATGTTGTAGTAGGTATATGTACACAAGGATATGAATGACATGTTGTAGTAGGTATATGTACACAAGGATATGAATGACATGTTGTAGTAGGTATATGTACACAAGGATATGAATGACATGTTGTAGTAGGTATATGTACACAAGGATATGAATGACATGTTGTAGTAGGTATATGTACACAAGGATATGAATGACATGTTGTAGTAGGTATATGTACACAAGGATATGAATGACATGTTGTAGTAGGTATATGTACACAAGGATATGAATGACATGTTGTAGTAGGTATATGAGGTATATGTACACAAAGATAAGAATGACATGTTGTAGTAGGTATATGTACACAAGGATATGAATGACATGTTGTAGTAGGTATATGTACACAAGGATATGAATGACATGTTGTAGTAGGTATATGTACAGAAGGATATGAATGACATGTTGTAGTAGGTATATGTACACAAGGATATGAATGACATGTTGTAGTAGGTATATGTACACAAGGATATGAATGACATGTTGTAGTAGGTATATGTACACAAGGATATGAATGACATGTAGTAGGTATATGTACGCAAGGATATGAATGACATGTTGTAGTAGGGTATATGTACGCAAGGATATGAATGACATGTTGTAGTAAGTATATGTACACAAGGATATGAATGACATGTTGTAGTAGGTACATGTACACAAGGATACGAATGACATGTTGCAGTAGGTATATGTACACAAGGATATGAATGACATGTTGTAGTAGGTATATGTACACAAGGATATGAATGACATGTTGTAGTAGGTATATGTACACAAGGATATGAATGACATGTTGTAGTAGGTATATGTACGCAAGGATATGAATGACATGTTGTAGTAGGTATATGTACGCAAGGATATGAATGACATGTTGTAGTAGGTATATGTACACAAGGATATGAATGACATATTGTAGTAGGTATATGTACACAAGGATATGAATGACATGTTGTAGTAGGTATATGTACAGAAGGATATGAATGACATGTAGTAGGTATATGTACAGAAGAATATGAATGACATGTTGTAGTAAGTATATGTACACAAGGATATGAATGACATGTTGAAGTAGGTATATGTACACAAGGATATGAATGACATGTTGTAGTAGGTATATGTACACAAGGATATGAATGACATGTTGTAGTAGGGTATATGTACACAAGGATATGAATGACATGTTGTAGTAGGTATATGTACACAAAGATATGACTGACATGTTGTAGTGGGTATATGTAAGCAAGGACATGAATGACATTTTGTAGTAGGTATATGTACACAAGGACATGAATGACATGTTGTAGTAGGTATATGTACACAAGGATATGAATGACATGTTGTGGTAGGTATATGTACACAAGGATATGAATGACATGTTGTGGTAGGTATATGTACACAAGGATATGAATGACATGTTGTAGTGGGTATATGTACGCAAGGATATGAATGACATGTTGTAGTAGGTATATGTACACAATGATATGAATGACATGTTATAGTAGGTATATGTACACAAGGATATGAATGACATGTTGTAGTAGGGTATGTACACAAGGATATGAATGACATGTTGTAATAGGTATATGTACACAAGGATATGAATGACATGTTGCAGTACACAAGGATATGAATGACATGTAATAGGTATATGTACACAAGGATATGAATGACATGTAGTAGGCATATGTACGCAAGGATATGAATGACATGTTGTAGTAGGTATATGTACGCAAGGATATGAATGACATGTTGTAGTAGGTATATGTACGCAAGGATATGAATGACATATTGTAGTAGGGTATATGTACGCAAGGATATGAATGACATGCTGTAGTAAGTATATGTACACAAGGATATGAATGACATGTCGTGGTAGGTATATGTACACAAGGATACGAATGACATGTTGTAGTAGGTATATGTACGCAAGGATATGAATGACATGTTGTAGTAGGTATATGTACACAAGGATATGAATGACATGTTGTAGTAGGTATATGTACAGAAGGATATTTATGACATGTTACAGTAGGTATATGTACACAAGGATATGAATGACATGTTGTAGTAGGTATATGTACGCAAGGATATGAATGACATGTTGTAGTAGGTATATATACGCAAGAATATGAATGACATGTTGTAGTAGGTATATGTACGCAAGGATATGAATGACATGTTGTAGTAGGTATATGTACGCAAGGATATGAATGACATGTTGTAGTAGGTATATGTACGCAAGGATATGAATGACATGTTGTAGTAGGTATATGTACACAAGGATATGAATGACATGTTGTAGTAGGTATATGTACACAAGGATATGAATGACATGTTGTAGTAGGTATATGTACACAAGGATATGAATGACATGTTGTAGTAGGTATATGTACGCAAGGATATGAATGACATGTTGTAGTAGGTATATGTACGTAAGGATATGAATGATATGTTGTAGTAGGTATATGTACACAAGGATATGAATGACATGTTGTAGTAGGTATATGTACACAAGGATATGAATGACATGTTGTAGTAGGTATATGTACACAAGGATATGAATGACATGTTGTAGTAGGTATATGTACACAAGGATATGAATGACATGTTGTAGTAGGTATATGTACACAAGGATATGAATGACATGTTGTAGTAGGTATATGTACACAAGGATATGAATGACATGTTGTAGTAGGGTATATGTACACAAGGATATGAATGACATGTAGTAGGTATATGTACACAAGGATATGAATGACATGTTGTAGTAGGTATATGTACACAAGGATATGAATGACATGTTGTAGTAGGTATATGTACACAAGGATATGAATGACATGTTGTAGTAGGTATATGTACGCACAGAATAAAGTTAGAAACAAGTGAATAGAAAAATAGAAAAAGAAAGCTGGCACAATAAGAAATGAGGCAACATGTCGGGATACAATGTTTAAATAACAAAGTGCAATGTTGAGTGTTAACGATGTGTATATTTTTTAACACAGCACAAATGAGCATTTGTATATGTCATATATGTTTTTTTTTTTACACGAGTTCTTATACTATAAAACAAAAGTGTAGTATTATGTTTTAAAGAAGTACATTTTTTACCGCAGAACAAATTAATATTTCTATATGTTATATAATGTGTTTTATACCTAAATGTGATATACATAAGCATATATGATAGTCTTATAGGCACACTTAAAAACTATATAGTTACAGGGTGTAATACACAACTGTGCAGGTTGAATGAGCAGAATTAATGAATATTCATGAGGTTATGTTTTATTCATGAGAAGGTTAATTGATTGAACAATCCCATTGGATCTTGACTTTTTTAAAAATGTATTATATAGGGGGGAGCTACACACATTTCACTGTTCTGATGAAGTCTTCAGTTAGCAGATGAAAGCGCTTAACCTGTGTGTAAAATGGTTTTAACCCTAAGGGGTTCATTTTTATTTTTTTATTAAAAGTGATTTTTTAAAAGTAAGCATTTGCAGTGAGCTACGGTCCTTTTTAGCATATATATTTGGTATATTACTTGTAATCTTCCCAAACCTTCAAGACCTGCTAAAAATATCTCTCAGTAGCCTTTCTAACATTCAAAAATGACATCACCTCACTCAACGCATAACTCTGAAAATCATAGTAGCCCTGCTTCTAAGCCCATAAGACAATATACCACACAGCCAAACATTCCATTGTAAGACATACTGATGTCCTCCTTACCAAGCTAAACAAGGAGATCACAGAGAGCTGTCTGTCTGGAGTCAGGATCCACCAGGTCACACATGTACTTAGGTCTTTAAACCACAAGTACCAGTATGATACAGTCATCATCCATGTGGGCATAAATGACCTAAGATGTACCTTATTTTAAGAGAGACATGATGGAGCTCTCTGAATATGTGTCCCAGACAGGTATGAATCTAGCCTCAAGTAGCATCCTACCTTCATCAACGATGATGCCACAGTACCAGGAAAAAATGATTGACTTCAACAATTGGCTTAGTCTCTGTTGTCACAACAAGTGGATCCAGTATCTGTCAGCCTGGGGAGACATGATCAACACAGCATGATGCTTTGCCAGAGATGGTTTGCACTTCTCACCACTTGGCTTTCTAATACTGGCAAGCACTTTGTCTATCCCCTTAGTGCCATTTTTTAGGCCATGCCAAGTTGTTAAACCCTCCAACATAACAAAAATCACTCATGACTACCTAAAGGTACTGCTGCTCAGCACTAGAAATTTAAAAAAATAAACTGCACCCCCTGGAAGCACTCCTCACCCTGAAAAATATACAGTGATGGAAACATGGTTCAAAACCATAGAAAGCAACCTGGCTATCAAAGGCTACAATGCCTTTCATGCATTTCGACCCCTCTCAGCTCAGGATAAAATAAAGGGAGGAGGTGTCTCAGTGTTCATAAAGGACAAGTACACTGCTAGACTTGTCCAACAACATCACTCGCTTGACCTGCTCCATGGCCAACTAACCATAGGTGCGACCCCCAATCATATCCCTGCTAGCTATAGATCCCCTAACATAAGCCTGGAAAACTACATCTCATACCTAAACCTACTGGAATCTCTTAACATTCAGCCTAACACCATACTTATGGCTGAATTCAACTATCCCTCCATAAACTTCAAGACATATACGACCCATAATTCTCTTGCTCAGAGGATTTTGGACATACACACAATACAAACACCCTGGAACAACTAGTTTGCTCCCCAATTAGAGGTACAAATATCCTAAGCCTAGTACTCATGAGCTTGGGGAGGATGCTGCTCCTTTCCATGCATTAACTTCTCCCTGGTAAGATCTGATCACAAAATGAGCTCCTTTAGTATTAAATCTGTCCTACAACCCCCATCAAACTGCAAACCTGTTATGAAATTTGCTAAGACCAATTACCTCAAACTTAGTGACAGCTTATTAAACTTCCTCTCAACCTGGATGACAATGAAGACTACTTTGAGCTATACAAAAAAGCACTGTACACCCACATTCATAGCTGCATAGAGGAGGTAGTATCTGTCTGTCCAAGTCAAACCTATGATTACTGTCAAAAATAAACCACCCTGGTCTAGCACAAATAGGCTATTCAACAAAAGGAAAAAAATCCTTTTCAAACCCAGGAAGGAACAGATGAAACAGTGCAAAAAGACAATCACAAGTCTAAACAAACAAATTAGAGAGCTGGTCAAATCTGCCAAAGCAAACTATGTGGCAAAGATAGCCTCCCAGGTGAAAGATAACCATAAGACTTTGTTTAATTATGTTCATAATATCAGGAGAAATGCACAGCAATGTCCCAAGTTAATCACGAACAGCAACACTTCCTCCCATCCCCCTACTGGTCATTACGACTGAACAGGTCCTTACAGTGCTCACTAAACCCAAAAACTCAGCCTCCATGTGACCTAACAACATTCCAGCATGCTTCTAAAATAGCTAAAAACTGAATCTATTAGGGCCACTAAAAACCTTCTTTAACCACAGCCTCTGGATGGCCTTTGCCTCAGGGGAATGGAGGGCTGCAACAGTCGGCTCCTGCACAAGGGGATCCATCAACTAACCCAGGGAGCTACAGATCCATAAGCTTGACTAGTCTTATCTGCAAGGCCATGGAGATTATTATCACAGACCTGATTACTAGTGACATAGAAACTCTCCAAAAACTGGACCAGACCCAATTTGGCTTTGTCAAAGGTGGGTCTTGCCTGCTTAATCTGATGAACTTCTTTGAGAAAGTCACTAGGGCAATGGATGAGAGTAAAATGATACCCACCACTTATCTAGACATGGCCAAAGCTTTGGACATAATCATCCACTCAGGAATCATAGATAAACTTACTGAGTTAGGCATAAACCCCTACATTTTAGATGGATAGCCAGCTGGCTTACTGACATGACACATGTTGTCTGGATAGGTGAATCAAATACGATAAGAAACCTGTTACTAGTGATGTTCCACGGGGTTCAGTGCTGGGACCCTTCCTGTTTGGTACATACTTCTCTGAAATGAAGACCAATGTTGGGGGCCTCTGGCTCATCAAGTTTACTGATGACTGTAAGCTGGGAGCAATCAACGAATCCCCAAACAATGTTGGCATTGTAGAAACAGGCCTAAAAATTACAAATGACTGGTGCCAAAACCACAGTCTGAGATTAAATGCTAAGAAATGCATAATCATACCCTTCAGTAAATAAGATATCCCTGCAAATTATAATATTGATAGCACATACCCTAAAAGTAGACCCAGTAGTGAGGGACCTAGGAACACAGATAGAAAATAACCTAAACTTTGACCACCAGGTAATTACAGTAGTAAGGAAATCCTTCTGTGAGATTCAACTCATAAGTAAAGACACAGCATCAAGATAAAAGGAGGTCATAGTGCCATTGCACTCAGCTCTCATAAGGCCCGTAATCGAGTACAGCTCTTGCTTCTGCATATACATAACCATGCACTTATACCAATTGCAATGGCCCTAGATGTTTCTCACTAAAAAAAAAAAAATACAAAGGATAACACATGTTTTATGCAGACCGACTAAAGGCCCTATCCCTTTACTTTGTCTCATAGTATTTATTGAGAGGGGACTTATGCCTGACCTACAAGGCATTCTCTGATCCAGACCTGATGAAAATTTTATATATTCCCAAGAAAAATTGTACAAGGGTTATGCGTTCCATGGACCTGAACCTTATTTGTGACTCTACCAGAACTTGCTAGAGAGACAGATTTCTATCCCAAAAGCTACATCATCTATGGAATAAACTTCCCATCTTTTATAAAACAAAGACCATGCTTCACTCCCTTTAAAAAGAATTTGGATAAATGGATGGGGAACTGTAAATTCACACCAGGGGTACTACCCGTGTCCTTTTTGGCAGAGGCAGTCTATAAAATGACTCAGGGCTTCAACACCCAAAAACCCGCTACCCTGATACTACCCCATCACATGTCTGGTGAAATCCTGAGTATTATTGGCTAGGCTTGCAAAGACACTTATGCCATTAGCCTAGTAAGTGCCTATGAATCTATCATACCAGTTTATTGCAGTAATTGTCAGATGAAGGTGTAATAATGCAGAGTTCCTGAAACCTTCTACACAGCATATCCATATGACCAGAAAAGCTCAGTATGTCTCTATTTATTTAACATTCATTTACTGGGAATGTCTGACTTGGAACAAGCCAGTTTTCAGTGGAGGCCTGGGGAGAAACACTCCAGATGCATGTCTTTGTAATATGGTAGGAAACCGGAGCACCCAGAGTAAACCCACACAAATGCAGGTAGGACATGCAGACTCCACACAGAAAGCACTCCAGCCAAGAATCGAACAGGAGAACCTCTTGCTGGGAGGCAACAACACAAACTGCTACACCACTGTGCCATCTATTCATTAACAATGGTATGTGGCATCCTTTTCATTTCCTATGGCCTAACTATATTCATATTTTAAACATATTATCTTACACTTGTATAACTATTTTTAATATTCTTATAACAGCTATACTTCAGTTGCATTTAAATGCTGTGTGTTACAATTAGGATGAATTTGGATTCTGCAGGAAAAATATGCATGTCATAACTGTAAAGGGAAAGCCTGTGAGGTCCCTGGATTGATCAATGTTATTCATCTTCCTGGATCAAACAGTCTACATACGGCTAACTTTATACATCACTGTCTGTTAGTTTAATATCTGTGTTTTGGGTTTCTTATTCACTGATGGGAATGGGTCCCATTCCTAAGTCAAGATACAGTTAGAGTTCATGAACTTAGTATTGTTTCAATCTTTCATGTTAGCCAAGAGTGCCCTTCTTAGCACCCGCAATGTGCCCAGAATTGCCTCCTTCTGCAGTTCATAAGGGGTTATATGTACTGGTAGCATATTTAAATATGATTATAAATTCTTTTTTATAGTCCTATCACTTCTACATTATTCTGATATTTTTCAACTTTTTGTCTCTATATAAGACACTATACTTGCTGTGGGTAGTAATTTTAATGATCAGTGCAATGTTGTTGTTTCTTCTTGAACTTTTGAACTATTGATAATGGGTGATTCCCATGTAATATAACCTTCACTGTAAAGCGCTATAATGCTTTGTGGCTTGTATCTGCAATGCTTCTCAGCTACTTCTATATTGTCATATTTGCATAATCCTGATGCAGCAGTCTTGTCACATTTTTGTTGCACAGTTCACAGACCCTCAGCCATGAATGTATCATGTTGTGCAACGAGATGTGAAACTATCCCAGCTCTGTTTTACAGAACCTACATTTGTCTGTTTCTCTCACTTGTTCTATAGACTTTGTAAATTAATGTGTATGTAGTCCACTACCCTGGACAGTCATTATTAGCCTTAGCCTTTCATAGTTTGGTTTCACTTTACCCCTCCTTGGCTATTCCTGCTTCAAGTCTTGGTCAACATGAGGCTGTTCCAGAAGATCTCTATACTTGCTACTATATTTGTGGATGTTCCATTGTTTTTTTCTTCTCATCTAACCCTTTTCTTTATATTCTTTCTTTTCTTTTGTTTTTTTTGACACTCGTAGTTGCTGTCTGATTTTTATATACTACCAATTTGATTTCCATTCCCACTTTGTTCCAAAATGCTTCTGGTAAAATAAGCACAGATGTCACCCTGGGCTTCTTCTGTTCATGCTTTAGAACTTTCACTATGTTTGGATCCGATGACATCAGCAAATATGTATGCAGCCTCACAACTGCAGATCTATGCATGTAGTCAATTGAGTAGCCCTACACCTTCTTCAGAAGAGGGATGTATAATCTTGGTATACACAGTTTATTATACATCATTTGATAAGCATGAAGCAGTTTTCTTGTTTTCTTGCCCATCTGGTTCAATACTGTTTGCAACCATGCAATCACACTAAAGTTGTAAGTTAGAACAGGAAGAGCACATTGATTTATAGCTTGGACTTTATTTCTGGATGTCAAAGCAGTTTTCAATATTAGCTTAGTCTTCTGAAATGTTCTTTAATAGGATTTGTTCTCATTTGTGCATATTTTATTGTTGACCCTTCATCTATTGCCAACTATTTATATACTCCCTCCTGACCAATTTTTATATCATATTCTTGTCTCACGTTGCTAATCTCTTGTTGCTGCAGTTTTTCTTTTTCTAAATGTTGCTTTTTCACATTTAACCGGACCAGATGTTACTGTTATATCTTTACCCATTTGTAGTTGGTGTGCTTTCAGAACCTTGTCTGATGAACTGCCAATGCACTGGCCCAACACTTCCTGGAATTCATCAATTCCAATGCCCTGTCCCAGATCATTCTTACCCCCACTAGAGGAAGCAACATCCCTGTACTGGTTATTACTAACATGAGCAACCGTTGCTCTACACCAATAATTAATTCCTCCCTGGTTAGATCCGACCACAAACTAATCACTGTGGAAATCCACATCTCACCCACACCCCCAGCAAAGGTATCCACCATGAAACACTTCTCCAAAGCTGACTTTAGAGTCCTAAAAGCAGAGGTGACTAACTTCACGCCACCCATGCCAATGGAAAATAAATGGATGACTGCCGAATCATACACCAATGCACTGTACAAACACGTACATGAATGCATGGAACTAGCCATACCCAAAAGAACCAAGACGCTCTGCTCAAAAAAAAGGAAGCCATTCTGGTAGCCATTAATAAACTCTATAACAGAAGGAAGAAACTGTTGCAGAAAAAGGTGAAGTCCCAAGACTGGAAAAATTCCCTTATTAGCCTCAGCAAAAAGTTGAGATTCTTCATCAAAGCCTCCAAAGCCAGCTATGAAGGCAGAATTGCAGCAGACACTAAAAACAACCACAAAGCCTTCATTAGTTATATCAAAAATCTCCAGGGCAATACCCAGATTTGCTATGAGTTACTGCACAATGGTACCTCCTACACTGATCCAACAGATATTGCCAACATACTGGCTGACAGACTCAGTGCCAACTTTACCCCTCTCTGCCCCCCTAAAGGACCAATCTCAATACCAGAAGAATGCCAGGCACCCTGCATTACTGCAGCACAGGTTAAAGCTGCATCGTCTAAGGCCAAGAATACAGATTCCATGGGACCCGACAATATCCCAGCTGTGTTCTACATGAATTATAATGTGAAATGGCACCACTGCTCTATCTCTCAAATTAAACACCCTATTCTCAATCTAAGACCCTGCACTTGTCCAAATAAGTAATCTTACAATCTTGCACTAATAAACTAAAGGCACTACATCCTCATATACTCTCCACAAATACCTTATCCCCTATTGGTCCTTTGTAAGTAAGTGATAAAAGAGCTCCCTTTACTACTCTGGCATGTCCAAAGGTCAGTTAATGGTTTCCTCTCCAGTCCAGCTGGTGAATCTGGGAATCTTGAGGCAATGTTACAACTGCCTCATGTACACGGACAACCCTCTCCTCCTCCAAACAGGTTCAAACATATGTGAGAGATGCAACCATATAGCCAAACTGGAGGCTGAGCTCTCTCACCTCAGAACTGGTGTAACCAGTCAGGAGGAGAAGGTAACCTCACACAACACTAATCCAGTCTCACATAGTCCTACCACAACAGCAAACCAAACACATAAACACATAAAAACATACTCAGAGGCTCTAAATAAAAATCTACATAAGCAGCAGAGACCTGCAAAGCAGACAGCCAAGCAAATGCTACCCCACAGCAAAACATGTGCAACACATAGCTCACAAAGTCAGTGTGCCAAACAGTCACAGCCCTTAAGGCTGAATAACACACCTGATACACTTGTAATAGGTGATTCTATAGTCAGACACACTGACGTCCCGCTCATCAGGCTGAACAAGGAGAAGGTCACAGTGAGCTGCCTGTCAGGCGCTAGGATCTGCCACATAATGCAAGCACTCAGGTCACTCCAAAGCAAGTACAAATATGACTCTGTCATATTTCATGCTGGTGTGAATGACCTGAGATGTACCTCCTTCGACTACATGAAAAGAGACATAGAGGAGCTCTCCAATCATGTAGCCCAGGCCGGTATGACCCTGACCTTGAGCAGCATCTTACCCTCACCTAGAACGATGCTGCAGTATAAAGACAAAATGATCGATTTTAACAATTGGCTAAAATTTTGGTGTCATTCAAAGGGGATCCAGTGCCTGTCAGCCTGGGATGACATGCTCGACAAGCCACGTTGCTTCGCTAGGGATGGCTAGCACCTGTCACCCCTGGGCTTTCGGATACTGGCAAAGGCTCTTGCCACCCCCATAGTGCCTTTTTTAGGCAAGGCTCAAAAGACAAACCCACCTCCACAGAAAACACAAAGAATAAGAAACTAAGGGTAATGCTGCTAAACGCCAGAAGTCTAAACCTCAAAATGCACGCACTCGAAGCTCTCCTCAGTATGGAGAACATTGATATCTGCGCAGTGACAGAAACCTGGTTCAAGGCTCCAGAGAGCACCCTAGCACTACCAGGTTATACCTCATATCATGCTTTTCGGCCCCAAAACTCGGACCGAACCACAAAAGGAGGGGGAGTATCCATATTTATCAAGGATACCCACACCTCCAGGTTAGTGGCGTTGCACGAAGCATCAGAAACCATCCATGTGCAACTAACAGTGGGAAAAACTGCCTTTCAGTTTATAGCATGCTACAGACCATCGTCTCAAAATCAGGAATCCCACTCGGCTTTCCTGAAAACATTGGAGAATATGAAGATCTCTCCAAACACCATTATATTGGGTGACTTCAACTACCCAGACATAGACTGGGGGCATTACTCAAGCCCCAACACCCTAGCCCAAAAGTTCCTGGAATTTATAAACTCAAATGCCATGGAAAAACTAGTCACAACTCCCACAAGAGGGGAAAACATACTTGACCTGATCATCACCAACATGGGGACCCTATGCTCCACACTAGAAGTATACCCCTCATTGGTAAGATCAGACCATAAATTAATTTCACTGGATATCCAAAACCTGACCCCACCTCCAGCCCAGAAAAAGACAGTGAAAAACTTCTCAAAAGCGAACTTCACACTTCTCAAAACAGAGGTGGAATCCTTCAAGGCCCCCGGGCCAGTGGAAACTATGGCCCAAACCACAGAATCCTATATAAACGCATTCTATGGACACCTCCAGGAATGCATGGATCATGCTATCCCAAACAAAACCAAGCCCCAATCATCCAAAGGCAGGCGTCCAGTCTGGTGGACCCCAACCATAAATAAGTTGTACAACAGAAGGAGGAAGCTACTACATGATAGAGCAAAATCCCTAAAAGGGAAGGCATCTCTGATCAGTACTAGCAAAAAATTACGATCCCTCATAAAATCCTCCAAGGCCAGCTTCGAAAGAAAAATTGTACAGGACACTAAAGACAATTACAAGGCTTTCTTTAGCTATGTTAGGAACCTGGGATGCAACTCCCAGATATGCTCAGAGTTGATTCTAAACGACAAAAAATACACTGAACCCACAGACATTGCCAACATCCTGGCAGACAGGTTCAGTGCAAAGGTTCAGTGTAAACTTCTCCCCCCCTTCCCCCCCAAAAGAGCAAATATCTATCCCAGCAGAGTGCAGCCTCCCTAACATCTCAGATGCGCAGGTGAAAGCCGCTCTCTCCAAAGCATAAAACACTGCTTCAATGGGACCAGACGGTGTCCCGGGTTGCGTCCTACATGAACTCCAAGAAGAACTAAACCCTCACGTAAAACTGCTGTACAATCTTAGCCTCACTACAGGATATGTACCCAAAGAATGGCATACAGCAACAGTGGTCCCACGCCACAAAGATGGTGCCTCAACGAACCCTGGTAACTATTGCCCCATAAGCCTAACTAGCCTTATCTGCAAGGCCATGGAGAGGATCATCATGGAACTCATAAACAAAGACATTGGGGACCTACAGACACTAGATCCTACCCAATTCGGCTTTGTTAAGGGCAGATCCTGCCTCTTGAACCTGGTCGACTTTTTCGAAACAGTCACCAAGGCCATAGATGAAGGGAAGGTAGTCCACACAGCCTATCTGGACCTCGCAAAGGCATTTGACACAATACCCCACTCAGGCATCATAGATAAGCTATCCAGCTTAAATATAAACCCCTATGTCACAAGATGGGTTGCTAACTGGCTCAAAGACGGAACCCACAGAGTCAGAATTGCCGGAGCCATGTCAGACTTGAAACTGGTTACAAGTGGTGTCCCACAAGGCTCTGTCCTGGGACCTCTCTTGTTCGGCATATACTTCTCCGAGGTACAGGCTAACACAGGAGGACTATAGCTGACCAAGTTTGCAGATGACTACAAACTG
The DNA here is from genome assembly GCF_019279795.1 of Protopterus annectens. Classification (NCBI taxonomy): domain Eukaryota; kingdom Metazoa; phylum Chordata; order Ceratodontiformes; family Protopteridae; genus Protopterus; species Protopterus annectens. Next base: position 59,811,044 of record NC_056730.1, on the reverse strand, counting down.
GGCGCCATAATTGACTCTCCAGCTGCCATGAACATCCTCCAAAAAGGTCTCACAGAGACAGATAACTGGTGCCAGAGCCATGCCCTAAAGCAAAATGCCAAAAAGTGTATAATAATACCATTTGGCAAAAACAAAGTGCCTACAAATTACCATATAGGTGGTAACCCAGTAAGTATGGAAGAAGTAATTAGGGACCTGGGGACCCAAGTTGATAGCAATCTCTCCTTTGACAACCACATTGCCAAAGTGGTTAGAAAGACCTACATAGCCCACCTTATCATGAAAAGATTCACTTCTAGATCAAGTGAGGTAATAGTGCCTCTTTATTCATCCCTCATCAGGCCCATCATAGAATACAATGCCCCTTTTGGGATGTACCTTACCCGACACCTGCAGCAAACAGAAAGACTCCAAAAGTACCTCACAAAGAGGATCAAGGGACTCAAACAGATCCCATATACTGCCCGGTTAAAAAAACTCCAGCTCTACTCAGTTGCATACCGCCTACTTTGAGGCGATCTATGCCTGACATACAAAGCTATGTCCAACCCAGAATTAATGGACATGCTCCACCTCAGAAAATCTAAATCTCTTAGAACCACACGCTCGAGGGACTTGAACCTCAGCACAGAAATAAATAGAACATGCTGGAGGGACAGATTCATAACCCAGAGGCTCCCTTCACTCTGGAATAGAATCCCAGTCCATATTAGGCAGAGCACCTCACTGACTCTCTTCAAGAGGAATCTTGATGAGTGGATGGGAGATCATAAGTTTACCCCGGGCATTACTTCTGTGTCACTACTAGACAGAGGCACAGTAAACTAACTTTAAAAAGGGCACAGCAAACTCAAATCAAAGGGTGGCGAAAGCCAAACACACTTGGGCTAGGCTTATAAATGCCCCAGGGCAGATAGCCTAGTATGAACCTATGAACCTATGAACCACATCTGTGTGCTCTGTTCACTCACAGCCTCACCTCAGGCTTTGTCCCTACTGAATGGCACACTGCTACAGTCATCCCTCTCCATAAAGGAGGAGCCGCTACAGATGCTGAAAATTATCAACCCATTAGCCTAACAAGTCTGATATGTATAGCTATGGAGCGCATAATCATGGACCTAATTTACAAGGATACAGGGAATCTCCAAACTCTAGATTCCATGCAATTTGGTTTTGTAAAATCTAGATAATGCCTGCTCAACCTGGTTGACTTCGAGTCAGTCACCAGAGCGGTAAATGAAGATAAGGCAGTTCATACAGCCTACCTCGATCTGGTCAAGGCCTTTGATACCATTCCTCACTCGGGAATTACTGATAAACTCACCACAATAGGCATCAACCCCTATATTGTTAGGAGGGTTGCAAACTGACTCACAGATAGAACACACAGTGTGAAAGTAGCCGACTCCAGGTCAGACTGCCGACCAGTCATTTGTGGAGTCCCACAGGGATCGGTCCTGGGTCATCTCCTGTTTGGCATCTACTTCTCAGAAGTCTGGGCCAACTTCTCAGACGTTCAGGCCAACACAGAGGGACTCTGGCTGACCAAATTTGCATACAACTGCAAAGTGGGAGCCATTATTAACTCCCCAAGTGATGCAGACATCCTACAGAAAGGCCTCACTGAGACCAATGACTGGTATCGAAACCATGGTCTTAAGCTCAATGCCAAAAATGGTGCTGTCATCCCCTGTGGGAAAAACTCAGTTCCCACTAATTACCACATTAATGGGAGCCCACTGAACACTGAAGGTGTTATAAGAGACCTGGGGACACAGATTGACAGCAACCTCTCCTTCGACCACCACATTGCCACTGTGGTCAGAAAGCTCTTCTATGTGGCACATCTCATTACCAGGGGTTTTGCATCCAGGAAGAAAGACGTCATCATTTCTCTCTACTCTTCCCTCATTAGACCAATAATAGAGTATAAATGCCCATTTGGCATGTACCTCATTAGACACCTGTAACAGCTGGAGAGGCCACAAAAGTACCTCACAAAGAGGATCCTAGGATTAAACACATGTCCTACATGGACAGACAAAAAACTTCAGCTATTCTCTGTCTCATATCATCTACTAAGAGGCAATCTCTGCTTGACTTACAAAGTCATGTCTGACCCTGCTCTATTAGAAATGCTATATCTAAAGAAATCCCAGTCCCTCCACACCACACGCTCCACAGACCTCAACCTCATTACCACAATCAACAGAACATGCTGGGGAGACAGGCTCATACCCAGAGACTGCCCATATTCTGGAACAGACTTCCCATACATATCAAGCAGAGCACCTCACTAGCCCTCTTCAAGAGAAATCTTGATGAGTGGATGTGAAATAGAAAGTTAACCCATGGGGATCACTTCAGTGGCTTTACTTGATAGAGGCACTTGGAACTATCATTCGGCAGCACGATGCCAGGGCACTTCTATGGGCTAGGCTTGTAAAGACTCAAGGGCCATTAGCCTAGTACACACCTATGAACTATACAGTTTTAAGACAGCCATAAAAAGTAGATGAGACTTCTTTAGACAAGGATGGTTTCCAGGAGTTAAACTATAGCTATAGCCTAACCTATTAAATAAACATCTCAACTGTTTAAGGGCATGACAAAACAGCAGTAGTGAGAAACAACCACCCTGGAACATTTACCTTTCAATTTTTATCCCTGGGAAAATAATTTACCCTTTGTCATGGGTTAGCTGCAAAATGGTATGCCCTTGTTTCATAGCCAATGTGATATAATTGATATATGTAGCGTGTGTATATGTATATCTATATATATCTATATATATCTATATATATATATATATATATATATATATATATATATATATATATATATATATATATATCTATATATATCTATATATGTATATATATATATATATATATATATATATATATATATATATATATATATATATATATATCTATATATATATATATATTTATATACGGGAACACTTCACAATGGCGAAATCCTGAAAGATCGAATTTCATATGGCCGAGACAATATGATCGAACATTCGTAATCCCGACATTGTGAACAGAGATCTGCATACAGTGCGGAATGGGAGATTTCCCTTTTCCTCGCAGTAGTACAATCATGGGGTTGGAATATTTAAGTAGCGGGGGTGTGGGGGATGCAGGGGGGCTTGCTCCCCTTGCAGGAAGATTTAAATTGTTTTTTTTTTTTTATTTGTTTTGGAACTTCGATATTCCAAAACATCGATCATATGGTCTCAATCATATGAAATTCGATGTTTTGGAATTCGAGATTCTGAAGTGAATCCATATATATATGTATATATGTATATATGTATATATATATATATATATATATATATATATATATCTAGGTAGGTTCACAGGTTCACATATATATATATATATATATATATATATATATATATATATATATATATATATATATATATATATATATATGGGTCTACTTCTAAATTTTGAAGTGTCATAACCTCAGATTTCTTATGCTTGACTCAAGACCATAAGATCAAATATAAATAAAAAAAAAATAAAAACAAGAAAAACTTTTTTTTACATTTTTGCAGGGGGCAAGCACCCCTGCACCCCCACACCCCCTGCTAATTAAATATACTTACTCCAAGATTGCACTACAGCAAGGAAAATGGTAAATATAGCATTCCACACTGTACGATGATCTGATGGTCTCTGAAGCTTTGAAACTTCAAAATTTAGAAGTAGACCCATGTGTGTGTGTGTGTGTGTGTGTGTGTGTGTGTGTGTGTGTGTGTGTGTGTGTATGTGTGTATATATATATATATATATATATATACATATACATATATATATATATATATATATTAATATATATATTTATATATAATATATTAATATATATATATATATATATATATATATATATATATATATATATATATAGTTCTAAATTATGATATTGCATGCTCAGAAGAGTGAATGACACATAATCGACCCCATGTAAGCGAACTTACTAGTCGAAATCTCAGAACAGTGATTTTTTTTTCCAAGGGAAAAAAATCGCTGTTCCGAAACAAAATCCCCCCCCTGTAAAACATTAAATAATGTGGGGGGCTGTGCCCCCCCACTTAAATATACCAACTCCAAGATCTTACTACAGTGCTGAAAAGACAAAGTAGAGGAAGAGGACAAATGAATTCTTTCCCAGGGAAAGAATTCGCTGAAAAACCGATTCGCTATTTTCGCACTTTTCAGTTCGAGAAAGACGCATTTGGCAACCTGCGTCTGAGACAGCATAATAAGGAGCCATATATATATATGTATATATGTGTGTGTGTGTATGTGTGTGCATGTGTGTACAAGTATTCCATTATTCATGAATGTGGGATACTGTCAAATTTTTTTTATTTTTTGTAATCTATCCATGCCATTGATTCTTCCCCTTTTTTTGACTCTCTGCTTTGGCCTTGTTTAGGAGCAAAAGATTTAGTCTAACATGATTTGCTTTTATTACTTTTTTTGTTCTTTATCAGTCATTGATTTTTCTTTTCTAAATGACTACAAACTCTGCTGGTATCAATTCCATTGTATAATTTGTATACTGTTGAAAGGCAAGATATTGACCATTGTTCTTAAGATGGCTTGCAGGTTCACAATTAAGGAGCAGTATTGTTTTTCCTGTTGTCTGCTCGGGACGGACATAGAAGTGATTCTTACTTAAGGCTAAATCACTGTATAAAGATGTAAATACCTTTAGCCAGTAGCCTTGGTCCAGTGTTTTCCCTTTAGTAGCGTTTTTAAATTTCTTTCTCATTTTTTTCTAGCTGTTACATCATCACATTTCATATCATTTAAATTAGAGCTCCATACTGTTTCTTTTAACTCTTCTGTCCCTTCACCGTCTTTGTTATGTTCGACAGTTTCTTCATAGATACTTCTCGATAAATGTACTTCTTTTGTTGGTAGTGTTTCTTTTCCTTTTGCTGTATTTCCTAGTTCTCTATAAATCCTTTTTTGGGTCATTATTGAAATGCTCATTTTGTATTTTTCCTTTATGTTTATCTACATAACATCTAAGTTCTTCTGCTTGTGCTGATATTTTGTATTTATTATTGGAAATAGTGTATGATTAATCCTGGTCTATTTTGATATTGTACCCTGTTTTTTAATGTGTCTGTCTTTCTCAGGATTCTTACAGGTTCATGGGTAAATACTAGGCTAGCTGCCATTGTTGGCCATTTCAAGCCTAGTCCGTCTCCCTTTTTGTGATTGAAATAACCAATCCCATTTGGTTATTGATTTATCTTACCCGTTGTGGTATACTTTATCCCTTCTGAGAAAAACTGGGATCATACCATAGATAATTTGAGGGGACCCATGTATTGGATAAAGCATTTAGGAACTGCCTCTGTTCATTAGTAGTACAGAGAGCAGTCCTGGGGTAGATTTTGTGTTTCCAATCCATATATCTAAGTTGTGCTTGAATATGGTTAGGGATGAACTTGTAAAGCCACATGAGGGAGGCATGATTAGTATCCAATGTAAATGTCCTACAAAGTAAATTGTATTTAATGGAAGAAGGGCCCGATTTTGTTGCTAAACACTTCTTCTCAACCATCATATTTCATCTCAGTCTTGCTTAATTCATTGCTCACATAACTGTGTGCTTCCTTCCAGGCCAGAGTTATGACTGCATGACTCCCAGACCTACATCTGGAGCATCTATGCACACCAGAAGCAACTACCTAAAGTTTGCGGATGGTGGTACCAGCTCTAAACATAGCATTATTTGTTTACATCCTCTGTCTTACTTTTAGGGGCATCTTGCCTTTTGTTAAGTCAGTTAACAGGCTAGTCATGGTTAAGAAGAACGGGAAAAACTTCCTGTACTATCTCCTTAACATCAGGAATACGTTACTTGTTTTTTTAATACTTGGAATGGGACTGTGCCTCACAGCTTCCAGCTTCTTTTGGATTGGACTTTTCCTTTATCAGTCTCATACTCCAAGTACCTTATTTTAGTTATACCAACTTTGATTTGTGAACCGTGACAGGTATCTAAGACAGCCTCCATTTTAGCCAAATGAGAATTCTAATCTTCAGAGTGAATGACACTGTCATCCAAATAAGTAGTAGCATACAGACTATTGGGCCTCAAAACCCAAATCCATGAGTCACTTAATGTGGCAGGGGAACCATGTAACCCAAATGGGATAATGGAATACTGAAACAAGATGGGAGGGATAGAGATGGCTTTCCTCTCTAGGTTTAGCTGTTAAAGGAATTCCCCACTGTTCCTTAATCAAATGTAGTGCAGATAAGAATTTTGCTTTTCTTCATCTCTCTTTTAATTCTCCTTCTATTGGCATGGGGTAGCTAAGAATCTTGGATACAATGTCCAACTTCTGTAAGTCATTAAATGTAACTAGATGCTTCCATCAGGTGTTTGGCACTAATACTACGTGGCTATGCCATTCAATTTTAGAGTCCTCTGTTACCTTTGTCATAAGCACCTGTTTATTTTTCAAGCACTGCCTGTGCCTGTGATTCTGCTGTTCAGTAGGGTTATCTTCTGGACTAGTCTCTTTATGACAATGAGTCAACCTTGTTCTGTCAGGCAGTTCTGAAAAGATATCATTGTCCCTTAGCAGAAAATCTTTCCTTTCTTGTTTTTCTGGCTAGGATAATACATCATCAGGATGAACTGCAAAAGTCAGCTGTCTTTCTTTACCAGCTTCATTAATCTCTGCTGCTGAAGAAACTATTGAAGTTTCTACTTCCTTTACTGGTTTCTAAATGTTGCTGTGATGTATCTCTTCTGGTCTTCTCTTACCTGTATAATTCTCTAACTTACCTTGTTTATGTTCCCTATTATTTTAAATGGACCCTGTCATTTTTGACAAAAGCTTGTTCTCTGCTGAAGGGAACAATGCCAACACATGGTCTTCATTTTGAAATTCACTAGTCCCTGTATTGCAGGGGTTGCCTGAAGTCTTTCCATATGTTCCCATGCTAGGGCATCACTTTTTTCAGTCTGTCTTGAAAAGTGCTGTAGTGTTCAATGACACTTATATGGTGTTTCTCTTCGACACACATTTCCCTAGCAATATCTACAGGTACATAAGGGGGCCTTCCAGGTAATAGCTCAAAATAATTGAACCTGGCTGAGGCACTTGCAACTTAATTCACAGCAAACTGGAGGTATGGTAGTAATTGGTTCTAGTGTTTTACAGTATCCTTTCTTGGCATGGACTTTAGAGTTTGGTTAAAATGCTCAAATGACTAGTTGGTCTGGGTACACTGATGTCTTTAGTTGCTTAGCCTTACTGGTTTGACACAATTAGTGAATTATTCTGGACATAAAGGGAGTCCAATGATCATTAAGCATTTCTTTATGTATCAGTACCATGGAAAATAATAAGACTTGCTCACTGGCTAAATATGTACCACTGGTTTTACATAATGTAACTGGCAGTCAGCACACATAGTTAAGACTGAGCTGTTAATGAACTGGTTTCTGTAGTTATAAGGGTACAGAGTTTAATTAATTTGACCTCTGTTTGTCTATGTTGTGACTTTGAGCAAGTCAATTAACCAGTTAATGCTCCCAGGCAACCACTGAAAAGGGACACCTTGCTAACCAGGTAAGCCCACTGGACAAACACACAAACACATTAAAAGAACCATATTTTATAGACTATCTGGCAGTTAGTGCACAGGATATGATCTGTTAACAAAGCTCTTCCTGTGGAACAGGATTTGATTTTCTCAGCCTTTACATGACCTGTGTGACCTTGAGGGAACCAAAAATTCAATGAGGTAGAAATCGCAAATGACAGTAATGAGTACTAGCAAGAATTGAAATCTTTGCTGATGGCTGGCCTGTCAAGAGGCAAATGGCATGGCAATGCCTGTCCACTACCAGTGCAGACACCAATGTGTTGGGGTCTAACTCTTCCTCTAGCAAAGGCAATTCTTGCTGGTACTCATTACTGTCAGTTGTGGTTTCTACCTCATTGAATTTCTTTGTTCCCTTTTTGTATGAACCTAATGCAGACAGCCCTCCTCCTTTTGCCTTGTAGTTCAACAGGAATATAAGTAGAGCTCTATTCAAGATTATATTGCCTTTTAGTATCCACCACTCCCTTCTTTTTCTTGTGTTATCTACATTGTACACCTTCTGTCACACAGTATCAAAAACCAGCTTCTCTGTTTTTTTCTGCACAAGTCCTGTCCTCCACAAAGGATTTAGCTTCTTTTTTACTTTTTTCTTATTTGCACTTGCCTATTGCTTAGAGGTTTCCTTTAATTCAAGTTTCTGTCTGACGCTGACAGGAGTGGGCTTAGAGTCTGAGTGGGTACAGTTTCACCCTCCTTGATTAGCCTTATGGAATCCATTTTAATATTGCATTTCTCCCTTTCAACACATGATTGATGTTTAGGAATCGCTTTTTCTTTAGGTATTTATTTTAGCTGGACAGACACTTTAGAGTCCGCCTCATGGTACATTTTCCATAGTTGTAACGGATGCATGCATCTTTTTATTGAGTGCTTCCTTCTCTTCTCTGGTAGCCACTGCAACTCCTTGCTTTGCAAATTTGTTTTGGTTGCAAAACAGTAAGTCGAAGTGTTATTGCAGCCAAAACAAATTTGCTTTGGTATTTTCCAGAGTGAACTGCTTTTATTGGCCAAGCCAAAATCCCAGGTATCTAGCGATGCTTGTTGGCCAAAAAGGTGAAGATAGAATAACTCATCATAATTGTAATAATCATAAACTCCTTGATATGTTGAGAGTGAATAGGGATATTGTAAAGGTCTTAGTGAGCATGTATGGCCCCCGCAAGGGTACTATGGGGATGCACGGCCTTCCTATCCATGTAAATACTAAGGTATATATATAACCTTCATTATACTTGCCACAGGGACCTTCCAAAGTCAGATTGGGGACCTGAGTATTTCTCAGGCTTCTGCCTTGCTGATACTTCAGCAATTACTGGATGTACTCTTGGCACATGTGGCTCAGTGTAAGGTTACTATACGTCCGTGTTTCCCTGGACACGTCCTCTTTTTCAGGCTCCTGTCCAGGCTGTTTTTGAAAATTCTGCAATTTGTCCGGGAATTTTCAAAAAGCAGACATACCTATTTCGGAGTTTTTTCTCCGCTTTTTTTTTTTTTTGATTGGCTCGTATACCAGTATATGAGCCAATCAAAAATCCCCAAACACAGACCTTTTTTTTTTTTTTTTTTGCTCTTCAACCTAAGAGGACGAAATTATTTTTTTCATCCTCTTTCACATATAAAGAATTATGGTAACCCTAGCTCAGTGCATCTATTTCCCAGTGTCACCTCAGGACCGAGTCCTGATAATGCATGCCTTTTATGGGGTGTCAGGTTTCAGTAAAGTGCTTGGTGCAACAGATTGCATACACATTGCATCCACATTTAAACTCAGGCTCCACCTTGTCCACAGTGGGAGTCATACCACAATAGGAAGGGCTACCATTCTACCAACTGCCAGGAAGTGTGTGATACATGGGGGTGCATCATCAATGTTTCTACCTAGCATCCTGATAATTCACATGATTTCCAGATCTGGTGCCCTAGCTCACTTTACTGTCTCTTCCTGTATAGTAGGTGTGTCTACCCAGCATCCTGATGCTTCACATGATTCCCAGATCTGGCACACTAGCCCACTTTACCGCCTCTTCGTGTATAGCTGGAGTGTCTGCCTAGTATCCTGATAATTCACATGATTCCTAGATCTGGTGCACTAGATCACTTTACTGCCTCTTCCTCTATAGTAGGATGGCCAATGATCATCATGTCTGTAAGTGAATTTTTTCTTTTTACCATTTAATTAGTTATTCATAGTAAATTTCATTGCTTAATACTAAAACACTTTTCCTTTGCTTTGTCTCCCCCAGTTTTCTGTTTTTCAGGTGATGCAGGATATCCACTGGAGCCATGGTTCCTAACACCAGTGAGAAATCTGAGTGGAGCTGCAGAAGATCATTTTAATATAGCCCTGTCCCAGACTCTTATTGGCATTGAGAGAGTCTTCAGCATGTTGAAAAGCCTTTTCAGAAGCCTAGATGAGTCTGCATGCAGGATGTTTACTGCATTTTGCATTCTGCACAACATAACTATGCACTGGTCTGGTGGTGAAGTGACCCATGCTGTCACTGCAGCTCCCAGTTCAAGCCTCACTAAGATTTAATAATGTCCAGCCTGCAGCAGTACTAAAGGACTTAATACATGCATGGCACATGGCTTCACAGGTAAAGAGGTGGCAGCCAGTCCAGAGTAATGAACCATGACATTCAGGTTTGTACTTCATTTTTTATAAAAAAAAAACACACACACAGTATATTTAATGCATGCAATGCTATGTGTAAGCTATACTGGGTGGCATATGGTCTACTGTCGCTGTCTGATCAATATCCCTTTCAAAGGTGAGAATCAGTCCTTGTGACTGTAAGGTAAACACATAAAAGCAGGAGCGCTACAGAATCCTGAAAGCCCCAAATCCTGAAGACAAAAATCCTGAGACCAAAATCCTGAAAGTTCAAAATATTGAAAACTCAAAATACTGAAAACTCAAAATCCTGAAAACACATAGGATACCAACACTTACTATATTCCAGCACAAGTACATACAGAAACATATTACCATTCAACTATATGTAGGGGGGCAAGCCCCCCTGCATCCCCCATGGGGGCAAGCAGATTTCTGCTACTTAAATATATCAACACCAAGATTACACTTCACTACACTAAGTGCAATCTCGGAGTTGATATATTTAAGTAGCAGGGGGTGTGGGGGGTGCAGGGTACTTGCCCCCTTGCTTATACTTGGAGAACAGTAATAAAGTTTGTGTTTTATTTGTTTCTGTATGTACTTGTGCTGGAAAATAGTAAGTGTTGGTATCCTGTGTGTTTTCAGGATTTTGAGTTTTCAGTATTTTGAACTTTCAGGATTTTGAACTTTCAGGATTTTGGGCTTTCAGGATTCTGTAGCGCTCCCCATAAAAATATATCTCATTTGCAAAGGGAAAATGTTTATTACCAACTCTTCAAAAAATTAAAAAGCACATAAGAACTACCCTAGCTAGACAAAGAAGCAAAGTCACAATGCTACCTTACTAAAGGCACATAAAACAATTTGAGTATGTATCTAAACGTAAACTCACAAGAACACAACACCAAGCAATATCAACATTAATACAAAAATGGCAACAATTATATACACTACCCCCCAAAAAAAATCACACACAATGACATCTAAGTAAACATTCTGTACAAGTATATGTGAGAAAATAAAATGTACTATACCTGACCAAAAAAAAAGAAAACAGGAGCAAAATACTAAACTGTAAAAGAAGTGAACAAAATAAACAAAAATAAAAATAATGACAAAAAAGCAAACCAGTGACTTATCTGTTGAAATTCTTGAGAACCACATTTCTGATCCTCAGAATACCAACACCGAAGGTATAAAGCCATAAATACATACTAAGACCATGACTGGAACACCTCAGACTTTACCCTGAACTTGAAGGAATTACAAATCTGAAGACCGTACATATAAATAGTGGGCATTTGCAGAAGCAAAGTTCCCCCATATCAGAAGGATGACTTCCATACAAATACTCCCCACTGCATTTACAATAGTCATGTAACTTTGTTAAGTAGTTATAAGCATTCAATACAAAATTTGAGTTGCTCGTCAGTCACAAGTGTGACTACAGCAAGCCAGCTCAGATAAGAACCTTCTGAATTAACCTGAAAAAAGGAAGAAAAAGCAGGAAGAGTGAAGTCTAAAAATAAATAAATAAATAAATAAAATAAGGTAAAAAATAACAAATAACCTTAAAGAACTGAAAGAACCTATGGATGGACACAAACACATGACCGCACGCATGCTCACACACACACACACACACACACACACACACACACACACACACACACACACACACACACACACACACACACGTGCACACGTGCACGCACACGCGCGTGCACACACACACACACACACACACACACACACACACACACATGCACACACACACACACACACACACACACGTGCACACGTGCACGCACACGCGTGCACACACACACACACACGTGCACACGTGCACGCACACGCGTGCACACACACACACACACACACACACACACACACACACACACACACACACACACCAGTCAAAAATGCAATATGTGATAAAACAAATAGCTGAAATAAAGCCAAAAGACATAATGCATCATTATATAAGAACAACCCAAAAAACAGCAAGTTACAGAAAGTAAACTGTGATGCTCTTTAAGGAAAGTGAAGATAAAAGAAAAGCAGGTGCATGCAAAGATTATTAGAAATATTAGGTTTCTTGAGAGAAAAGACAAAATTATAGCACTGGCATGCCACAGGAAACAACAAAGCAGTGGTAATAAAACCTTTGATTGAGACGTATTTGCACAAAGGTACTCTACAAGCATGGTCTCTCTCAGAGAAACCAGGCAAATAACTGGCCTACAGACTGCAACAGTGGAAACTGTGCTCGGAGACAACAGTAAATAAAGATCCAAGCAACATTTTCACAGCACAGAGGGATGCTAATTTGGCCATAGAAAATTATTACTTTATTTATTTATTTCTGTTTACCGGAGCAGTGCACAGATTAAAATTGACCACTTTCGGGGTCAGCCCGGATGAAACACTAAACATTTCACAAACAAAAAATACAGGAATGCAAGCAATAACAAAGTAGATCAGACTAATTATATAGAAAAAAACTATAAATATAAATTCCAGGGAATAATCACAGTGCAATGTAAAATACAAGCAGTGTGTAATGTAGAGTACATACATTAGTTTCTAAAGTGGGTCAATCTTCAGTGAATCTTGAGAGAAGAGACTTAGAAAGGAGATGAGTTAGATGACCTGTCCTGTGTTGAAGCAGGATTATTTGGCTTGTATGAAGAAGAGCTTTTTGAGTTGCATTCTGAATTTGGAATAAATGCTGATTTCCTTAATGTCAAATGGGAGAGCTTGCCAAAGAGTAGGTACCTGAGAGGAAAAGGCACGTGTAGTGCTATGGAATTTGGTTCTAGGAGTAATTAGAGTTGGTGTGGCTTGTGAATAGTGTGTCAGGTTGTATGAGGAGGTTTTTCTATGAAGTCAATCTGCAAGGGGAGTCAATATGAGGAGACGGAGTAGTTTGTAGAGGTGGAATCCTAAAAGTAGGTTAGATCTTTATTTTATGGGTAGCCATTTGACTTTTTCAAGTGATGTTCATAGAGAGGTGAGTTTGTAATGAATCGACAAATAATGATATAGATAGTCTGGAATGTGGCAGTGTTTTCCTTGGAGGCAGAAGCAAAAACTGTGAACCCATATTCGAGTAGAGAAAGGAGAACAGTTTTATCAATATCTGCTTTATCTGGTTGGGATTGAAAAGAGGATATATTTTTGGCCGAAAAGAGAAGGGAGTTTATTTTTGTTACCACTTTGTCTATGTGGAAGTGGAAGTTTTGTAACTGATCAAGCCATGGTGCCAGGTATTTAAAGGTGGCGGTTGTCTCTATGGAATGGATGTGTAGGTCAAAGGGCATTAAAGAATCAGATGCTTTGTGAATTTTTTGTGGAGTTTCAAAAAAAATTGTTTTGGTCTCAGTGGGGTTAAGAAGGGTTTCTGTTTTTTTAGCCATTGGTCAAGCTCATGTAATTCTAACTGCAGATGGCACTGAATGTTGGTGTGAGAGTGATCTGATCATGTCATCAGCATAGATGATAAATGGGAGCTGAGGGAGGTCACAAGGAAGTTTGTTAATGAATATGGAGAAGAGGAGGGGGGCAGTAATGCGTGTTTGTGGTACACTGTTGGTAACAGGTGCAGATTCTGATAGGGAAGGTCCTATTTTATCTCTAAAGTGTTTGTCAGTGAGGAAATTTTTAAAACCGAAGAGCAGTGTCTGAACTGATACTGATTTTAATTAGTTTATTTTGAACATGACAGCAGTCAGTGAGGTCAAATGCCTTTGCTGGGTCAATAAATAGGGTATCTGAAGGAAGGACACTCTCAGAGCTTAGCAGGTTATCATCAGTTAGGGAATAAAGTGCTGCCATAGTACTTTGTCGAGGACAGAATTCATGCTGTTTGGAGTACCCCTGAGGGTGGGCTAGAGAATGAGTGAATACAGCAGTTGGTAGTGCCTAGAACCCACCATCTGGTACTTCTAGCCATAGCCCATGACATTCCTTTTGCAGGTCATATGGGCATAAGGCATACCAAGATACATATTATGCAGAACGTTTATTGGCCTGGAATTGCAAGGGATGTAACAGAGTACTGTAGGACCTGTGAGCAGTCCTAAAAAGTAGCCAAAGCAGGAGACAGGTCAAAGCTCCTTTGATGCCTTTGTCTGTGACTGAGGAGCCATTTCAGAGGGTAGATATGGATACTCTGGGGCCTCTGAATACCCAGAGTTCCACAGGAAAAAAATAATCCTAGTTATAGTAGATTATGCTACTAGATACTGTGAGGAGGTGGCTCTGTCCTCCATTGAGGCAGAGAAGGTGGCAAATGCTTTGTTAGAGATTTTCAGCAGGGTAGGTTTCCTGAGAGAAATACTGACTGACAGAGGTGCCAATTTCATGTTTTCATGTCAGACCTGCTGGCTTGTCTGTTGGAGTGCTGTGGGTTGAAGCACCTAAGACCACCCTCATCCAGCCTTACACTAACGGTCTTGTGGAGGAGACTAAAGACCATGCTAAGGGTATTTGCAGGCCAGTGTAAGAGAGATTGGGGCACATATATGCCCCATCTCTGGTTTGCATACTGAGAAGTACCCCAGGAATCCACAGGTTTTTCACCCTTTGAGTTACTGTTTGGACATAGGGTGAGGGGTCCTTGGATTTGATTCATGATGAGTGGGAGGGTGAGTGTGAATCCCACAAGGAGTCTGTAGTGGCATATGTCCTAAACCCCAGGAAAGGCTTAGTGACCTCATGGGCTTGGCCCAGGAGAACCTGGCAGGAGCCCTACAGCAGGAAAAAGGTCTGTTATGACATAAATGCTTGAGCTACAGAGTGTGCTGTGGGACAGCAGGTTATGGTGCTCATTCCTGTTAGACACAATAAGCTGCAGGCATCTTTGGAATGACACTTCAAAGTGGTAAGGAAGGTCCAGTGAGTTACCTACATGATAGAACTGCAAAGAAAGAGGCAGGGGCACAAACTGTACTATGTTAACTTGATTGAAACCTTACCATAAGGAGGCACTTGCATCAAGTATTTGCAGTGGGTGGTAGGAGGAATCTGAGGGGGATCTGGTGGCTGAACTCCTCAGTGAGGCATGAACTGACACTGACAGTGGAAGGGGTAGCAATGTCCTAGGGGCTATCCCCTGCACAGGTTTGAGAAATCTGAACAGTGTTACATAAGTTTGGGGACACGTTCAGTGAGAAACCTGGGTCCACCCACCTGGTGCAGCACCATGTGGATACAGCACCCCAAAGACCTATTAAATAGGCCCCTTACAGGGTGCCTGAGTAAGTCTGACAGACTCTAAGGGAGTAAATACAGGAAATGTTGGAACTAGGAGTAATCTAGGAGTCCAGCAGTCCCTGGGCCTTTTCAGTGGTGCTAATACCAAAGAAGGATGGCAGCATCAGGTTCTGTGGGGACTAAAGAAAACTAAACAGTCGCACAGATTCAGATGCTTACCACATGCCTAGGACAGATGAAACCTTGGAGCAGCTGGATGGAACTAAGCATCTGACCACTATTACTCTGACCAAGGGCTACTGGCAGGTGCCCCTTGACTCTCATCGCTAGAGAGAGGTCAGCCTTTGTAACTCCTTTTGGATTAAACAAGATCACTAAGATGCCCTTTGGGATGAAACATGTCCCCAGTGGCCATCCAGATGCTGGCAGATCATATCCTAGCAGGAGCAAGAGAGGGCGGGGGCTGTACTCAGCCAGTTTTCCTCATAGGGAGAAGAGTGGATTCTAATGTTATGCAGCTGTAGAAAAAGAATGCCTAGCCATAGTATTGGCACTGCAAAAACTTCAGCCCTATCTGTATGGAAGAAAATTCACTGTGGTTACAGACCACAATCCCTTAACATGCCAAGTTATTATGGTGGAGCCTAGGGTTGCAGGCATAAGACATGACAATCCAGCACCATAGTGGAGTCAGCAATGCCAGTGCAGATGGGCTCTCAAGACAGGGTATGGGTTAATGTATTCACAAACAGGCTAATTTCTCTCAAGCAATATTTCTCCAGTATCACTTTAAAAACTAGCTTGAGTCTTGAAAGGGGGAGAGATGTGATGATGTGAGGTAGTACCAGCTATGCCAGAGAGAGTAGGGCAGTGCATGTGTAACATATGCCAGCATAACTAGATGGAGTTTTGTAAAGAATTTTATGTCATTTGAATAACAAACGGATTTGTACAGATGCTTGTGTTAAAAACATATTTGTAAAGTTGATGTGTTAAAAGTCTATCAACAGTGGGTCCTGCTGGGCAGAAAAGAAACATACATGTATGTAAGAATGTATTGTAACTGATGAAATGTATATATATTAACAGAGGATGCTAGAAGAGAAGGGGTTAAGCTCTGCCCAGCTTACCTTAATAAAAATAGCCTGAATTTAAAGGACTTGGTTTAGGCCAAAACAATTTTATCTCACAGGCCTGAATGCAGCCAGAAATGCAATGTCTGGGCTGTGATCTTGCTCTTATTGCCCTTAGTGATTGCTGCCCGAGGTGCCAGATAATGGATGGTTATTCCCTGCTGGAAGGATAAAAGGGCTGGAATAGTTTTATAGTTTCCAGATGCTGAAATAAACCTTAGCAAAGTTCTAGGTGTGTATTGTGAAACATTTGAGCCATAAGTTTCAAATGAGGGGGTAGTGTGGGAACCACAGAATCAGGTGACCAGATGTGATGTCATTTTGCAGCCAGCATTGAAATTGTATTAAGACACTAGTGAGAGATGTTACAAAAGACACTCAGCACTCTGTTTTGGAACTGACAAGACCACTCACCCACTTCATCATGTCTTCTTTTATTAAGTAACTTAACTATGGAACAGTATTTATTCAGTCAGTTAGGAAAATATAGTGAGATTAGCTAAAAATATAACTTTTCTGTATCTGAGTATTTCCATCTCTGTTATTTTTTTTTTTATTTCCTGTGA
>NC_056730.1:59721344-59791344 GCF_019279795.1 Protopterus annectens | reverse complement strand
AGGGCACATTCTTTGACCATGCTACACAGTGATCTCATAAAAAACTGCCAGCAAAAACTCCATATAAAAGAACGTTTGCTCATATAAGCATTTACTCTTAAGCATTTGCTCATTTAATCATTCACTGTTTTGACTTGCAACCATACATACATACACACATACACACACACACACACACACACACACACACACGCACATATATATATGTGTGTGTGTGTGTGTGTGTGTGTGTGTGTGTGTGCGTGTGTGCGTGTGTGTGTGTGTGTGAGTGTGTGAGTGTGTGCGCACGTGTGGATGAAGTTACATATATATAGTTTTAGATATATGGAAAATTTAGTGTACTATGGCATAGCTCCCTTAAATTTTATTTTATCATGTAGTCTGCAATACTTTCTTCACTTTGGATCTTTATAACCTCAATGGCTTCTCTGCTTACTTTCTGGATACTATTGCTTTGTCTGTCTCTCTGTGCCATATCAATCCTGTACTCTTCCTATTGCCTTACTTTCCACACTGTATGCTTTTCTCTTTAACCTTCACTGTCATCTGTTTTAAAAATAGCAGTAACTTCTTTTCACTATTTTAATTTCGGTTTCATATCCCAGAGGGGACTATGGCACATCTGATAGAAAACTTTATTCATAGTTCTTTCATTTCCCCTTCAAAATTATCTACTAATGCTTTCTTCATGAAGGTGCTCTTTCAGCCCATACGAAGTCCTATACTCTTACACTGATAACTCATCTTCCTGCTGACATATTACTTGTGAATTCTTCAGCTTGGTGATCATAACTCTCCATGGCTATGATCGTCTGTATCAGACATCTTTTATTCCTCCCTAATTCTGTGTGCCAGATTCAATATTAACCTCTGTTGTTGACTTTTAGCATAAACTGCCTGAGGCATGCTCTTTCCAGGACAATAAATATCACTCTGTCCATATGTGGAGCATCAGTCTGGCTGTTCTACCTGTCATCTGGCATATTTAAACATTTATTTTATATATTTAGATATAATTAGATCCCTGTTTTTTTGTCATCCTATTATTGATTTACATTTTCTCTTTGAAAATGAGCTTAAAAGCTTTTATATGGAATGAACCGTATTTATCCATCTAACTCATAATACTGTCTCACTTCTCGTTTATATAATACTGTCTAACTCCTCGCGTATATAATGCTACCTCACTCCTCACTTACTTGCTAGTTTTGTTACACCAGTTCAATCCATTACGAGTGCCCTTTCACTTTCTTTGAAAAGACACAATTTCAAATGTAAAATAAAAATACTAATATTAATTATTAATGGATATATTTATTCAGTAATGAATACTGACGTGGTGTAATAATATGCCTGTTGCAGTATCAGATTATTCAGTGGATTAATTTAATACAGATTTAAATTGTTTATCTACTTCTTTTAGTGGCAGAAATGGCAAACTGATAAGGACATTTGCTTGCAAGCTGTTCTTAACAGGCAGTTGTATAACAGCTGTTAAGTCCACAAATAGACTGCCGCCTTCTTTCTTACACATTTGTCATGCAGCATTTGTTTCATTTCCCCCTCAAACTTCATTTTCGAAATGAACACAGAAAAAAAAACGTGGCTGAGCATTAATACCCTCTGTAAGTTATTATCTAGTTAAGAGCATTAATACCTTCTGTAAGTTACTATCTAGTTAAGAGCATTAATACCTTCTGTAAGTAGAGCATTAATACCTTCTGTAAGTTACTATCTAGTTAAGAGCATTAATACCTTCTGTAAGTAGAGCATTAATACCTTCTGTAAGTTACTATCTAGTTAAGAGCATTAATACCTTCTGTAAGTTACTATCTAGTTAAGAGCATTAATACCTTCTGTAAGATACTATCTAGTTAAGAGCATTAATACCTTCTGTAAGTTACTATCTAGTTAAGAGCATTAATACCTTCTGTAAGTTACTATCTAGTTAAGAGCATTAATACCTTCTGTAAGTTACTATCTAGTTAATTTGGCTTTGTGCTGCTTTAAACACTACAGCACCCTGCTTTACTTCCTCCTTTATCTCAGACCAATGTTTTCCTTCAGTTCATGCCTTTGCTGTCTTGACAGTTTTCTTGAGTTACAGTTCAGAAATTACAATGCCTTGCCTGTTCTGCTTCTATTTTATTATCTTCTCATTCACTTTTCATAAACATTGAGTTTTTTATGTCTTATATACATATTTATTATCTTCACTGTGACTTTTTCAGGATATACCTCCACTGCTATGTAACCTATCCCTACTGACTTGCCTCAGCCCCATTTTACAATAAATAAATAAATAAATAACCACCTTGACATGCAAGATACCTTCATCTTTTTATATTTTGTTTCTTCTGCTGTACTCATACTGAGCAACACTGTAGTGAGCACTGGAGCAAACATGCCTAACACCATCAGTTGTTCATCAGTGCTGTCCCGGCAACACTGCACTGAGCACTGGAGCAAATATGTCTACCACCCTGATTTCCAATGCTGTCCTTGACAATACTGCAGTGAGGAATGGATCTACCACTCATAACTTCAATAGTGCTGTTCCTGTAAACACTACAGTGTGCAGTGACCCAAATATGCTTTCCAACCTCGGTTCATCAGCACTGGCCCTGGTAACCCTACAGCGAGTACTAATCTAAATATGTCTACCACCATCAGTTGTTCACCAGTGCTGTCTCCTTGGCAACACTGCAGTGAGTACTGATCAAATATGCCTACCACTCTAAATTTGTTAGTTCTGTCCCTTCCCTGACAATCTAGCAGTGATGACTGGACCAAATATGTCTACCACCATTAGTTGGTCATCAGTGTTGTAGAGAGCAGTGGAATAAGCATGAATACCACACTTCATTCATCAGGCCTGTCCCTGACAACCCTCCAATTAGCAGCAGTGGACCAGTTATGCCCACTACCCTCAATTAATCTATGCTCTCCCTGGTGGGCCTGCATCGAGCAGTGGAGCAGTTATGCCTGCTATCCTCAGCTCATCAATGTTGTCCCTGGAAGGCCTGCAATGAACAATAGACCAGTTATGCCTGCTACCCTCAGTTTATCAGTGCTGTCCCTGGCAGGCCTGCAGTGAACAGTAGACCAGTTATGCCTGCTACCCTCAGTTCATCAGTGCTGTCCCTGACAGGCCTGCAGTGAACACCATACCAGTTATGCCTGCTACCCTCAGTTCATCAATGCTGTCCCTGGCAGGCCTGCAGTGAACAGTACACCAGTTATGCCTGCTACTCTCATTTCATCAGTGCTGTCCCTAGTGGGCCTGCAGTGAGCAGTGGAGAAGTTACGCCTGCTACCCTCAGTTCATTATTTGTTATTCACCGAGAAAAAATACAAAACAACATGCCTTATTAAAAGCAGGGCAGAAAACAACTTTCTGCTTCATTTAATGTTTTACTTTGCACTGACTATGTTTGTGTTTTTTTTTTTTTTTTGGTATGGCTCAAAACACTGTATTAATTATTTCTGCAAGTACCATTTGTAAGACTTGTAGTATTCATAATTTTGATGTAGTATTCGGCCAGCTCACCAAAATGTAATTACAGGTCATGATGCACTTTGACTAACACATCTAAGAAAGATGATTGAAATATTAAAAAGTATGAAAATGAGATGGAAATCATTTTGTGTAATAAGCATGTAGCAACTGTTACCAGAAAATGATTGCAATCAGGCAGTAAAAATGAAAAGTATCTGACACTGCAAGACCTTTACTAAGCAATCATGGTTTAAAATGATTTTCACTCCATATTTGTTTATGCATTCCTGAGGTGCTGCACATGGTTAATAGCTTACCTTAAAAGCCCTCTTTACTGAAAAAACAAAGGTAATAATACAGTTAGAGAACATGAAACTGGGTTATAGTTGAAATAACAGTAAACTATATAAAAAGGACACGGATAGCAATTGATATAAATAATTATAAAACTATAGAAAACAAGATACTAAAATTTAACAGTTAACTTAGTATCAAGCAAATCACACTGATGGATACAAAGCCTTAACAATGCCCTGGAGATTTAATTATTACATAAAATGATATGCCACTGTTTATGTTACTTCCACAGACTCCAATAACTTACAAGTGTAATTGTCAGGATCATGCGTTAACACAGGCATCAGTCATGTTTAAAACACCTTCTGGTATAGTAAGAGGAGTCTGAAATTCTCCCCAGATGCTCTTAGTTAATGTGATTTGCTCATTAAGTCACTATATGGAAAAAAAAACAGAGCTGAGAATGCTGCTATCTATTGTGAAATTAAACCATCTTATTTTGTGAAAGAATAAAGAAGTGTTAGAATGATACTAAATAGTTCTAACCCCAGTTTACATCTTTATACAAACACTTAGAATCAGTAATTTGTCAATGCCCGAACTATTGAATTTCTGCAGAGGCAGAGGTGTAACAAAAGTAATTAAAACATTTGGGTAGGAATATGACTACGTATAAGGCAAAGAAAAAGAGCAAATGAAGATGCTGATAGTTCCTTTCTGCTCTCCAAACATTAATATGTTGGGTGGGCAGTCAGTTTGAGGCATAGAAAACAGGATTTTATTTATGTATCTGTTTACTTTGCATGTTAACTGGGTTGCTGAAATGGTACAGGACCTTTTCAGCCACTACTTTTGTTAACTGGCAAATACAATGCAATGCAATATAATCCAAAAACACAGATAAAAGCATAAATGTATACTATACCGTGGAATGAATGGTGCCAAAAATATTACAGATTTTCAAATGGAAGATGAGCAGCTAACACCGCCATAACCTCACCACTTTGTTGCTGCTGAATATTCACTAAGGGGCCTAAAAATAAAATGTTTTATCAGAGGTTCACATAAAAAAAATTCAGGGAGTACAATAAAGGAAGAAACATAAATGCAGGAAAGATCAAACATACCCAGTAGGGAAAGTTGAATAAAACTGTCCTAATAGATGAGTGGGACATTAGAAAAAAAGCAGGGATAAGAAAAGGAAAAGAATCCAACAAAATAATTTGTAGAATTTGTACAGTACTTACATATAATAAAGCGAGACTGACGTATTAAACAGAGAGATCAGTTTGTGAGTAAGCAGATCATGGTCCTAGAAATGAAATGAGTGAAATTAACCAGTGTGCCTAAAACATATGCATGTGTACTGTAGTCATAGAGATATTGTATGACTTTAGTAGAGATTGTTCTCTAAATTAGTAATCTATTTAGGTAGACAGTTACTGGCAACAGGAGCCAGTTTAAAGATAGATTTTTTTCACAAGATGTTAATGAGAAGGGAGGTCTTTGCAATTTCACTGAGGAATGGTCTTTAAGAGCATATGCTGAGTCAAGCACTTTTAGTTTGTTAGGAATGGCAAGAGAAAAACCTTCATTCAGTACTTTGAAAGTGAAAGTGTTTAGAAGGTAAGCAGACCTTGCTGAGACTAGAAGCCATTCTACATGATTAAATAAACTGCAATGATGCTCACTGAAGCTGGATAGGTTGATGAATCTTAGAATCGTATATAAAACCACTTGTAATTATAAAAAGCAAAATGATGTATCATAGAATCTTTTCTCTAGCTTGTAAAATTGCAGTGTTTGTCTGGATAAGGAGAAAATTATGTACAAGGCATATTCTAGTCTTGAAAGTAAGATATTCATGGCAATAACCCTTATGGCATCCTGGGTAAAAAGATATGGAATACTGTAAACAGTCATTAGCTATTGTAGTATTTTATTAAGTTCTAAATGACTGTTGCAAGACACTCTCCCAGATTCACTAATCTTCCTTGCAGGACTAGCTTAGCCCTCCACAGAAGTGCCCATGTAGGAGCAGAATGGCAGCGCGCCATGCATATAAACAAGGCACGCTGCCCGAGCTCCTAGGCTTACACAGAGCGTGTACAAGTGCAGGGGGAGTGTCTGAGAGCAGAGCTCTCAGAATAAACATGCCCCTGCAATGTAGAACAGCAGAAGGTGTTAAGAAATGAGCGAGATCGCTCATAGGTGTCCTCATATCCCCACCAACAGTCCTCCATGTGTACAACAGCAACAGTACATATAAATTAAAAGAAGAAACCCTTTTATTTATCTTTTTAAAATCTGAATACAACTAACCGTAGGTGCACGGGTGTGCCCATTGCTTAGCTATGGTTATAGCAGCTTAAAAGGCTGAAGAGGATAACAAGGAAGATATATGCAAATGAAACAGCACAGCAATAGTGTAGTGGGCAGAGCATTCGACTAACGAGCAGGCATTCCTGCTTTGAGTCCCACTACAGCACAGTCCAGTTTACATGGCAAAGCACGTTATAACCAATATTTATATTGCAAAACCCACTAAAAAACATATATTTATGAACTGGAGTACTGCAGGAAATGCACATGTGAAGTGTCAGTGTCATAATGAATAAGGCACTAGTAAGCAGGTTTAAGCACAAATAAGCAGTAGTAAGCATATGTAACCACTAGTAAGCATGTTTAAGTGCATCTGCATGGGGGTAAGCACTGCCTACACAGATTAAGCAATATGGAAGCTGAGTAGAAGAAAGTGTAACCGGAAGTTAGCAGTGCTTAGCTCCGCTCAAACATGCACACACCCGCTGACAACTGCTTTAAAGTGCCTTAATCACGCTGTATCCAATGGCCTGTGTTCTTCTCAGCAGCAAAATAAACAGCCACTGCAAGGCTCAAACCCAGGAACCTACACACCATACACAAAGTGATTTACCACTAAGCCATGGCAGATATACATAAATCTGATTTTTTCAGAAACATATCATCCAGCCTAGTCATGCAACAGTACAGAGAATGTATACCAACATCTAGATGTATGTGTGTGTGTAACTATATTAATATCTAAACAGATACAACATATTTATATATGTAGAGATATATGTATAGTTAGAAATATTTACACACACACACATATATATATATATATATATATAAATATATATATATATATATATATATATATATATATATAAATATATATGTATATATCTCATCTTCTTTCCGCTGTTCCCGTTAGGGGTCGCCACAGCGGATTACCTGTTTCCATTTCTTCCTGTCTTTTGCATCTTGCTCTGTCACATCAACCACCTGCATGTCCTCTCTCACCACATCCATAAACCTTATCTTAGGCCTTCCTCTTTTCCTGTTACCTGGTAGCTTCATCCTTAGCATCTTTTTCCCAATATACTCAGCATCCCTCCTCAGCACATGTCCAAACCAATGTAATCTTGCCTCTCTGGCTTTGTCTCCAAACCTTCCAACCTGGGCTGACCCTCTAATATACTTATTTCTAATCCTGTCCTCCCTCGTCACACCCAGTGCAAATCTTAACATCTTTAACTCTGCCACATTCAGCTCAAACTCCTGCCTTTTTGTCAATGCCACTGTCTCCAACCCATATAACATAGCTGGTCTCACTTCCCTCTTGTAGACCTTCCCTTTCACTCTTACAGATACTCGTCTGTCACAAATCACTCCTGACACTGTTCTCCACCCACTCCATCCTGCCTGTACTCTCTTCTTCACCTCTCTTCCACACTCACCATTACTCTGAACTATTGACCCCAAGTATTTAAACTCATATATATGTATATATATATATATATATATATATATATATATATATATATATATATATATATATATACGAACATATATACACATGCAAATGCCTACATCGACACATATATATGCACCTATATGTCTACATATATGCAGCAAGGTACATATATGTATGCATATATATAGCTATGTAGGTATATACAGACATAGTCATACATATGAAAAACTGCAAAAAGTGCCAAGGGACACAAAGAACACCAGCCAAGTGACAGTAAAGGATATTTTTTCAACCAAAGAAGACGTTCCACAAAGCACATTAACGCTTCACAAATACAATACGTTTTCGTTCATAACAAACTTTATCAGATGCGGTCTGAAAAAGTAAAATGCACTTATCATCCTAAATTAACACATTTAACAGTCAATTAAGCAGAATGAATCAAAGTTGTAAAATAATTCTTTAAAACTTAATAAAATGAATAAATATATAAATTTCATTTATTTAAATAAAAATAAATATATTTACAAAAATCACTTTAAGCAGGTTAAAAGCCTTGAATTGTTAATAATTATAAATAAATATTCTCTTTCCTCATAAAATAATACTTGTTAATAACCTAAAATCATACTTAGTCATTGGACCTATTATTCATTGTGTTAATACTCATTTTGTGGCTAAAGGCTAGTACTACAGTTAAGTTTCAAGTTAAGAAAGCTCATATTCCCCTTTCTTAAAAAGATTTTATCTATTTGAATAAACTAAAGCATAGGAATGTCTGTCAAAGGAAGGTGTTTACAAAAACATTTGTAAAACCATATAGAATGACAAGGTCTTATATAAAAACATTATAATTTACAATTTAGCAGCTCTTAATTTTAGTAAGGGAGCTATGGAAATATTTTCATTCAAGCCTGGTAATGCGTTTGTTTGTAAAGTCACTTGCCACCACAGCTCCCTGTACTCAATACTTTCTTCCCACAACCCCCCTCAATGAACTGGGAGGAAGTGGACCTTCTACTATACCACTGGGCCAACAGCAATGGACATTCTCGGCAGCACTGGCAAGCGGGGTTAAAGGTAAAAGACAAATTAACCAGGTACCTGTACAAATTAATAATAACAAAAAGCAGACATGAAGGACTGGTTGCAGTTTAGTTTTACTAGTAAATTTGTATCTAAAACATTTGAACCTGCACCAGTGAATGACTCTTATAAAAATTATCCTTGTTTCCCATCTTTCCTGACCTAGAGTAGTCCAAATACAGGCTTTGCTGTATTCTGGACTTTTGGAAAGTTCCTGTGTTGCCCATTTCCTTTCTTGGATAAAGGGAGGCTTCTTTGTTCACCAGTGGCAGTGAGGAGCTTAGAGCAGCCTATCTATCCCTGGAGGAGTGTTCCCAGCACAAGAATCTGATAGTCTATTGGCCGTTTTGGGCCAATTTCTAGCTCTTTCAAGTCCCCTGTATAAAACCCGCTTTGGCGCGGTTTTTGCGCTTGTTACTACTCAGCCAAGCTCCTCGTGGTCCTGCAGAGTGGTGCTAGCAGCAGAGAGGCTAAAAGAGTGACTGCTAACCTGATAAAAGTGTTTTTTTCCTGCTACTACCTGGGTGACTGTCCGATCTAGCTAAACTGCAAGTATTTCTGCTTCTTGAACTGTTTTAAACTGTTTAAAGTTGTTTTTGCACCTGCACTTTTAAGGTTTGTCCTGTTTGTTGCATTTACCTGTTGAGGCTACACACTCACTCCCAGCACAAGAATCTGGTAGTCTATTGGCTGTTTTGGGTCAATTTCTAGCTCTTTCAAGTCCCCCTATATAAAACCCGCTTTGGCGCTGCTTTGCACGATTTTGCGCATAGCGCAGCATCAGGCAGCTCCACTTAATTGGGTTTAAACCATTCTAGCTCCACAAAGTCTGCTCTTCACTTTTTCCCTTAGAACTGATCTAGTTCTCATAATAAACACCCTATTCCTACTCTAAAGCCTGGCACTTGCTCACTAAAGCAATTATATAAGTCAGCACTAAAAAATTAAAAGCACTACACCCTCACAAACTCCCCTTGAGTACCTTGTTCCCCATTGCCCTTTTTTTCAATTATAAAGGAATTCCGAATGCTATTCTAGCATGTCCAAAGGTCAGTTGTCAATCTCCTCTCCGGTCTAGCAGGTGAATCTGGGAACCTTGAGGCAATGTTACAATTTCCTCATGTATACAGACAACCCTCTCCTCCTCCCAACAAATTCCAACACATGTGAGAGATGCAACCATATAGCCAAACTGGAGGCTAAGCTCTCTCAACTCAGTACTGGCGTAACCAGTCAGGAGGAGAAGGAAACCACACTCACTACAATTCCAGTCTCACATAGACCTACCACAACCAAACACATAAACACACAAAAACATACTCGGAGGCTCTAAATAAAAATCTGCCTAAGCAGCAGAGACCTCCAAAGCAGACACCCAAGCAACCGCTACCCCAAAACAAAACACTTGCAACACATAGCTCACAAAGCCAGTGTGCCGAACAGTCACAGCCCTTAAGGCTAAACAACACACCTGATACACTTGTAATAGGTGACTCTATCGTCAGGCACACTGACGTCCCGCTCACCAGGCTGAACAAGGAGAAGGTCACAGTGAGCTGCCTGTTGGGCGCTAGGATCCGCCATATAACACAAGCACTCAGGTCACTCCAAGGCAAGTACAAATATGACTCAGTCATTGTCCATGCTTGTGTGAATGACCTGAGATGTACCTCCCTGGACTACATGAAAAGAGACATAGAGGAGCTCTCTGAGCATGTAGCCCAGGCTGGTATGACCCTGACCTTGAGTAGCATCTCACCCTCACCAAGAATGATGCCACAATATGAAGACAAGATGATCAACTTCAACAATTGGCTTAAGTATTGGTGTCATTCAAAGGGGATCCAATGCCTGTCAGCCTGGGATGACATGCTCGATAAGCCATGATGCTTCGCTAGGGATGGCTTGCACCTGTCACCCCTGGGCTTTTAGATATTGGCAAAGGCTCTTGCCACCCCCATAGTGCCTTTTTTAGACAAGGCTCAAAAGACAAACCCACCTCCATAGGTATCACAAGGGATAAGAAACTAAGGGTAATGCTACTCAACGCCAGAAGTCTAAACCTCAAGATGCACACACTCGAAACTCTCCTTAGCATGGAGAACATCGATATCTGTGCAGTAACAGAAACCTGGTTCAAGGCTCCTGAGAGCACGCCAGCACTACCAGGTTATACCTCATACCATGCTTTTCGGCCCCAAAACTAGGACCGAACCACAAAAGGAGGGGGAGTATCAATATTCGTCAAAGATACCCACACCTCCAGGTTGGTGGCACAGTACGAAGCATCAGAGACTATCCATGTGCAACTAACAGTGGGTAAAACTGCCTTCCAGTTCATAGCCTGCTACAGACCACCCTCCCAAACCCAGCAACCCCACTCGGCCTTCCTGAGAACACTGGAAAATATGAAGGTCTCTCCAAACACCATTATATTGGGCGACTTCAACTACCCAAACATAGACTGGGAGCATTACTCTAGCTCCAACACCCTAGCCCAAAGGTTCCTAGAATTTATAAACTCAAATGCTATGGAACAACTTGTTACCACTCCCACAAGAGGGAAAACATACTGGACCTGATCATCACCAGCATGGGGGCTCTATGCTCCAGACCAGAAGTGTATCCCTCACTGGTAAGATCAGACCATAAACTAATCTCACTGGATATTCACATCCCGACCTCACCCCCTGCCCAGAAAACCACAGTGAAAAACTTCTCTAAAGCAAATTTCACACTCCTCAAAACCGAGGTGGAATCCTTCAAAGCCCCCGGGCCTGTGGAAAATACGGCCCAGACCGCAGAATCCTTTATAAACACATTCTATGAACACCTTCAGGAATGCATGGATCATGCAATCCCAAATAAAACCAAGACTCAATCCTCCAAAGGCAGGCATCCTGTCCGGTGGACCCCAGCCATAAACAAACTATACAATAGAAGGAGGAAGCTACTACATGATAGAGCAAAATCCCAAAAAGGGAAGGCATCTCTGATCAGTATTAGCAAAATACTACGGGCACTCATAAAATTGTCTAAGGCCAGCTTCGAGAGAAAAATTGCAGAGGACATTAAGGATAATCACAAGGCTTTCTTTAGTTATGTTAGAAACCTTGGTGGGAATTCCCAGATATGCTCAGAGTTAGTCCAAAATGACAAAAAATACACTGAACCCACAGACATTGCCAACATCCTAGCTGACAGGTTCAGTGCAAACTCCCCCCCTCCCCACCAAAAGGGCAAATATCTATCCCAGCAGAGTGCTGCCCCCCTGACATCTCAGATGCTCAGGTAAGAGCCTCCCTCTCCAAAGCAAAAAAACACAGCATCAGTGGGACCAGACAGTGTCCCGGGCTGCGTCCTACATGAACTCCAAGAAGAGCTAAACCCAAACATAAAACTACTGTTCAGTCTCAGCCTTACTACAGGATATGTACCCAAAGAGTGGCGTACAGCACAGTGGTCCCTCTCCACAAAGGTGGTGCCGCAACGGATCCTGGAAACTATTGCCCCATAAGCCTGACTAGCTTGGTCTGCAAAGCTATGGAAAGGATCATCATGGACCTCATAAATAAAGATATTGGGGACCTACAGACACTGGATCCTACCCAGTTCAGCTTTGTTAAGGGCAGAGCCTGCCTCTTAAACCTGGTCGATTTCTTTGAAAATGTCACCAAGGCCATTGACGAGGGGAAGGTGGTCCACACAGCCTACCTGGATCTCGCAAAAGCCTTCGATACAATACCCCACTCAGGCATTATAGATAAGCTCACCAGCTTAAATATAAACCCCCATGTCACTAGTTGGGTTGCAAACTGGCTCAAGGACAGAACCCACATGGTTAGAATTGCTGGAGCCATGTCAGACTCCAAACCAGTTACAAGTGGTGTCCCACAAGGCTCAGTCCTGGGACCTCTCTTGTTCCGTATATATTTCTCGGAGGTACAGGCCAACACGGAAGGACTGTGGCTGACCAAGTTCGCAGATGACTGCAAACTAGGCGCCATAATCGACTCTCCAGCCGACACAAGCATCCTCCAAAAGGGCCTCATAGAAACAGACAACTGGTGCCAGAGCCATGTCCTCAAGCTAAACGCCAAAAAGTGTATAGTCATCCCCTTTGGCAAAAACAAAGTGCCCACAAATTACCACATAGGTGGTAATCCATTAAGTACAGAAGAAGTAATTAGGGACCTGGGGACCCAAGTTGATAGCAATCTCTCATTTGAAAACCATGTGGCCAAAGTGGTTAGAAAAACATTTTATATAGCCCACCTAATCATGAAGGGATTCACATCTAGATCAGGGGAGGTCATCGTGCCTCTTTACTCATCCCTCATCAGGCCCATAATTGAGTACAATGCCCCTTTTGAGATGTACATTACCAGACACCTGCAGCAACTGGAAAGACCCCAAAAGTACCTCACCAAGAGGATCAAAAGGCTCAAACAGATGCCATATGCTGCCCGGTTAAAGAAACTCCAGCTCTACTCAGTGGCATACCACCTGCTCAGAGGCGATCTGTGCCTGACGTATAAAGCCATGTCCAACCCGGAATTAATGGACATGCTGCACCTCAGAAAATCCAAATCCCATTGAGCTATGCGCTCGAGAGACTTGAACCTCAGCAATGAAATAAATAGGACATGCTGGAGGGACAGATTCATAACCCAGAGGCTCCCTTCACTCTTCAATAAAATCCCAGTCCAGGTTAGGCAGAGTCCCTCATTGACTCTCTTCAAGAGGAATCTTGATGAGTGGATGAGAGATTGTAGGTTTACCCCGGGTATCACTTCTGTGTCACTGTTAGACAGAGGCACAGTATACTAACCTCGAAAAAGGGCATAGCAAAATTCATTTAAAATGGGTGGCGAAAGCTAAACACACTCTGGCTAGGCTTATAAATGCCCTAGGGCCGATATCCTAGTATGAACCTATGAACCTATGAACCTATAACATCAAATTACACAAACTGTCTAAACTTTTAAATAAATACAGGACTTTAGATATTGAGAATTCATATCTAAAACAATGTATTTTGGATGGTATTGTACCTAAAGGAATAAGGTTATGGAAATACCCTAATAATGTAATACCTGATAATTGTTGTTGTTGTGTCTTTCAGCTTTTTCCGGTTAGGGGTCGCCATAGCGGAACTCCGGTCCGCTAATGATTGGCAGTAGATTTTTACGTGCCGAGTTGCCAGCTCTGACGCACAACCTTCAACAAAGGTACGCCCATTCACGCATGTCTCCACACAGAAGACGCTCTAGCTGAGAATCGAACAGGACAATGTCTTACTGTGAGGCAACAACGCTACCGCAGCACCACCACCGCAGTACATGATAGTGACTTTCGTAATGAATTACTGGATATATTTAACAGATGTGGGCTGGAAATTCTTAAGGCAATAAAAGAAAATGATAGATTGAAAAGTGAACTACTGAAGGATATTGAGGTTTTAAATGAGTGTATTAAAGATGATTTAATTCATTCTATTCCTACTGAACAAAGTAAATATTATAATATAATGGCTGAAATTGATGAGAAATGTGATGAATTGATAAAAAGGAAACTGAAGAAGTTAGAGAGAGACCTACTTGAGCTACCCCAAACCTAAGTACGTTTATAGGACATGGGAAACAGTGGGCAGGGTCCAGGTGAACGAGGTAGATCAAAACAATGACGTACAAATAGGTGAACGTATGAATGAATTAGATGACTTTAATGAACCCCCACCCTTGAAGAGATCTGAAAGAATAAAGAATATAGACAGCAATAATTATTATCAAAGACAGAATTTTTGGAGAGGGGGGAGATACTAAATATTTTAAGTATCCCTCACCCCGACTTGGAAAGTGACAACACGATTAAGCAGGATGAAAATAATGTATATAGGTTCACCAAGGATAGCTATAGAGTATATAACTTCAGTGAAACTGAACTGAAAAAATAAACATTTTAGCCTTCTATCTAGAGGCATGAAGTTCATACCATTAAGAAAGGGAGACCTAGCTAAAGGTCTAATGGATGTGAAGATGTTTACTAGGAAAGTGAATTTAGAACTATTCTTCCCACAGAACAAGGTTATTAATCAATATAATGAATTAAAGAAAAAAGTCTGTGCAACCCTCCCTTATATCCACAGATTAAAACTTTGAACTCATGGTGGAAAAAGAAATAAGAAAAGACTTTTCTAAGGTAAAATACAGGGCTAACTTGGACACCAATGAAAACAAAGTTTTAAATGATTTAAGGAATATCAAAATGTAAGGGTAATGAAACCCGATAAGGGAGGGGGAACAGTACTTATGGATAATTTGACATACGAAGGAAAAATGAATGATATTTTAATGGATACTACTAAATACACTAGCGTTTTAATGAAAGAAATCAACATAGCATACAGAGGAATAGATCTGGCCTTAGAAGACATGCTATTGGAAGGATTAATAGACCAAAAAACACAAAATTTTCTCAAGGTGAATAAGCCAATAATTTCCTCCATATTTGGAATCCCCAAAACACACAAAAATGGTTTAGATCCACCTCTGAGACCTATAGTCTCATCAAAAGGATCCAAAACTTTACCTTTAGCCAAATACATTGACTTCAAATTAAAAATCATTTCGTTAAAGAGAAAAAATATTTTGAGGGATTCATGGGATTTTTTAAGAGAAATAAAAGGCAACCTATTCAGGGATGACATGTTGTTCATAGGTTCATATGAAGGTACTAGGCTATTGACCCTAGCGTCTATATAAGCCTAGCCAAAAATGTACCCTGGCTTTCACCACCCAAGAAAATTATTTTCCTGCGCCCCTGTCGAGCAGAGTCACAGAAGTGATCCCCGGGGTGAATTTCCTATTTCCCATCCAATCATCAAGATTTTTCTTGAAGAGTGCTAATGAGGAGCTCTGTTTGACATAGATAGGTAGTCTGTTCCAGAGTATGGGAAGTCTCTGGGACAGGAATCTATCCCTCCAG
Organism: Protopterus annectens; assembly: GCF_019279795.1. Classification (NCBI taxonomy): domain Eukaryota; kingdom Metazoa; phylum Chordata; order Ceratodontiformes; family Protopteridae; genus Protopterus; species Protopterus annectens. The sequence goes on along the minus strand of NC_056730.1, from coordinate 59,775,694 downwards.
CATGTTCTGTTTATTGTGGTGATAAGGTTTAGGTCCCTAGAGCATGTAGTTCGGAGGGATTGGGATTTCTTTAAGTGGAGCATGTCCAACAGCTCTGGGTTTAACATAGCTTTGTATGTTAGGCAGAGATCGCCTCTGAGTAAGCGATATGCGACGGAGTAAAGCTGGAGTTTTTTTAGACGGTCTGAGTAGGGCATCTGTTTGAGGCCAGTAATCCTCTTTCTGAGGTATTTATGTGGCCTTTCCAGTTGTTGTAGATGTCTTATGAGGTACATACGAAAAGGAGCGGTGTACTCTATAATGGGTCTAATGAGTGATGAGTAGAGGGGAACAATGATCTTTTTTTTTCTGGATGAGAAGCCTTTTGTGATGAGGTGAGCCATGTAGAAGCATTTTCTGACCACTGTGGTGATGTGATTATCAAAGGAGAGACTACTGTCCACCTGTGTCCCAAGGACTCTTATCACATTTTCGGCATTAAGTAGACTATCAGCTATGTGGTAGTTCATGGGTACAGAGTTTTTACCAAAGAGGATGACAATGCACTTTTTAGCACTGAGCTTCAGGCCATGGCTTTGACACCAGGCATCTGTCTCAGTGAGGCCCTTTTGTAGTATGTCAACATCATTAGGAGTTTCGATTATGGCTCCTAGTTTGCAGTCATCTGCAAACTTTGCTAGCCAAAGACCTTCTGTGTTAGCCTGTACTTCAGAGAAGTAGATACCAACCAGGAGAGGACCCAGGACTGAACCCTGACTTGTCACTGGTCTGAAGTCGGATTTGGAGTCTGCTACTTTCACAGTGTGGGTTCTGTCCGTGAGCCAATTGGCAACCCATCTTGTGACATACGGATTTATACCTAGTTTAGTGAGCTTATCTATAATTCCAGAGTGGGGGATGGTGTTGAAAGCCTTGGCGAGATCTAGATAAGCTGTGTGAACCACCTTACCCTCATCTATGGCTTTGGTGACTGCTTCAAAGAAGTCAAACAGGTCTAGGAGACATGATCTGCCATTTATAAATCTGAACTGGGTAGGGTCCAGAGTTTGGAGATTACCAATGTCTTTGTTTATGAGTTCCATGATGATTCATTCCATGGCCTTGCAGATCAGGCTCATCAGGCTAATAGGGTGGTAGTTCACGGGGTCCGTCGTAGCTCCTCCTTTGTGGAGTGGGATAACCGTCGTGGTCCGTCATTCAGTGGGTGCAAAGCCAGAGGTGAGGCTATGACTGAACATGGTACTTAGGTAGGGTGCCAGTTCATTCTTTAGTTCATGTAGAACGCAGCCTAGGATATTGTCAGGTCCCATGGATGCTGTGTTCTTGGCTTTGGAGAGTGTGTTTTTTACCTGTGCAGCCGTGATTGCTGGAACTTTGCTTTCTTCCGGTATAGAGATGGGCCCTCTAGAGGGTGACAGGGGGGTAAAGTTAGCACTGAACCTATCTGCCAGGATGTTGGCAATATCAGTTGGTTCTATATATTTTGTGCCATTGTGCTGTAACTCAGAGCAGATCTGAGTGTTGCCATTGAGATTCTTGACATAGCTATAGAATGCCTTGTGGTTGTCTTTAGAGTCAGTGGCAATTTTGATTTCGTAACTAGCTTTGGAGGATTTTATGAGGGATCTCAGCTTCTTACTGAGGTTGACCAGGGCGTTCCTCTAGTTATGGGATTTTACTCTTTTTTGCAACAGTTTCTTTCTTCTGTTGTAAAGTTTGTTTAAGGCAGAGGTCCACAAGATCGGCTTCCTTTTTTGGGAGGATAGCATCTTGGTTCTATTAGGGATAGCATGATCCATGCACTCGTGTAAGGGCTTATAAAGTGCATTTGTGTAGGATTCAGCTGTTGTAACTCTACTGTCTGTCTGCATGGGTGTCATGAAGTTTGCCACTTCTGTCTTAAGAAGTGTGAAGTTGGCTTTAGAGAAGTTTTTTACGATGGTTTCCCTAATTGGGGGTGTGGGCGGAATGTGGATGTCTAGGGTGATTAGCTTGTGGTCGGATGTGACTAATGAGGAATTGACCTCTGGTGTGGAACACCAGTTCCCCATGTTGGTAATGACCAGGTCTAGGATATTACTGCCCCTGGTGGGGGTGTGAATAAGTTGATCCAAGGCGTTGGAATTTATGAATTCCAGAAAACGTTGAGCAAAAGAGTTGGTACATGAGTATTTTTCCCAGTTAATGGTGGGGTAGTTGAAATCGCCCATTATTAGAGTGTTAGGTTGTACCCTAATACTTTCCAGTTTATCAAGAAATGAGGAGTGGGAATCCTGGGGCATGGTGGGGGGTCTGTAGCAAACTACAATTTGGATTGCGGTCTTGCCCAGAGTTAGTTGCACTTGGATAATCTCAGATGCATTATACTGTTCAACTAGCCTGGAGGTGTGGGTATCCTTAATGAATATGGACATGCCTCCACCTTTAGTGCTTCGTTCTGGGTTAGGTGGCCAAAAGGTGTGGTATGAATTATAGCCTGGTAATGCAGGGGTGCTCTTTGGAGCTTTGAACCAGGTCTCTGTCACTGCACATATGTCGATGTTCTCCATTTTAAGAAGTGCCTCGAGTGAGTGCATTTTGAGGTTTAGAATTCTTTTTTTAACTATTGATGTAGTAGACCTTTTTTCTAGCATTCCTTATACAGAAGGTATTAAATTATTAGAGGAAATTATTTTTAATGAAAAGATTTGACACATAATGACTGTTTGACATGTTTACAGTTGATGGAACTAGTCTTAAAATATAATTTTATACATTTTAAAGGAGAATTTTACCACCAATTAAAAGGAGTAGCGATGGGGGCAGCATGTGCCCCTACCTACGCAAACTTAATCCTTTCTAGATGGGAAGAAGAAGTTGTTTTAAAATCCATTTATAAGGAATGATGGTCTATGTACAGAAGGTTTTAGATGATATATGCATTTTATGGGTTGGTCCGGATGACAAAATACAAGTATTTTTAATTTTTTTAAACAGCAGTACTTCCTTTTTACAATTCACACACAGTCTCCCAAGAAAGATTGCAATACTTGGATGTGGAGCTATATAAAGAAAACAAAAAATATAACTCTAAGGTATATAGAAAAAGCATGTTTTCAAATTCATACTTGTGCTTTAACAGTGCACATGCTTGGCATTATAAAAAGAAAACAGTGAAGGGTGAATTTGTCAGATCATGCAGGACGACTTCACTTGATAATGATTTTGAAAAGGAGGTGCAGACCTTAGAGACAATGTTTAGCGCCAGGAAATATCCTGAATTTATGACTGAAAAAAACAAGAAGGAAGTATGGGATATGAGAAAGGATAGATTCAAACTCATTCTAGGTGTTAATCTTGAAAATGATAGGGACAAACAACATGAAGAAGAAAACTTTGGAAGGGCACTGGTTTTGGAATATAATGTCAGTAACAATATGATAAGAAATGTCATGGAAACTGAATGGAAAAGGCTTATATGTTTTACAGACTTAGACCAAATATCAAAGGATAATCTAAAAATTGTCTATAAAAATTCCCACAACTTAAAAATCTAATAGAAAATGATTATGAGCAAGTGAATAAAAGTATGAGAAGAAATGGAACATACAAATGTGGACACTGTTCACAATGTATATATATGTATATAATAAGGAAAACATAGTTGTAGAAGACAGGGATTTGGTAATAAAAGGAAAATAATTTTACAATTGTGATTCTAGCGATCTAAAATATTTAGCAGTATGTTAAATATGCTTGAGTTTTTATGATGGAAAAACTGAAAGGAAACAAAAAAGAAGAGTATATGAGCATTATTATGACATACACACTAAAAAGAGACCAACGCTTTATACAAACACCAACAAATTTGCACAAATGCCCATTACTTATTTTTGTTTTAGAAAAGGTTAAGAAGGATATAAGAGGGGGTTGTGGGAAGAAGGTATTGAGTACAGGGAGCTGTGGTGGCAAGTGACTTTACAAGCAAATGCATTACCAGGCTTGAATGAGAATATTTCCATAACTCCTTTATTAAAATTAAGAGCTGCTAAATTGTAAATTATAATGTTTTTATATAAAACATTCCTCCAGATTCTCAAAAGCTTGCACGGAGTACAAGACTGGTGCAGGAGCTCACACAGGCAATATGTCTGCCATGCGCTGCAGGAACAGCCTACAGGGGCGTGCACAAGCGCCCCTGCACTAATCTTGCACAGACTAAGCCCTGGTATGCAAATCACCCCATTTGCAGGTGAAATCCATGCAAATGAGGTGATTTTGCAATCCAGTAAGCTTGCAACAGTCCGTGCAAGACTAGTACTATCTGCAGAAATGTATTCAGTTAGTAACTGAGTACATTTCTGCAAAATCCAAAATGGAGCTATGACAGCTCCAAACAAAGGCTGCATATCATTGAGAAAGCATGCCAATGGCGAAGTATAAGGCCATTGGCATTACAAACAATACAAAAAATTAAAAAATCAACTTTTATTTTTTTTAGCCGATCTCGGCTATTTAAGTTTAGGGCAGCGGCACGCAAATGGGATAGGGGGAAAATAAGAAAATAAACCTAAAATAAGCATTCTAACTAAAATCAGTATTCTGCCATGCAAGTCAGTGGCAGGCAGAAGACAACCTGGCCAGTGAATAGTGGTTGCTAAGGGGGGAGGCTCAGTGTGAGACATCTAACTATGCATTAGCAGGCAAACCTATGCAAATGAGGGGAAGGATAGTGAATCCCAGTTTTCCCCAGTATGTGAGGCAGGTCCCAACAGTGTAAGAGTATGAATAGCTGAGTGCAACACTAGGAGGTAGGTGACATCATGGGTGGATGTGTCAGGCATACTGTAAGCAAATTGGAGCCCTGTGGCTTGGGTTTTCTCCTAGCTTTGCACAGCTAAGCTAGGGGGTGTGTCTAAACCTGCCTAGCACTCTTTACAAAGTGTAAGCGGGTGTGCGCACCACGCACCAGGTTTTACAGGAAGAAAAAAGAAGTTAAACCAAGAAATAGCAGCAGTGTGCACATATGAGCACTCTGTTTGCGCGGCACACACACGGGCTTAAACAGGCAGGCAATGGGAAGGGAAAACAGCAGTAGGAAGGTATTCAGGAAGAACTAGCTTAGCTGGCAGGTGAAATGTATCAGAATCAGCCAATTACACAGGCAGCAGTCCAGCCCAGCCCAGAACACTACTATAAACTAAGCAAAACCCTTCCTCTCTGGTTTTTCCCACACTTTACACCACCTGTGTATACAAGCGGGGACATTTTAACAAACAAACCTACAAAATGAGAAGGGCTATAGAAGGCAACATAGAACAACATGTGCAAGAGGTTGACGGTGGTGAGGATGTGAATGCTGCTGAACAACCCACAGTGAGGAGATGGAGAAGAGTATATAGACCCAGGGTAACCTTCCAGGCACTACATATACTGCTCAGACAAGCTCCACGTGGGTTTACAGAGTGGTCCTAGCAGCAGGGAACTCAGAAAAGCGACTACCTTCTGGATTTAAGTATCTTTGCTTTTTTTCACTTGGAATAGCTTCTTTAGCTTACCTTGAACTAGCCTGAACTGTTTTTTAACTGATTGCTGCATTATTTTAAAATCTGCACTTAAAGTTACATTTTAGTCGAATTTGATCGAAAGTTTGCTTGTTTGTTTGTTTAATTTAACTGTGGAGGCTGCCCACTAAAGTGTGCTAACTAATTTATCATTGTTTCTGCATTTTCTCTGTGTTTCTACCAAAAAAACAAAAAAAAATATTACTTGTTTTCCTGCCTAACTCGACTAGTTTAGACCAGTTTACAGGCATTGCTGTATTCTGGGCTGTGGTGTAGTTCCTGTGTTGTCCATTACCTTACTTGGATAGAAGGAAGTTTCTTTGCTCACCAGTGGGTGTGGGGAGCCTTGAGCAGCCTACCTGTCCTTGGGGGAAGTGACCTCAGCACAAGAAGCTGTAGTAATTGGTTGTTTGGGACAATTTCTAGCTCCTTTGTAGTTCACTGTTTAAAATCCACCTCTGGGCATTTTTTTCTGGCTATACTGCTCAGACAAGCTCCACGTGGGTTTACAGAGTGGTCCTAGCAGCAGGGAACTCAGAAAAGCAACTACCTTCTGGATTTAAGTATCTTTGCTTTTTTTTCACTTGAAATAGCTTCTGTAGCCTACCTTGAACTAGCCTGAACTGTTTTTAACTGATTGCTGCATTATTTTAAAATCTGCACTTAAAGTTACATTTTAGTCGAATTTGATCGAAAGTTTGCTTGTTTGTTTGTTTAATTTAACTGTGGAGGCTGCCCACTAAAGTGTGCTAGCCTGTGTAACTAATTTATCACTGTTTCTGCATTTTCTGTGTGTTTCTACCAAAAACAAAAAATAATCCTTGTTTTCCCGCCTTCCTTGACTAGTTTAGACCAGTTTACAGGCATTGCTGTATTCTGGGCTGTGGTGTAGTTCCTGTGTTGTCCATTACCTTACTTGGATAGAAGGAAGTTTCTTTGCTCACCAGTGGGAGTGGGGAGCCTTGAGCAGCCTACCTGTCCTTGGGGGAAGTGACCTCAGCACAAGACGCTGTAGTAATTGGTTGTTTGGTACCATTTCTAGCTCTTTTGTAGTTCACTGTTTAAAATCCACCTCTGGGCATTTTTTTTCTGGCTATACTGCTCAGACAAGCTCCACGTGGGTTTACAGAGTGGTCCTAGCAGCAGGGAACTCACAAAAGCAACTACCTTCTGGATTTAAGTATATTTGCTTTTTTCTTTCATTTGAAATAGCTTCTGTAGCTTACCTTGAACTAGCCTGAACTGTTTTTAACTGATTGCTGCATTATTTTAAAATCTGCACTTAAAGTTACATTTTAGTCGAATTTGATCGAAAGTTTGCTTGTTTGTTTGTTTAATTTAACTGTGGAGGCTGCCCACTAAAGTGTGCTAGCCTGTGTAACTACTTTATCACTGTTTCTGCATTTTCTGTGTGTTTCTACCAAAAACAAAAACAAAAAATAATCCTTGTTTTCCGCCTTCCTCGACTAGTTTAGACCAGTTTACAGGCATTGCTGTATTCTGGGCTGTGGTGTAGTTCCTGTGTTGTCCATTACCTTACTTGGATAGAAGGAAGTTTCTTTGCTCACCAGTGGGAGTGGGGAGCCTTGAGCAGCCTACCTGTCCTTGGGGAAGTGACCTCAGCACAAGAAGCTGTAGTAATTGGTTGTTTGGGACCATTTCTAGCTCTTTTGTAGTTCACTGTTTAAAATCTGCCTCTGGGCATTTTTTCTGGCTATACTGCTCAGACAAGCTCCACGTGGGTTTACAGAGTGGTCCTAGCAGCAGGGAACTCAGAAAAGCGACTACCTTCTGGATTTAAGTATCTTTGCTTTTTCATTTGAAATAGCTTCTGTAGCTTACCTTGAACTAGCCTGAACTGTTTTTAACTGATTGCTGCATTATTTTAAAATCTGCACTTAAAGTTACATTTTAGTCGAATTTGATCGAAAGTTTGCTTGTTTGTTTGTTTAATTTAACTGTGGAGGCTGCCCACTAAAGTGTGCTAGCCTGTGTAACTACTTTATCACTGTTTCTGCATTTTCTGTGTGTTTCTACCAAAAAAACAAAAAAACAAAAAAATAATCCTTGTTTTCCCGCCTTCCTCGACTAGTTTAGACCAGTTTACAGGCATTGCTGTATTCTGGGCTGTGGTGTAGTTCCTGTGTTGTCCATTACCTTACTTGGATAGAAGGAAGTTTCTTTGCTCACCAGTGGGAGTGGGGAGCCTTGAGCAGCCTACCTGTCCTTGGGGAAAGTGACCTCAGCACAAGAAGCTGTAGTAATTGGTTGTTTGGGACCATTTCTAGCTCTTTTATAGTTCACTGTTTAAAATCCGCCACTGGGCATTTTTTTCTGGCTATACTGCTCAGACAAGCTCCACGTGGGTTTACAGAGTGGTCCTAGCATCAGGGAACTCAGAAAAGCGACTACCTTCTGGATTTAAGTATCTTTGCTTTTTTTTCACTTGAAATAGCTTCTGTAGCTTACCTTGAACTAGCCTGAACTGTTTTTAACTGATTGCTGCATTATTTTAAAATCTGCACTTAAAGTTACATTTTAGTCGAATTTGATCGAAAGTTTGCTTGTTTGTTTGTTTATTTTAACTGTGGAGGCTGCCCACTAAAGTGTGCTAGCCTGTGTAACTAATGTATCACTGTTTCTGCATTTTCTGTGTTTTTCTACCAAAAAAAAAAACCAAAAAAAACAAAAAAATAATCCTTGTTTTCCTGCCTTCCTCGACTAGTTTAGACCAGTTTACAGGCATTGCTGTATTCTGGGCTGTGGTGTAGTTCCTGTGTTGTCCATTACCTTACTTGGATAGAAGGAAGTTTCTTTGCGCACCAGTGGGAGTGGGGAGCCTTGAGCAGCCTACCTGTCCTTGGGGGAAGTGACCTCAGCACAAGAAGCTGTAGTAATTGGTTGTTTGGGACCATTTCTAGCTCTTTTGTAGTTCACTGTTTAAAATCTGCTTTGCGGCTTTGTGGTCGTGCATAGCGCAGCACCGGTTAAACAAGGTTAAACTTTTCTGGCTCCGCCAAGTCTGCTCTTCAAATTTTCCCTTAAGGAAGCTCTACTCTTAGTATAACCAGACTACTCACTGTATTATAAGCCTAGCACTTGTTCTCAATACTTCTCTACTAAGTAAGCACTCTCGTACTAAGTAAAGCACTACATCTACTTACCACCCTGTGAATACCCACTTCCCTTAAAGGTATACCACTCCCTTATACTGTTCTAGCATGTCGAGTGGTAGATTACTGGCGTCATCTCCAGTTCAGCTGGTCAATCTGGGCATCTTGAGACAATGCTACAATTGTCTCATGTACACAGACAACCCTCTCCTCCTCCCAACAAACACAAATACATGTGAGAGATGCAACTATATAGCCAAACTGGAGGCTGAACTCTCTCAACTCAGGGCTGGCATGACCAGACAGGAGGAGATGGCAACCACACACACAACAATCCCAGTCCCACATAGACCTACCACAACTGCAAACCAAACACATAAAAACACAAAGACATACTGAGGCTCTAATAAAAACTTACCAAAACAACAGAGGCTCCCAAAGCAGACATCCAACAATCCACCACCTCAAAACAAAACACATGCAACACATACTTCAATAAATCAGTGTGTCGACCAATCGCAGCCCTTAAGGCCAAACACCTTGCCTGATACACTAGTAATAGGTGACTCCATAGTCAGACACACTGATGTCCCACTGACCAGGCTGAACAAGGAGAAGGTGACTGTGAGCTGTCTATTGGGAGCTAGGATCTGCCACATAACACATGCACTCAGGTCACTCCAAAGCAAGTACAAATATGACTCCATCATTGTCCATGCTGGTGTGAATGACCTGAGACGTACCTCCCTGGACTACATGAAAAGAGACATAGAGGAGCTCTCCGATTATGTAGCCCAGGCTGGTATGACCCTGACCCTGAGCAGCATCTTGCCCTCACCAAGAATGATACCACAATACAAAGACAAGATGATCAGCTTTAACAATTGGCTCAAGTACTGGTGTCATTCTAAGGGGATCCAATGTCTGTCTGCCTGGGATGATATGTTGGACAAGCCATGCTGCTTCGCAAGGGATGGCTTACACCTGTCACCACTGGGCTTCCGGATATTGGCTAAGGCTCTTGCCACCCCTATAGTGCCTTTTTAAGGCAAGGCTCAAAAGACAAACCCACCTCCTTAGAAAACAAAAAATGGAAAAAAACTAAGGGTAATGCTGCTCAATGCCAGAAGTCTAAATCTCAAGATGCAGGCACTTGATGCACTCCTCAGCATGGAGAACATCGACGTCTGTGCAGTAACTGAAACCTGGTTCAAGGCTCCTGAGAGCACCCCAGCGCTACCAGGCTAAACCTTGTATCATGCTTTTCGGCCCCAAAACCCAGGCCGAACCACCAAGGGAGGGGGTGTGTCCATATTCATAAAGGACACCCATACCTCCAGGTTAGTAGCAACACATGAAGCATCAGAAACCATACAGGTGCAACTAACCATAGGCAAAACTGCTATACAACTGGTAGCATGTTACAGACCACCCTCCCAATCTCAAGAACCCCACTCAGCCTTCCTGAAGACATTGGAGGATATGAATGTATCACAAAATACCATCATACTGGGAGACTTCAACTACCCAAACATAGATTGGGTACATTATTCTAGCCCTAATACCCTAGCCCAAAGGTTCCTGGAATTCATAAATTCAAATGCACTGGAACAACTAGTCACCTTTCCCACTAGGGGAGATAATATACTAGACCTGATCATCACAAACATGGGGACAAAATGCTCCACACCGAATGTATACGCCTCACTAGTCAGATCTAACCACAAACTAATCACCCTGGATATACATATCCCACCTCCACCCCAGCACAAAGACCACAGTGAAAAACTTCTGAAAAGCAGACTTCACTCTTCTTAAGACTGAGATGGTATCCTTTAAGCCCACTGTGCCAGTGGATACCACATCCCACAATGCCGACTCCTTCACAAATGCTTTCTATGGACATCTCCAAGAATGCATGGATCATGCAATCCCAAACAAATCCAAGTCCCTCTCCACCAAATGTAAGCGTCCTGTCTGGTGGACCTCAGCCATAAACAAATTGTATAACAAAAGAAGGAAGCTACTGCACGTCAGAGCGAAATCCCATGAAGGGAAGACATCTCTGATCAACATTAGCAGAAAACTACGTTCTCTCATAAAAACATCCAAGGCAAACTTTGAGAGAAAAATCGCTAAGGACACTAAAGATAACCACAAAGCCTTCTTCAGCTATGTTAGAAACCTGGGCGGAAATCTCAGATATGCTCAGAGTTGGTTCACAACAACAAAAAATACACTAAACCCACAGATATTGCTAACATTCTGACTGACAGGTTCAGTGCAAATTTCTCGCCTCCTTCACCCCCAAAAGAAGAAATACTTATCCCAGCTGAATGTAATCTTCCTGTCATCTCAGATGTCCAAGTGAGAACCGCCCTAAACAAAGCAAAAAACACAGCATCAATGGGACTTGACGGTATCCCGGGGTGCGTGTTATGTGAACTCCAAGAGGAGCTAAACCCACACATAAAAATGCTATTTAACCTTAGCCTTACTTCGGGATATGTACCTGAACACTGGCGTACAGCAACAGTGGTCCCACTCCACAAGGGGGGGGTGCCTGTACAGACCCTGGAAACTACCGCCCCATAAGCTTAACTAGCCTGGTCTGCAAAGCTATGGAAAGAATCATTATGGAACTCATAAACAGAGACATAGGGGACCTACAGACACTTGACCCCACCCAGTTCGGCTTTGTAAAGGGCAGATCCTGCCTTTTAAACCTGGTTGACTTTTTCGAAACAGTCACTAGAGCCATTGATGAGGGCAAAGCAGTCCATACAGCATACCTGGACTTGGCTAAGGCCTTCGACACAATACCCCACTCAGGCATCATAGATAAGCTAAACAGCTTAAAAGTAAACCCTTATGTCACTAGATGGGTTGCAAACTGGCTAAAGGACAGAACCCATAAAGTTAAAATCACTGGAGCAATGTCAGACTCCAAGCCAGTCACAAGTGGTGTCCCACAGGGATCTGTCCTGGGACCCCTCTTGTTCAGCATTTATTTCTCAGATGTTAAAGCAAACATGGGAGGGCTGTGGCTGACAAAGTTCGCAAATGACTGCAAACTAGGTGCCATAGTCGATACACCAGCAGACACACATATCCTACAAAAAGGCCTCACTGAAACGGACAACTGGTGCCGTAGTCACGGCTTTAAACTAAATGCCAAAAAATGTATAGTCATCCCTTTTCTAAAAAAACAAAGTACCCACAAATTATCACATAGACAGCAACCCACTGAGTACAGAAAAAGTAATCAGAGACCTAGGGACCCAAGTAGACAGCGACCTCTCATTTGACACCCACGTTGCCAAAGTGGTTAGGAAAAACATTCTACCTTGCACACCTCATCACGAAGGGATTCACATCCAGATCCAAGGATGTAATTGTACCCCTATATTCCTCCCTCATCAGACCCATGATTGAGTACAATGCCCCATTTGGTATGTACCTCACCTGGCACTTGCAACAGCTGGAGAGACCACAAAAGTACCTCACCAAAAGGATCAAGGGTCTCCAACATATGTCTTATTCTGCCAGACTAAAGAAACTTCAGCTCTATTCAGTAGCATACCGCCTGCTCAGAGGTGATCTCTGCCTGACGTACAAGGCCATGTCCAATCAGGATCTGATGGACATGCTCCACCTCAAAAAATCCAAATCCATCAGGACCACGAGAGCTAACGACTTAAACTTCGGCACAAGTATGAATAGGACATGCTGGAGGGATAGATTCATAACCCAGAGGCTTCCCATGCTTTGGAACAGGATCCCAGTTCGCATTAGGCAGAGCCCCTCACTGACTCTCTTCAAGAGAAATTTTGATGAGTGGATGGGAGATCGTAAGTTTACCCCAGGGGTCACATCTGTGTCACTGCTAGACAGGGGCACAGTAAACTAATTCTATTATATAAGGGGACCTTCATTGTATCACTACTAGACAGAGGCATAGTATTCTAGATTTATTCTGTACATTTTTGTACCATTTCATGGGGTGGCAAAAGCCACATCACTATGGCTAGGCTTAGGGCAGATAGCCTAGTACTATACTATGAAACTATGATCTGGAGATAGTGGAGCACTATAGGGTGGACAGAGACCTCCTACAGCAATTTTTTGAGCTGTGCTGGCCTCACCTGACACACCAAACTGACCGAGGGAAACCCATCCCAGTGGACACGTAGGTATGTGTAGGCCAAGGTATACTAGCCACAGGTACCTCTCAAAGTACAACTGGGGATATCATGGGGATCTCACAGGCATCGGCATCCAGAGTATTCCACCAGTTCCTGGATGCCATGTCAGCACATGCCTGTGAGCATGTACATTTCCTCAACACCCGTGAGATGTTGACCAGCAATATGCGTCTCTTCCACCAAATAGCAAAATAACCTGGGGTAGTGGGTGCTATAGACTGCATGCACATATGCATCAAAGCACCACCCAGTGAGAAGGGTAGGGCCTACATCAACCACAGGAGCATCCCCTTGATCAACTGCCAGGTTGTTTGTGATGCCGAGGGCATTATAATGAATGTGTGTGCTGGCTGCCCTGGAAGCTATGACAATTCCCACATATGGCATCTGATGCAGCTGTACCAGAGATTTGCCAATGGGGACATCCCCTATGGTCACCTAGTGGGGGATGCTGGTTACACACTGAAGCCGGGGCTGATGACGCCCATCAGAAATGCACACACACCTGAACAACAACACCATAATGAGGCACACACACAGGCCAGACATATAATAGAGCATGTGTTTGGGATGCTCAGGTCATGGTTCTGGTGTCTGAACACATCCGATGGAGCCTTGCAGTATTCAGCATCTACATGTACCCAAATTGTTATGGTATGTGCTATGCTACACAATATGATCCTGCAGAAACAGCTGCAGCAGAAACAGCGTGGGGCAGGGCCACACAGCCCCCCACCAATGCCAATGCCTGCACAGGCACAGAGCAACCCAGAGGAGGAACAGCCTGAGCCTGCCCCAGTAGGCAGAAGGAGGCGTGCCCAGTATGCCCTGGCCTTGGCAAAGAGGCAACGCATAGCACATGCACTGACACAGTAGCGACCCAGGGAATTACACCTCTCTCTGACTCGCACATACAGTAAAAGGGATGCCAAATATTAGACTACCTGTGCTCAACCATGTATAGGGAGTGTATTATGTGCATCCAATATAGGCAGCCCTCCAGCACCATCTCCAAGTCTGGCACACCCACAAGGTAAGTCAATCTACCTACCAATTGCCAAATGGAATAGAATTTGTTGTTACTTTTAGCTATGGTATGGGAAAGGGAATTGGGTGGCTGAATGTTATGGCTGCAGACAGTAGACACCCATAGTGGCACCATGACATCTGTAACACATACTGGAGTCACCACAGTAGCCAGTACTACACAGGATGACAAAACCCAATGCAGGAAATGTGCTGTGTGACATGTGTGTCCATATGACCCACACATGCCTGTCAGGACAGTTCACATACCCAGCAACAGTCTCAGCCAGCAGGACAGGTGTAGACAAACCCAAACAGAGCCTGTGGCATGGCACCAGAATGATGGCTATGGCTAACCCCCCCCCCCCAGGCCTACACAGACAGACCACAGCACGGCAGGCAGTGGGACATTAGTTCTGAAGGGTAAGAAGACAAGACAATAATATGTAGGGCAACCAAAGCCACGATCTGTAGTACACTGGTATGCCTCTAGTCAGCATGATAGCTAGCAATACAGAATGAAATGGAGTACCTGACATACCAGTATGGTCATAGCGAATGTGTACATGTTTCACGTGTGCCCCCCCCACATCCTACATAGTAATGTAATGCAGTCAGGTGTGCCCCCCCACTCCTGTGTAGAAATAGTCAGGTCTGCCCCCCATCCAACATAGTAATGTAATAACAGTCAGGTGTGCCCCCCCCCACTCCTGTGTAGAAATGTAGTAACAGTCAGGTGTGCCCCCCCATTATGCAGAAATGTAGTAACAGTCAAAGCCAAAAGATCGATGGATACCCTGCAGAGACAGCGTGCTACCTGTTGGTGTACAACACAAAGGTCAGCCCTGCAGCACAAACTACCTGAACATGATCCACAGATTCAATACAGATGGCCATACTGGGCATGCTCACACACTTAGAGAAATAAAGGCGATGTCAGTCTACAACATACTGAAAGGTGATACTGGGCATGCTCACACACACTGAAACACATGAAGGCCATGACTGCAAAAATCAGCGGACCAGACATATCTAGCAGTTGAAGTTGTTAGTGATTACACTAGTCAGGATGCACCACTCATGCCTTGCACACACAGTGGATAGGAATACTGACATATATGTCAGGACAATACACTATAATAAGCCAAAAGTAGACATACATAGATGTGTTGAAGAGGGTGACTGTGACAAGGAGCCGACCTGTCCCACCCAGCACACAGCCAAAGGGCCCCAAACACATGAGATGCAGATGTCACTCACTGCAGATACTAGCCAACAGTATCTGTCAGCATTACAGACTATGTGGTGCACGTGCCAGCTGTGCAACATGACTGTACAAGTAAGTAGTCATGTAGCAGCTGTATACACTTACCTGTGACATATGACTCAAGTGTGCCGCATGTGGTGTGTCAACCCGTACATGGATGGGTTATGGCCCATGCACACACCACCCTCCTTATAGCCCTACTATGACAAGCCTGCTGAGGTAATCCAATGTGAAATACACCTTTTGGAAAGTTTTAGCCCACTAATGTCTGTGGTGCGTCCCATAACTGTGTACTGCTGTAGTGTGATAAACTAGTTAGGTAGAAGTTCTAACCCAGACCAGGCAACTGTTTGTGTGCATGTCTGTCGCTGACTGTGCAGAGAGCAAAGCTTTTTAGGGTACTCACACTCCTCACAATTCATATACTCAAATTTGGCAAGGCTGCTGATGTCACCCACCTAGAAATACACCTCTGGGAAAGGTGTTGTCCAGTAATCTCTGTAGTGCATCCTGTAATTGTGTACTGCTGTAGTGTGATAAAGTAGTTAGGTAGGTGTTCTAACCCCAGACTTGGCAACTGTGTGTGCATTTGTCTTCATGTCTGACTGTGTAGAGAGTAATGCTTTTTAGGGTACTCACACTCCTTACAATTCATATACTCAACTTTGGCAAGGCTGCTGATGTCACTCACCTAGAAATATACCTCTAGAAGGCTGCTGTCCAGTAATCTCCATAGCATGTCCTGTAACTGTGTACTGCTGTAGTATGATAAAGTAGTTAGGTAGGTGTTGTAACCCCTGACTTGCCAACTGGGTATCTGTGTTCGTTTGTGCGCATATCTCTCTGATTGTGCAGAAAGCAATGCTTTTTAGGGTACTCACACAACTTACAATTCATATACTCAACATTGGCAAGGCTGCTGATGTCACCCACCTAGAACTACACCTCTGGGAAGGGTATAGCCCAGTAATCTCTGTAGCGTGTCTGGTAACTGCATACTTCTGGAGTGTGATTTAGAACAGTGGTAGGGTTCCATCTCCACCCATGGCAGTTCTGGATAGTTTTGTGTGTGTTTCAATGTCTGTGTATGGAGCAATGCATTATAGGCTAGTCACTCGAAGTCCATTTTAAATGCCATACTTTGGTAATCCTGCTGATGTCATTCACTGTGAAATGCACCTTTGGGGAAGGAGTACTCCATTAATCCCCGTGGTGCTTCCTATAACAGCCTCATGCTGTAGGGTGATATACACTTCTATCAGGGATTCTATAGCCACACATGCTGGTTGTGGATGTTTTGTGTGAGTCTCACTGTCTGTGTAGGGAGCAATGCATTTTAGGCTAGTCACTAGCAGTACATTTCAAATGGCCTACTTTGGCAATCCTGCTGATGTCATTCAGTGTGAAATACACCTTTGGGGAAAGAACACTCCAGTGATGTCCGTGGCATGTACTATACCTGCATAGTGCTGTAGTGTAATAAATTAGTTAGGTAGGAGTTCTACTCCTAGACATGACAGGTGTGTGTGTGTGTGTGTGTGTGTGTGTGTGTGTGTGTGTGTGTGTGTGTGTGTGTGTGTGTGTGTGTGTGTATGTGTGTGTGTGGGCATAGTGAAGCATGCTGTCTGATGTCTGACACCTCCTCATAATTTTTGCCCATACAACCTCCGTATGACCCATGTGGTGCACGTGATACCTGCACAGTGATATGTTGTGGCAATCCCACTACTGATGAGTTGTACTCCTGGCCTTGCCAAGTGTGTAAATGTGTGTGTGTTTGTAACTCATATCCTGTGTGGAGGTGGATGTGCATGCGTGACACCTGGGGCCAATGTGTGGTGGGTTTTGCAAAATTCTTATATGGTGGCCCTAGTACATATCACAATGTCCACTGTACAGAGATAACAGCTGTGAAATAGCTGAGAGGGTGGGGTGCATATCCATACCCATACATGTGACATCAAGGCCAGGCAATCACAGTTAGCAACCCCAGTATTACTCAGAGCACACTCTCAACGCATGTCTCATACACACACACTTGCCTAGGCAACAGCCAATATGTGGGCAGTACACTGCATATTGGTCACTGATAATAACTATGGAGTGATAGCAGTGGGCTACAGAGGGCATGGCACCCTGTCCATCTGTCCAATATGCATGTACATGCAGACAGTGCACCTCCCCCATGTTCCCCAATGAACACCTGCAACACTTGTGGTGCCATCACATGTGACCCACAAAGGACACATCATGCCTGACAAAATGCCCTGTATGGACAGATGCCACTGACACCAGGGAATGCCATTAGTGTGCTATCAATATAGGTGCAGGGTAAACCTGCTGCCCATTACCAGTTTCCGCCACAGGTGGGCAAGACTGGCACATCTGATGATAATCTGTGTTCATAACATGGGCCAGACACCCCAGATACAAGTTTCACATGTCACTGTACATGCATGTGGGAGGTATGCACATCCCAGAAACCATCCATGTCATGGACTAAGGAACACATACATGGCAAGTGATGCACAGCAATGGCCACCCACAATAGTTACCCAGGTGACTGGATGGGGGATACAATACTCACCTGTGTGGGCAAATGCAGAAACTAGAGCCCTGAGACACAATGCAGACTATTTTTATGTGGCCTGATGCCAAGGTATACCCATTGCCTACCCTTGTATACCCTGCTGGCACAGTTGACCACTACACACCCTTGCAGACATGCGCCCATGCATGTCAGTACTGGCACCCTGTGTGTTTGTGTGTGTGTTTTATGGTGCGTATGTCCACATCTACACTCACTACAACTCCCATGGGTATAGTGAAGCATGCTGTCTGATGTCTGACACCTCCTCATAATTTTTGCCCATACAACCTCCGTATGACCCATGTGGTGCATGTGATACCTGCACGGTGATGTATTGTGGCAATCCCACTACTGATGAGTTGTACTCCTGGCCTTGCCAAGTGTGTAAATGTGTGTGCATCCCTGTGAGAGTGTGGCTGCGTTGACGCTTGCACCTGCTCAGGCGGACAAGCACGTGTACGTCACCTACCATACAGCTACTGTATCCCTGTTGCAGATGTCACTCACCATCACATATATGTTCTGAGTGCTCCTCAACAGATAACCCATGTGGCGCATCCACTAACTGCATCGAACTGTGATAGCACTACATAATTGTCGGGGATTTGATACCCTGTGCTGGTAGATGTGTGACACAAACATGCTTCACTTTTACTGTTCCACCCCTCCCTGAGATGAATTTGCCTCTGCCTGCCTCTCCCACTCCCTCTATGGTGGATGTGGAGACACACACCTGCTTTGCTTAGGCAGCAGCATGTGTATTTTAAGTGATGCTCATGATCAGCTGATGGCCTCTGCACAAATTGCGCTCTCCCCTAGCTGATTGCTTGTGGAACAGCTGTGGTAACATTCCCATAGCCAATTGCATGGAAACACACTCCAATATCTAGGAGCATCATGGTGGTGTTGGCCCTTTTCATTCACGGTGAGCAGGAACTAGATCTATTGTTTGGCAAACAGCATCTCGGATGGATTGGAGATTTACCTCTAACAACATACACTGTGGAAAGAGGGCAACAAACAGGAGGGGAAAGTGCCTGACCTGACTATAGACTAAGTGCTGCTATACTGCATTTGTAGTAATGTTGGTTTCACTGTGTTTGTCTGGATATGGCTGCCGTACATGTCTCAGTACCTGCCATGTCAGTTCCATGTTTATGAGGAATCCCCATCTGCAGGGTCATCTGCAGACTGGACAGTGTTGTGCCTTTGGTTTCATATGTTACCCACAGAGCATCTATCTATGGACTGCAGAAGGTAGTGTGAGGATTGCAGTCTGTAGATGGTGAAAGCCGTGACAGTTACCGACTACATATCCCTCATATGACATACGTTGCAACAAACCCTGTTACAACAGTAAATGTATGAGGTTATCACAGCAACATGTCAATACTGGCCCTGTGTATTTGCTTCCAGCCACACCTCTGTCAACCTTTGTACATATGCCATGCAGGAAGTGGTGCATATGTGCTGTACACCATAATTAGTGTCATCATATCTGATAACAAGCCAGTGATATATCAGACTGCTACACGTTATGTACAGTAGGGGTTATATTTCATGACATAACCTGGACATTCTGTGGATGTTTTTACAGTACTGAGGTTTGTGTACTTATGGTGAATGTCGACAGTGTGTGTATTGTTAATATGCACTTTAGCCTGTGTACAGACTGTGGTAGATGTCATTGTTCTAGTTCCCCTCCTATCTGATGTTACATGCTTCCCCATTGTATGGTATCGTATTGGTGTACATGTTTGTAGGGCCATACACACATATCCCATACCACAGACAGCCATCAGACCAAACTGTGTAGCAAACCAGTATATGTAGGTTCAGTCTGTGAGTGGCACATATGAGGATAGTGTAGAACAGATAGTCCATATACTGTAATATTATGCTAGCTTACCATATGTGGCTGTGGCTGTGTTCTCATTGGTTGTGGTTATGCACTTTCACACAGGTGTATCTTACCCTGTGCTGTGACATGCTTGATGAGCCTGCTATATATGCAGGCACATGTGCATTCCCCCATAGGAGATGTAGGCCAGTGTTGAGTCAGTCTGCCTGTAGCCTGCACAGTGCATTGTTACATGACTAGCAGCTTAGTGTACTTACCCAGTGAGATGTCATGTGCAGATACTTTCCAGATGTACTGCTGCCGGACCTCCCTTAAAAGTCATGTATGTCAGACAAAGCAGTGGGATGCTGTACAGATGTATACCAATATCTAGCTGTTAGTATGTGGACATGGCACACCTGTACCAGTGGTCATTATGTGTCAGGCCAGACAGGAGTGTGTGAATGCATAACCTATGGTGGCAAATGTATACTAGTTATTATGTGTAACACCCATCTACATGGCTGTCTACATCCATATTGTCAGGCATGGTACACATGTTGTGCACTAAGGGCTTATGTGTATATGTCTGGACTGTACAATGTGTGCCAGAATTTCCACATATATTGGCCAATATCTCTGCTGCAGTCCACAGAGTCATTACATGCTAGCAGCGATACTTTACAATGATGTCCTTAGGATGTCTGTCAGTAGCCAATAGCACACATGTTATAAGCAGATGTGACCTTCCACACATACCATGTCTGTGAAGACAACCCCAATGACAGTAGCAATAGTCTACTAATATACCTGCTATATATACCTGACATCCCCTTGCACTACGACTTTTGGACTATAGGGGCTGGGGTAGGCCTACACTCCATGTCCAGGACATATGGTGGAAATATATGTACATGTACGTATCCAGATAGCCATATAGTTTCATAGTAGTGTACTAGGCTATCTGCCTTGGGGCATTTATATATATATGATTACATGTGTAGTACTTCGAATTACCACTGTCATGGCAACCACCCACTATAAATCCCTACATCATGTGGGCGTGGTCCCTTTACATTTCTTGTGTGATGGACATCCTTCCTGTGTGTGGGCATCAGTGTTACAGACAGCAGGTAGCAATACCTCTTACAGGAGAACTGGCACACTCAGGGCAGCCACATATTTGTAGGTGGATCAGGAACTATAGACAGACTGTGAGTACAGTTGTGTTATGCTTTGTATAGTACTGGTGTTACAGGGTGTGTGTGTGTGTGTGTGTGTGTGTGTGTGTGTGTGTGTGTGTGTGTGTGTGTATACATACTAGTTTACCTTGGAAAGCAGTCTGTCTACATAGCTCACAACTGTGGGCCTATCCTCTTGCTGGACAGAGGTATGCCTATCATGTTTTGTCTGTCCATCACACAGGTCCTGTGTCAGATATTACACTGGCAGTGTGTATGTGTTGAGTGCTATCAGTACATGGCTACATCCATTTCTGTTTCTAACCTCAATTCCCTGGTCACGGGTATGTTGCAGACTATCCTGTAACACCAGCAACTTGCTTTGTGTATGGCAACAGTTTTCCACATATGTGCCTGTGTTCCAGCCCTGTCCTCCACCTACATACCAAGCTTTGCACATTTGTCATGCTGTCAAGGGTTGTTCTGTAGTGGGCTGTGAGTATATCACACTGCCATTGCTGCCATCAGTCCACTGCTGTTGTATCCACCACACATAAAGTGGGGCTGGGGCCATATATGTGTGGGCATCACCTACACAATACATGTGTGCCCTTATGCACTCCAGATGCCAGTGTATGTAACAGTGGTATATGGCCCTGTATTATTGAGTCTAGGGGGGAGGACCATAAATGACCTAGGCTGTCACAAAATGTGGGGGTATCAGGGCTGAGCTGCCATAAGGTCTCTGGATGTACTGTACCATATACTTCGCCTTACCTATATGAATTGGGGTAATGGAAGCCTACTGCCTTCTGCCATACAGAATGTTCTGTTTGTCGGTGTGCTCATGATGGTGTCAGTTATGCTTTGTTATGTAACAATTACTACCCATTTGATCACATAACGTCTTTACCACCTACTGAGTTTGTACAGACTGTAGATAGAGGCTGTTGAACTATAAACCTGCATTACATACTGTTGATTGTTTGGTATCCTGTGGCCCAGTCTGTCTTCACTATTGTACAATTTGAAGGGCTTGGCCTAGACAGCAACAGTAGTGAACCTTTCCAGACTACTGTATTATTGTAACTGTTTCACAGTTGCAGTACTCTGTTTATATGGTTGTCAGTGTCTGGACAGCTATATGACATGGCATATAGAACTGTAATAGTACACAATTAAAGGTTTCCCATTTCTGAAAAACTGTGTGTGGTGTCTTTCCTATGACCTCTGTATGGGTATATGTTGCAGGCTGTGATTGACATATGTATGGATGGTGCATACAGTGTCCAATTGTTCAGGTGTTAACTTTAGGCATAGTGGCTGTTCCATATTGTGTACACTTTCTACATATGTATCTTACTGTACATATATCTGCGTGTGTATGTGTAGTCTCTTTATATGTGTATGTAGATATATATATATATATATATATATATATATATATATATATATATATATATATATATATATATATATATCTGCATCTGCATATATGTGTCTGTGTATCTGTATCCTGGGGATGTTGATGGCTTTCACATATTACATTTCCTATGGGAGGCAGACTGTACTGCATGATATGTTAACAGTACCAGCCTGACATCATACAGGTGGGATAGCTTACTTTTAACATCTTGTGGCCATGTCGTATCAGGTCCTGGTTATGGGATCTGCAACACTTGGTAGTGTATTGCAGGGCGGACGTGTTTGGCTGTGGGGGGATGCCTATTCATACAAGGCTTATAATGTGTGGGGCCTCACAACCCCATTAACGGTGCATGTGGACATGTGTGTTTGTTAATCTGCCATTGTTATCTACAGATGTATGGCCATATATACCTATATAGATATATATAACTGCTAACATATATATATATATAACTATGTCCTTATATACCTACATAGATATATAGCTGCGTACACATATGTAACATGCTGTGTATATGTAGGCACATAGGTGTAGACACATATATGTGTCGATGTAGGCATTTGCATGGATATATGTGCATATATATTGATATTTATGTATATAGGTTTAGAAAAAATATATATTTTATATATATATATATATATATATATATATATATATATATATATATATATATATATCTACATATATAGATATGTTGTATCTGTTTAGATATTAATATATCCACACACACAGACATCTAGATGTTGGTATACATTCTCTGTACTGTTGCATGACTGGACTGGATGATATGTTTCTGAAAACATCAACTTTTTTGTATCTGTCATGGCTTAGTGGTAAATCACTTTGTCAATGGTGTGCAGGGGCCTTGGTTCTAGCCTTGCAGGAGCTCTTTATTTTGCTGCTGGGCAGAACACCGGCAGTTGGATACTGAATGATTAAGGCACTTTAAAGCAGTTGCAAGTGGGTTTGCGCAGGTTTGCACAGAGGTAAGTACTGCTAACTTCCGGTTGCAGTGTCTTACACTTAGTTAGCTGCTATATTGCTTAACCTGTGTAGGCAGTGCTTACCCCTGGGCAAACAGGCTTAAACCAGCTTACTGCTGCTTAAAAGTGTGTATTGCCACTTAGCCCCATGCTAATTTCTTTAAAAGAAAAGAAAAAAGGCTTTATAGGAAAGTGGTGAAAAAGGGGCACAAAGAATGAAAGACAGTAGGGAAAATAACTAGGCATGTGCAGGAAGGGTGTAGGGAAGGTCCATAGCTGCCCATTTTTCTACAGCAGCAATGTGCATATACACTGAATTTGAAGGTAGATTTGGACACTCATACCCTTGGGAGAGGGGTGAGGACAACACAAATTAGTTGTGATGCCAGTTAGACCATATTACATGTGTCCAGTGGACACGTGTGCAAAATGGACAGCTATGTATGAGGCGAGATTTTTTTTGTGAGAACACATTGCCCTTTTTTTTCAGGTGAGAGTGGGATGTTGGGGAGGGGTAGTAGGTATATTTGGGGAGGTAGTTTGGGTAGGTTAACCAACAAGACAAACAAGACGCATACAGGGGTGGTATATGACACATGTGGGGGGTAAACACCTTGGACGGGGAGGGGTGTTTGGAAGTCACAAGCCCATGAGCCTCCAAATGGAAACAGTGGGACTGAGGTCCCCACCCATGGGGAGTCACCACTGCACTTTCACGGCCCCAAAGGTGGCCGTGCTGGGGGCTGAATAGGAGGGGCAGGCTCACCTTCTAATTGCACCACTCAGCCCTCAAGCTGGTTTAGCTGGTCTCAAAAAGCCCTATCGATCTCCCTCCATACCACGGCCCAGACCTGATGATGGATGACTGGTTCCTCTCCGCTCCTGCTCCTGGGGGGGTGAGCCCCATCCCCCTGCAGCGGTTCCACCCAAAGGTGGTGCAGGGCCTACAGAGCAGGAGGTCCCAACCTGGGCCCCAGATGTGCTGGTGACCGGTGCCATGGCCAGCTGATGTAGGACAGGTGGATCCACTGGGACTGGCCTTCCCATATGAGCTATGTTGTTGCAGTTTACAAACAGAAATGGGTTAGTAATAGTCAACAGCATTCAGGATTAGTTTTAACAGCATGCATAGGTATACCCATTAACCCAAAACACCAGACTTAAAACAGTTGCAGAGTAAATAGAACACATGCATATATGGAACAACAGTGGCCATTACAACAGCATGCAGGTTTCATTGATGGCAACAGGCCACCAATATGGGGGAATTTTAACATGGCACATGCATAGAAAAAAATGCAAATATTTATAAACCGATAGGAAATATGTCCCAACAAAAGTTTGAAGTGTACCCATACTGAATGAGGTGTGTCATTGGGTTATTTTTGCACATATGGTAGGGTTGAGAGAGAGAGTTCAAGTAACAACTAATATATCCTTGTAGTTTTCACTACATTCTTAATCACTGCAGTGAGCTGTCCCTTACATGTATTATTACACTACCCAATGGCCTTATATTGTACAATGGTGTGTTTATAGATTATTATATACATGACCTGTGTCTTACATACAGGCATGACAAGATGTAGGTGTTGAGGCAACATATGTTGAGAATTGCTCTCATACACTTTGGGTGAGATGTTTGAATGACAGGTTTGTTTTCATATACATTCTCTGACTATGTACACATCTATCAGTTATATGTCATTAATGGCTGCCTACATTTCTTGGATCATCACACTGATTTTACAGGGGAACAGGGTACCACGCTGGTGATTTGGGCCATTTCTCTGGACCACGCTGGACAGATTGAAACAGTTGAGGGGTTTGAATATGCATACAACTTTCTATTTGAACATTCTAGCAAATTCTGTACAGTTGTTGGGTGTAATTATGCATACAGATTTCTATCTGAGCATTGTAACAAAATCTGTACAGTTGTGGGGTATGATTATGCATAAAACTTACTAGCACTCCCGGGATTCAAACCCCTGCTGTGTGTGACAAAAACTTACAGTTAACATCACAGTACACTGTGCTATCAGGAAACTGATGTGAAGATTCTAATGTTTTCTGTCTAAGTCTCCCTCACTTGTACAATATGACTGACCTCTTGGCACTTCCAACATTGTTATACAGACCTTCATACACATTTTATCTGCATACCACAGTGTAGGCAACACTGCTGAATACAACAGTACTATTTATTGTATGCAACAGTTCAACAACATATGAAAGAAGAGTACACAGAAGCACTCCAGGGGTTATATCTTAATTCACAGAATATTTCACCTTTATTTTTTACTGGTCCGACACTTTCTAAGGCTCTTATATTTATTTGTTATGACAGTACATGCAGAATAATTACTAACCTGCCTCGCGACACAGCCTTTGCAACCTAGCATCATGGGCTTGATGGTTTGCAGCCTGCTCATCTGCAGCTGCTAGAGAAATACAGTGATATTTAGCCATACCTATCCATAGTATACACAAGCTAGGCAATTATTAACTACTTAGTAGAATGAGTACTTACTCAAGTACTGGGGCATTAGGCATCTGTCAAGATTCCTGGATCCACTGTTCCAGTACATCCCCCCTCCACCACTTCAGGTCAGCATGGTGGTGCCTGACCTGCTCACCAGTCTGGAGGATACCTGTGGCATTGGTGAGGTCACGGGTGAGACTGTCCCAGGCCTCTGTTTTATACTGCGAGCCCTGGTATGGCCTTGCAGTAGTCTCTTCTCATGGTGTTTTACCAGGAGCCATACCATGAGTTTTGACTTCTGGATGCCCCAGCACTGTGCTCTAAATCGAGTGCCTTAACCCACTGTAGCCATTCTGCCTGCAGTAGGAAGCTACAACCAGATATGGGTAGTATTACCGCCTGTGGGGTTTAAATACGGCCAGTTTCCCACACTTTTCCATGATTGGCCAGTTTTGAATAGGCTAAGCTATGGGCACACCTGCTTACCTAAGGTTGGCACTGCTTAAAGAGGTATACTAATAGGCAGATTGAATTGGCTACCCTACGCATTGCTTACACTTACTACTTTGAGCTGTGCAGTGGTTAGCATTGCTTAATAGTTAATTAGTATTATATTTGCCTTTTGGCATTTATTTATTATTCATTACAGGTTATATATGTGTCTGGTATCCATGACTCATGTGTACACACACTGTATAGGGTCCTGGGGACTTCTATACTTTATTACAATAACACCTCACATTTATGCTTACTGCAATACTCCAGTTCACATATTTACATTATGTAGCAGGTTATACAACATCACACTGTACATAGATTCAGTTCACATGTTTGGTTTGATTTTCCTGTGGTGAGGATTAGTTTGCTGATACCTCATTCATATGTATTGCTATGATGGTTTAGTGGTTAACTACTGTGACTATAGTATACAGGGTCCTGAGTTTGAGCCTTGTGGAAGCTGTTTATTTTGTTGCTGGGCAGAACATGGGCCATTGGGTACAGAGTGATTTAGGCACTTTAAAGCAGTTGTAAGTGGATGTGTGCAGGTTTGTGTGGAGCTAAGCACTGCTAACCTCCGGTTACAGTTTCTTACACTCAGTTAGCTTCTACTTTGCTTAATCTCTGGAGGCAATGCTTACCCCCGAGCAACTGCACTTAAACACGCTTACTAGTGCTTATATATGCTTACTACTGCTTATTTGTGCTTAACCCTGCTTACTAGTGCCTTACTCATTATGACACTGACACTTCACATGTGCATTTAATTCAGTACTCCAGTTCACATTTAAATGTTATTTAGTAGGTTATACAGAAAAAAATGAAAAAAAATTGTTCATATACAGATTTCACATGGAAAATTGTATGTGCTGAATTAGGACTCTAACCGGGAATGCCTGCTCGTTAGGCGGATGCTCTGCCCACCACACTATTGCTGTGCTGCTTCATTTGCATATATTATCCTTGTTATCCTCTTCAGCCTTTTAAGCTGCTTTAACCGTATCTAAGCGATGGGCACACCCGCGCACCTATGGTTAGCTGTACTCAGATTTACAAAACAAACATAAAAGGTTTTCTTTAGTTTATTTATATGTACTGTTGCTGTTGTACACATGAGGGACTGTTGGTGGGGATATGCGGACACCTATGAGCGGTCTTGCTCATTTATTTCCACTTTCTACTGTACTGCTTTGCAGGGGCATGTTTATTCTGAGAGCTCTGCTCTCAGGCATGCCCCCTGCACTCATACACATTCCGTGTAAGCTTAAGAATTCAGGTAGAGCACCTTCACTAATATGCATGACACTCTGCCATCCTCCTACTAAGTGGCCGCTTCCATGCAGGGCTAGACTAGTTCTGCACGGAAGATTAGTAAATCCGGGGCTCTGTCATTCTATATGGTTTTACAAATGTTTTTTTTTTAAACACCTTTCTTTTACACACATTCCTATGCTTTAGTTTATTCAAATAGATAAAATATTTTCAAGAAAGGGGAATATGAGCTTTCTTAATCTAAAACTTAACTGTAGTATTAGCCTTTAGCCACAAAATGGAGTATTAATACAATGAATAATAGGTCCAATGACTAAGTATGATTTTAGGTTATTAAGTATTATTTTATGAGGAAATGATTATTTATTTATAATTATTAACAATGCAAGGCTTTTAACCTGCTTAAAGTGATTTTTATAAATATATTTATTTGTATTTAAATAAATGAAATGTATATATTTATTCATTTTATTAAGTTTCAAATAATTGTTTTACAACTTTGATTCATTCTGCTTAATTGACTGATAAATGTGTTAATTTAGGATGATATATAAGTGCATTTTATGTTTTCATGCCGCATCTGATGAAGTTTCTTATGAACGAAAACATATTGTATTTGTGAAGTGTTAATGTGCTATGTGGAGCGTCTACTTTGGTTGAATAAATATCCTTTACTGTCACTTGGCTGGTGTTCTTTGTGTCCCTTGGCACTTTTTGCAGTTTTTCAGTGTTTTTGTGCCTTGTTGGAACTCTTGTTTGGATTTCCTCATACATATGTATCTATATAGGTATATGTGTCCATACATCTGTAGATAGCAATGGTAGATTAACAAAAACAAATATGTCCACATGCACCTTTAATGGGGATGAGATGCCCCAAACAATATACGTCTTCTATGAATAGGCATACTCATCCCAGCCAAACACATCCAGCATGCAATACACTACCAGGTGTTGCAGATCCCATAACCAGGACCTGACATGACATGGGTACAAGATGTTAACAGTGCTACATCCCACCTGTATTGGTAACATATCATGCAGTACAGTCTGGCTCCCATAGGAATTGTAAAATGTGGAAGCTATCAAGATCCCCAGGATACAGATACACAGACACATATCTGCAGATACAGATATACCTATACATATAATTACACACACACACACACACACACACACACACACATATATATATATATATATATATATATATATATACATGTGACTACACATACACATGCAGAGATATGTACAGTAAGATACATATGTAGAAGGTGCACAAAATATGGAACAGCCACTATGGCTACAGTTCACACTTGAAAGCTGGACACTGTATGGGCCACCCATGCAGATGACAATCATTGCCTGCAACATATACCCCACAGAGAGGTCATAGGAAAAACATCACACACAGGTTTGCAGGAATGGAAAACCTTTATTTGTGTACTATTACAGTTATATATACTATTGCTCCTGTAACTGGGATTGTCTTCACAGACTTGGCGTGTGTGGGAGGTCACATCTGCTTTCCACATGTGTGCCATTGGCTATTGACAGACATCCTAAGGACATCATAGTAAAGTAACACTGTTAGCACATACTGCCCCTGTCAACTGCAACAGAGATATTGATCAATATGTGTGGACATTCTGACACACTCTGTACAGTTCAGAGGTATACACACAACCCCTTAGTGCAAAACATGTGTACCATGCCTGACAAAATGGATGTTAACAGCCATGTAGGTGGGTATAACGCATAACATATGGTATACATAGGTCATGCATTCACACACCCCTGTCTGGCCTGACACGTAATAACCACTGGTACAGGGGTGCCATGGCCACATACTACCCACTAGATATTGACATACAGCTGTACAGCATCCCACTGCTCTGACATACATGACTATTAAGGGAGGCCCGGCAGCAGTACATCTGGCAAGTACCTTTACATGACATCTTACTGGGTAAGTACACTAAGCTGCTAGGCATGTAACAATGCACTGTGCAGGCTACAGGCAGACTGGATCAACACTGGCCTACATCTCCTATGGGAGAATGCAAATGTACCTGCATATATAGCAGGCTGTACAGGCAGGTCACAGCACAGGGTAAGATACACCTGTGTGAAAGTGCATAACCGCAACCAATGAGAACACAGCCACATATGGCAAGCTAGCATAATATTACAGTATATGGACTATCTCTTCAACACCATCCTCATATGTGCCACTCACACACTAACCCTACATATAATGGGCCACTACACAGTTTGGTCTGATGGCTGACTGTGGTATGGGACATGTATGTATGGCCCTACAAACATGTAAGCCAACACGGTAACATACAGTGGAGCAGCATGTAACATCAGATAGGATGGGACGTAGGACGATGACAACTACCACAGTCTATACTTAGGCCAAGGTACATATTAACAATACACATACTGTTGACATTCACCATACGTACACAGACCTCAGTACTGTACAAACAACCACAGTATGTCCAGGTTATGTCATCAAATATAACCCTACTGTACATAGCATGTGTAGCAGTCTGATATCTCACTGACTTGTTATCAGATATGATGACGCTAATTAATTGGCTTAAACACTGGTGTCATTCAAAGGGGATCCAGTATCTGTCTTCCTGGGATGACATGCTGGACAAGCCACGCTGCTTCGCAAGGGACGGCTTGCACCTGTCACCCCTGGGATTCCGGATATTGGCAAAGGCTCTTGCCACCCCCATAGTGCCTTTTTTAGGCAAGGCTCAAATTCTAAACCTACCACCCTAGAACACAAAAAAGGAAAAAAACTAAGGGTAATGCTGCTCAATGCCAGAAGTCTAAATCTCAAAATGCACGCACTCGAGGCCCTTCTCAGTATGGAGAACATCGATGTCTGTGCTGTGACAGAAACCTGGTTCAAGGCTCCTGAGAGCACCCCAGCGCTATCAGGTTTTACCTCATATCATGCGTTCCGGCCCCAAAATCCGGACAATACCAAGAAAGGAGGGGGGTATCCATATTCATCAAGGACACCCACACCTCAAGACTGGTGGCAATGCACGATGCATCGGAGACCATCCAGGTGCAATTAACCATAGGCAAGACTGCTCTGCAAATTGTAGCATGTTACAGGCCACCCTCACAAACTCAGGAAACTCACATGGCCTTCCTGAAAACACTAGAGGGATAAATGTATCACCAAACACCATCATACTAGGTGACTTCAATTACCCTAATATAGACTGGGAACACTACTCAAGCCCAAACACCCTAGCCCAAAAGTTCCTGGAATTCATAAACTCAAATGCCATGGAACAACTAGTCACCATCCCCACAAGAGGAGATAACATACTTGATCTCATCATCACGAACATGGGAGCACAATGTTCAACACCGAAGTATACCCTCACTGGTGAGATCAGATCACAAACTAATCTCGCTGGAGGTCCTCATCCCACCCCACCTGAAATAAAAAGACCACAGTAAAGAACTTCTCAAAAGCCGACTTCACACTTCTAAAGACTAGTGTGGTCTCCTTTCAGGCCCCGAGCCATGGAAAACAATACTCAAGCCGCTGAATCACTTACAAACGCCTTCTACCAGCACCTGCAGGACTGCATGGATAAGGCAATCCCAAGCAAAACAAAGACTCTTTGTACCAAAGGCAAGCGTCCAGTCTGGTGGACCCCAGCCATAAACAAACTCTACAACAAAAGGAGGAAGCTACTACAAGATAGAGCAAAATCCTTAAAAGGTAAGACACCCTTGATCACTATAAGTAAAAACTAAGAGCTCTCATAAAATCATCCAAAGCAAATTTCGAGAGAAAAATAGCTAAAGACTCAAAAGACAATCATAAGGCCTTCTTTAGCTATGTTAGAAACCTAGGAGGAAACTCCCAGATATGCTCAGAACTAGTTCAAAATGATGTGAAGATTACTGATCCTACAGACATTGCCAACATACTGGCTGACAGGTTCAGTGCAAACTTCTCCCCTCCCCCAAAAGGAGAGATATCTATACCAAATGAGTGCAGCCCCCAAACATCTCCAGCCCAAGTGAGAACTGCTCTCTCCAAAGCAAAAACACAGCATCCATGGGACCCGATGGTGTCCCCGGCTGTGTGCTCCACGAACTCAATGAGGAATTAAACCCACAGCTAGGACAGCTGTTTAATCAAAGTCTTACCTCTGGATACGCACCCAGGAGTGGCGCACTGCAACTGTGGTCCCACTTCACAAAGGCGGTGCCTCCACAGACCCTGGAAATTACCGCCCATTAGCTTGACAAGCCTTATCTGCAAAGCCATGGAGAGGATCATAATGGACCTCATAAATAAAGACATAGGGAATTTGCAGACTTTGGATCCAACCCAGTTTGGCTTTGTCAAAGGCAGATCATGCCTTTTAAACTTGGTTGACTTTTTCAAACAGTCACCAAAGCCATTGATGAGGGAAAGGCAGTCCATACAGCCTACCTCGATCTGGCTAAGGCCTTCGATACAATACCCCACTGGGTATCATTGAAAAACTCATCAGCTTAAATGTTAACCCATACATCACAAGATGGGTTGCAAACTGGCTGAGTGACAGAACCCACAGGGTCAGAGTTGCTGGCGCCATGTCAGACTCAAAGCCTGTCACAAGTGGTGTCCCACAGGGCTCAGTCCTGGGCCCACTCTTGTTTGGCATCTACTTTTCCAAGTACAAGCAAACACAGGAGGGTTATGGCTGACAAAGTTTGCAGATGACTGCAAACTGGCCATAGTAGAAAACACATCTGACACAGATATCCTTCAGAAGGGTCTCACAGAAACGGATAACTGGTGCCAGAGCCACGGCCTAAAGTTAAATGCCAAAAATGCATAGTCATACCCTTCGGGAAAACAAGGTTACCCCTAGCTACCAAATAGGTGGCAATCCACTGAGCACAGAAGAAGTTATCAGGGACCTGGGGACCCAGGTTGATAGTAGTCTGTCATTCGACACCCATGTAGCTAAAGTAGTTAGGAAGTCCTTCTACATTGCCCACCTTATCATGAAGGGATTCTCATCTAGATCAAGGGAGGTCATAGTCTCCCTTTACTCATCACTCATCAGACCAATGATTGAGTACAATGCCCCATTCGGAATGTATCTGACCCGACACTTGCAGCAGCTGGAGAGGCCACAAAGTTCCTCACCAAAAGGATAAAGGGTCTCAAAATCTGTCCTATGCTGCCCGACTGAAAGAACTCCAGCTCTATTCAGTCGCCACCGCTTGCTCAGAGGTGACCTTTGCCTAACATACAAGGCCATGTCAAACCCAGATTTGATGAATATGCTTCACCTCAAAAATCTAGATCCATCAGAGCCACAAGGGCGGAGACTTAAACCGACACGGCTATTAATAGGACGTGCTGGAGGGATAGATTCATCACCCAAAGACTCCCTATGCTGTGGAACAAAATCCCGGTACATGTGAGGCAGAGCACCTCGCTGGCCTTGTTCAAGAGAAATCTTGACCAATGGATGGGAGATCGCAGATATACCCCAGGAATTACCTCAGTGTCACTGCTCGACAGAGGCACAGCAAAATAATGGGTATAGTTCCCCATACTAAGGGGGTGGCGTAAGCCACAAAACAATGGGCTAGGCTTATAAATGCCCTCGGGCAGATAGCCTAGTATGAACCTATGAACCTATGAACCTATGGTGTACAGCACATATGCACCTCTTCATGCATGACATATGTACAAAGGTTGACAGAGATGTGGCTGGAAGCACATACACAGGGCCAGTATTGACATGTTGCTGTGATAACCTGATATAGTTACTGTTGTAACAGGGTTTGTTGCAACATATTTCCTATGAGGGATATGAAGTCAGTAACTGTCACGGCTTTTACCATCTACAGACTATAATCCTCACACTACCTTCTGCAGTCCACAGATAGATGCTCCATTGGTAACACATGAAACCAAAGGCACAACACACTGCCCAGTCTGCAGATGATCCTGCAGATGGGGATTCCTCATAAACATAGAACTGACATAGCAGTTATTGAGACATGTAGGACAGCCATATCCACACACACACACACACACACACACACACACACACACACACACACACACACACACACACACACACACACACACACACTGTTAAACGAACAGTACTCCAAATGCAGTATAGCAGCACTTACAGTCTATAGTCAGGTCAGTCTCATCCCCCTCCTGTGTGTTGTCCTGTTTCCACAGTGTATGTTGTTACAGGTAATTCCCCAATCCATCTGAGATGCTGTTTGACAAACAACAGATGTAGTTCTTGCTCACAGTGAATGAAAAGGGCCAACACCAACATGATGTTCCTAGATATTGGTGTGTATTTCCATGCAATTGGCTATGGGAATGTTACCACAGCTGTTCCACAAGCAATCAGCTAGGGGAGGCCTGCAATTCGTGCAGAGGCCATCAGCTGATCATGAAAATCACTTAAAATACACATGCTGCTGCCTAAGCAAAGCAGGTGTAGGTCTACACATCCACCAGTGAGGGAGTGGGAGAGGCAGACAGAGGCAAAGACAAGTCAGAGAGGGGTGAGAGAGAGAAACCTAAGCATGTTTGTATCATACACCTAACAGCAAAGGGTATCAAACCCCTGACGACTATGTTGTGCTATCACAGTTCGATGCAGTTATTGGATGTGCCACATGGGTTACCTGTTGTGGAGCCATCAGAACATATATGTGATGGTGAGTGACATCTGCAACAGGGATACAGTAGCTATACAGTAGGTGACGTACACATGCCTGTCCGCATGAACAGGTGCCAGTGTCAACACAGCCGTACTCTCACAGGGACGCACACACATTGACACACTTGGCAGGGCCAGGATTACAATATGTCAGTAGTGGGATTGCCACAACACATCACTGTGCAGGTATCACATGCACCATACTGGTCATATGGAGGTTGTATGGGCAAAGGGTATGAGGAGGTGTCTGACAGCATGCTTCAGTATGCCAATGAGGGTTGTAGTGAGTGTGGATGTGAACATATGCACCACACAACACGCACACAAACACACAGGGTGCCAGTACTGACATGCATGGGTGCATGTCTGCATGGGTGTGTAGTGGTCGACTGTGCTAGCAGGGTATACAAGGGTAGGCAATGGGTATACCTTGGCATCAGGCCACATAACAATGGTCTGCATTCTGGCTCAGGGCTGTAGTTTCTGCATTTGCCCACACAGGTGAGTACTGTATCCCCCATCCAGTCACCTGGGTAACTATTGTGGATGGCCAATGCTGTGCATCACTTGCCATGTATGTGTTCCTTAGTCCATGACATGGACGGTTTCTGGGATGTGCATACCTCTCACATGCATGAACAGTGACATATGAAACTTGTACCTGGGGTGTCTGGCCCATGTTGTGAACACAGATTATCATCAGATGTGTCAGTCTTGCCCACCTGTGGCGGGAACTGGTAATGGGCAGCAGGTTTACCCTGCACCTATATTGATAGCATACTAACGGCATTCCCTGGTGTCAGTGGCATCTGTCCATACAGGGCATGTTGTCAGGCATGGTATGTCCTTTGTGGGTCACATGTGATGGCACCACAGGTGTTGCAGGTGTCCACTGGGGAACATGGGGGAGGTGCACTGTCTGCATGTACGTGCATATTGGACAGATGGACAGGGTGCCATGCACTCTGTAGCCCACTGCTATCACTCCATAGTTGCTATCAGTGGCCAATATGCAGTGTACTGCCCACATATTGGCTGTTGCCTAGGCATGTGTGTGTGTGTATGAGACATGCGTTGAGAGTGTGCTCTGGGTAATACTGGGGATGCTAACTGTGATTGTCTGGCCTTGATGTCACATGTATGGGTATGGCTTTGCACCCCAGCCTCTCAGCTATTTCACATCTGTTATCCCTGTACAGTGGACATTGTGATATATAGTAGTACCACCATATAAGAAATATGCAGAACCCACTCCACATTGGCCACACACTCACAATCACCTCCACACAGGATACAAGTTACAAACACACACACACACACACACACACACACACACACACACACACACACACACACACACACAGACACACACACACACACAAACACACACACACACCCACACACACACCTGTCATATCTGAGAGTAGAACCCCTACCTACCTAGTTTACCACACTATAGCACTATGCAGTTATAGTACATGCCACAGAGAGTATTGGAGTACTTCTTCCCCAAAGGTGTATTTTACACTGAATGACATCAGCAGGATTTCCAAAGTTGGCCATTCAAAATGTACTGCGTGTGACTAGCCTAAAATGCATTGTTCCCTACACAGACAGTGACATACACACACAAAACATCCACAACCAACATGTATGGGTATACAACCCCTAACAGAGGTCTATATCAAACTACAGTATGGAGCTGTTACAGGATCCACCATGGGAATTATTGGAAAACCCCTTCCCCAAAGGTGTATTTCACAATGAATGACATCAGCAGGATTGCCAAAGTAGGCCATTTAAAAAGTACTGCATATGACTAACCTAAAATGCATTGCTCCCTACACAGACAGTGACACACATACAAAACATCCACAAATGACATGCGTGGGTATAGAACTCCTAACAGAGGTCTATATCACACTACAGCATGGTGCTGTTATAGGACGCACTACTGGGATTAATAGAAAACCTCTTCTCCAAAGGTGTTTTTCACAATGAATGACATCAGCAGGATTGCTAAAGTAGGCTATTTGAAATGTATTGTGTGTGACCAGCCTAAAATGCATATACACGGACATTGTAACACAAACAAAACATCCACAACCACCATGGGTGGGGATGAAACCCTAACACAGTTCTAAATCACACTACAGTAGTACACAGTTATGGCATGCATTATAGACATTACTGGGCTACAAGCTTCCCAGAGATGTATTTCTAGGTGGGTAACATCAGCAGCCTTGCCAAAGTTGAGCATATGAATTGTAGGGAGTGTGAGTACCCTAAAAAGCATTGCTCTCTACACAGACAGAAACACACACACACACTTGCAATGTCTGTAATTAGAAATCCTACCTAACTACTTTATCACACTACAGCAGTACGCAGTTACAGAACGTACTACGGAGATTACTGGGTTACAACCTTCCTAGAGGTGTATTTCTAGGTGGATAACATCAGCAGCCTTGCCAAAGTTGAGTATATGACTTGTAGGCAGTGTGAGTACCCTAAAAAGCATTGCTCTCTACACAGACAGAGTCATACAGACACACACACACACACACACACACTTGCCATGACTTGGATTAGAACACCTACTTTGATTTATCACACAATAGCAGTACGCAGTTACAGGACGCACTATAGAGATTACTGGGCTACAATCTTCCTAGAGGTGTATGTCTAGGTGGATGACATCAGCAGCCTTGTCAATGTTGAGCATTTGAATTGTTGGGAGTGTGACTACCCTAAAAAGCTTTGTTCTCTACACAGTCAGGCAGACACACACACAAACACACACAGTTGCCAAGTCTAGGATTTGAACTCCTACCTAACTAGCTTATTACACTACAGCAGTACACAGTTATGGGATGCACCATGGAGATTACTGGGCTGCAACTCTCCCAAAGATGTATTTCACATTGGATGACCTCAGCAGGCTTGTCATAGTAGGGCTATGGGGAGGGCAGTGTGTGTGCATGGGCCATAACCCATTCATCTAAGGGTTGACATGCCACATGCAGGCAGACACATGGTGATATTTCACAGGCACATGTATACAGCTGCTAGATGACTACTTCCTTGTACAGTCATGTTGCACAGCTGGCACGTGCACCACATAGTCTGTAATGCTGACAGATGCTGGTGGCTAGT
Source organism: Protopterus annectens (assembly GCF_019279795.1). Taxonomy (NCBI): domain Eukaryota; kingdom Metazoa; phylum Chordata; order Ceratodontiformes; family Protopteridae; genus Protopterus; species Protopterus annectens. The sequence goes on along the minus strand of NC_056730.1, from coordinate 59,738,354 downwards.
ATCTGCAGTGAGTGACATCTGCACCTCATGTGCTTGGGGCCCTTTGGCTGTGTGCTGGGTGGGACAGGCCTGGATGGCTCCTTGTCACAGTCACCCTCTTCCACACATCTATGTCCATCTACCTTTGGCTTATTATCGTGTGTTGTCCTTACATATATGTCTGTATTCCTATCCATTGTGTGTGCAAGACAAGGCAATGAAAAGAAACCCAAATATGCTTGTACATTAAAAGACAATTATGTCACAAACTTATCACAAGAACTAGTAATTAAACAGTTTTAAGATGTAAAATGCATCAGTTAATTCAAATTATCTTATAGGATTCTCCATGGAGATCTGTGTCTAGCATTTCAATTTATGAGAGATCCAACCTTCTTTGACCTCTTATTCCTTCACAGAAGCAGTTACCATAATAAGCTTTATTAGAAAGGCTCACCCAGACTCTGCTACACTTTGCTGTGAGGGAAAGGTTGGTTTGCTTTTTATTTGTTGTATTTTGTATTACTTTATTGCCTTTTTATATTTTGAGTGCTGCGATTTGTTTTCTTTACCTTGTGTTTTGCTTGTGTTCTGCTTTTAACTGCATATTAAAACTTCAAAAGACACCACAGCTCTGTCTCTTCTGAGTCAGGCAGAATTTTTTCCCTACCCTCCCAGCCTGTCACTGTTGTGTTCTTATATACCACTGTCTTTCTAGTTGCCTGCCTCTTATGTTAATTTGACCATATATCTCATTTCCTCTCTGCTTTCACTGGCTTGTGTGAGTAAGCACAAAATTATCATTTTGTGAAGTCACTCCTCTTCAACTATTTAAATTTATTGGCCATTCTACTGTATTCCATACTACCGGAATACAAAATTGATCACCCCCTTTCAATCTATCTTGCTGTTTTAAAAATAGTGACTCTCCACTAAAACTTAACTTTTTAGACAGGTAAAACTTAAGTTACCTACTTTCACATCTAACTTCTCTAGTGCACACTGCAGTGTTTAGGATAAACCATTTTTTTCATCTTACCTTTAAGCATCCCTGTGACTAGCACTTGCTCTAATACCTGCTGGAAAGCACTAGGAAGCCTTAAATTGATAAAAGCATTCAACTCTCTTTATTAATAAGGAGAAATTAATCATAGGCACTAAACAGCCCATAATTGCAAAGTACCTTGCTAAGGTAAGGCAAAACAACTCCTGTACTTTTCAAAAAAAGCACCAAACCAGGCATATCCAAGGGTCAGCTTCCATTGATTTCTCCTGTCCACCTGAAGAATCTGGACATACTGGGGCAATGCAGCAATTGCCTCATGTACACAGACAACCCTCTCCTTCTACCACCCAACACTACAACCTGTGAGAGATGCACTTACATAGCCAAACTGGAAGCAAACCTCTCTCCACCCAAGATTATGCTAGACAGTCAAGAGGAGAAGGTTAACACCCGCACTACACCTCAAGCAACACATAGCCCTTCTAAACTCACACCACCAACACCCACATATAGCAACACTAAATCCACATATGTGGAGGCCCTTAACTGTAACCTGCTCATAGGTTCATAGGTTCATAGGTTTATACTAGGCTATCTGCCCTAAGGCATTTATAAGCCTAGCCCAAATTATTGTGGCTTACGCCACCCCTTATATGAAAAAATACTGTGCCCATTAGTTTGTTGTGCCTCTGTCCAGCAGTGACCCAGAGATGATTCCCGGGGTAAACCTACGATCTCCCATCCACAGGTCTAGATTTCTCTTGAACAGAGTCAGCGAGGTGCTCTGCCTCACATGGACCGGGATTTTATTCCACAGCATAGGGAGTCTCTGAGTGATAAATCTATCCCTCCAGCACGTCCTATTTATATCCGTGCTAAGGTTTAAGTCGCTTGCTCTAGTGGTTTTGGTGGATTTGGATTTTTGAGGTGGAGCATGTCCATTAATTCCGGGTTGGACATGGCCTTGTATGTCAGGCACATGTCACCTCTGAGCAGACGGTATGCGACTGAATAGAGCTGGAGTTTCTTCAATCTGGCAGCATATGACAGATTTTGGAGTCCCTTTATCCTTTTGGTGAGGAACTTTTGGGGTCTCTCCAATTGCTGCAGATGTCGGGTGAGATACATCCCGAATGGGGCATTGTACTCGATCATTGGTCTGATAAGTGAAGAGTACAGGGGAACAATGACCTCACTAGATCTGGATGTGAATCCCTTCATGATCAGGTGGGCAATGTAGAAGGTCTTTCTAACCACTTTAGCAATGTGAGTGTCAAAAGAAAGGCCACTGTCAACCTGGGTCCCCAGGTCCCTGATAACCTCTTCTGTGCTTAGTGGATTGCCACCTATATGGTAGCTTGGGGTTACCTTGTTTTTCCCGAAGGGTATGACTATACATTTTTGGCGTTAACTTCAGGCCATGGCTCTGGCACCAGCTATCTGTTTCCGTGAGTCCCTTCTGAAGGATATCAGTGTCCGATGCACTTTCCACTATGGCGCCCAGTTTGCAGTCATCTGCAAACTTTGTCAGCCAAAGTCCTCCCATGTTGGCCTGTACTTCTGAGAAGTAGATGCCAAACAATAGGGGCCAAGGACCGAGCCCTGTGGGACACCACTTGTGACCGGCTTGGAGTCTGACACAGCGCCAGCAACTCTAACCCTGTGGGTTCTGTCCTTAAGCCAGTTTGCAACCCATCTTGTGACATATGGGTTTACATTTAAGCTGGTAAGTTTTTCTACAATACCCGAGTGGGGTATTGTGTCGAAGTTCTTTGCAAGGTCAAGGTAGGCTGTATGGACTACCTTTCCTCATCAATGGCCTTGGTGACTATTTCAAGAAGTCGACCAAGTTCAAAAGGCATGATCTTCCCTTGACAAAGCCAAACTGGGTCGGGTCCAATGTCTGCAAGTCCCCTATATCTTTGTTTATGAGCTCCATTATGATCCTCTCCATAGCTTTGCAGACTAGACTTGTTAAGCTTATGGGGCGGTAATTACCAGGGTCCGTGAGGCGCCACCTTTGTGGAGTGGGACCACAGTTGCCGTGACGCCACTCCTTGGGCACGTATCCTGTGGTAAGGCTGAGATTAAACAGCTGCCTTATGTGCGGGTTTAATTCCTCATTTAGCTCGGTAGCACACAGCCGGGACACCATCCGGTCCCATTGATGCTGTGTTTTTAGCTTTAGAGAGAGCAGCTTTCACCTGCGCATTTGAGATGTCCGGGAGGCTACACTGGCTGGGATAGTTATCTCTCCTTTAGGGGTGAGAGGGGTGAAGTTTGCACTGAACCTGTCTGCCAGTATGTTGGCAATGTCTGTGGGTTCAGTGATTTTTGTATCATTTTGGACTAATTCTGAGCATATCTGTGAGTTTCCACCCAGGTTCCTAACATAGCTGAAAAGGCCTTATGATTGTCCTTTGAATCCATGGCAATTTTTCTCTCAAAATTGGCCTTAGTTGATTTTATGAGTGCTCGTAATTTTTTACTAATAATGATCAGGGGTGACTTCCCTTTTATGGATTTTGTTCTATCATGTAATAGCTTTCTCCTCTTATTGTAAAGTTTGTTAATGGCTGGGGTCCACCAGACTGGACGTTTGCCCTTTGTGGAAAGAGTCTTGGTTTTATTTGGGATTGCCTGATCCATGCAGTCCTGGAGGTGTTCATAGAAGGCATTTGTAAGGGCTTCCGCAGCTTGGGTTGTGGTTTCCTCTGACTCAGGGGCCTTGAAGGATACCACACCAGTCAAGCAACAAGGACCTTCAAAGCTGAAATGCAAACAAACACCAATCACAACCAAAGTGTCACATAGCTCACAACAGCAGTGTGCACCCAGCAACAGCCCCTAAGGCAAGACACCGTACCTAACACTTTAGTCATAGGTGACTCTATAGTCAGGCACAATGATGTCTCACTCACCAGGCTGAACAAGGAGAAAATTACAGTGAGCTGCCTGTCAGGTGCCAGGATCCACCACATAACTTATGCACTCAAGTCACTCCACAACAAGTACAAATATGACTCTGTCATTGTCCATGTTGGAGTGAATGACTTGAGACCTGGTTCAAGGCTCCAGAGAGCACCCCTGCAATACCAGGCTACAACTCCTACCACACTTTTCAGCCACCAAACCAGGATCAAAACACTAAAGGTGGAGGAGTGTCCATATTCACCAAGGATATTCACACCACCAGGTTAGTTGCTCAACACAATGCATCTGAAATTCTCCAGGTGCAACTAACACTAGGTAAGACTGCAAAACAAATTGTAGCTTGCGACAGATCCCCCACCATGCCCCAGGAGTCTCACTACACCTTTCTAAACATACTGGAAATATTAATAGACAACCAAACACCCTAATACTGGGTGATTTCAACTACCCTGCCCTTAACTGGGAAAACTACTTGTTTACCAACACCTTTGCCCAAAGGTTCTTGGAATTGATAAATTCCAATGCCCTGGATCAACTAATCCATAGTCACACCAGGGGCTCCAATAGCCTAGACCTGGTCATTACCAACATGGGAAATCGATGCTCCACACCTATGGTCACCCCCTCGTTGGTCAGGTCAGACCATAAGCTAATCACCCTTAGCATCTACATCCCACCCCCACCCCAGTAAAGAAACCTCCATATAAAACTTCTCCAAAGCCAACTTCATGCTACTCAAGTCAGAAGTTACAAACTTCATGACACCCAGGCAGACAGGAACTGAAAGTTCGACTGCTGAGTCCTACACTAAGGCACTGTACAGCACATCCACTCATGCATGAATTGTGCCATCCCAAATAGAACCGAGATGCTCTCCTCCAAAAAAAAGGAAGTCAATCTGGTGGTCCCCTGCCATAAACAAACTTTACAACAAAAAGGAAGAAACTGTTGCAGAAAAGAGGAAAATCCGAGGATGCAAAAAACTCCCTTACCAGCCTCAATAAGAAGCTGAGATCCCTCATAAAATCCTCCAAATCTAGTTATGAAAATAAAATTGCCAAAGATTCCAAAGACAACCACAAGGCATTCTATAACTATGTCAAAAATCTAAATGGCAATGCTCAGATCTGCTCTGAGTTACAACAGAATGGCATTAAATATACTGATCCCAAGGATATTGCTAATATTCCTTCAGATCGATTCAGTGCCAACTTCAACCCCCTCTCACCCCCTAAATGGCCCATCTCAATAAGGGAAGATTGCCAAATTCTGGTAATAATGGCCACACAGGTAAAAAACGCACTCTCCAAAGCTAAGAATACAGCATCCATGGGACCAGATGACATCCCAGTCTGTGTACTACATGAACTACAAAATGAACTGGCACCTCACCTAAGTGTCATGTTTAATCATAACCTCACCGTCAGGCTTCGTGCCCACTGAGTGGTGCACAGCTACAGTTATCCCACTCCACAAGGGGGGGATCCACCTTGGATCCCGGGAACTACCTCCCCATCAGTCTGACGAGCCTGATCTGCAAGGCCATGGAACATATTATCATGGAACGTATAAACAAAGACATTGGCAACCTTAAAACACTGGATCCACCCAGTTTGGGTTTATGAAGGGCTGATCTTGTCTCCTGAACCTGACTGACTTCTTCAAATCAATCTCCAGAGCCATGGACGAGGGTAAGGCAGTCCACACAGCCTATCTGGACCTTGCCAAAGCCTTTGACACCATCTCCCACTCTGGAATCGCAGATAAACTTATTAAGCTGGGCATTAATCTCTACATCACTCAATGGGTTGCCAACTGGCTTACTGACAGAACCCACACTGTAAAAGTAGCTGACTCCAAATCCAGTTCCAGACAAGTGTAGTACCTCAGGGTTCAGTCCTGGGACCTCTCTTGTTTGGCATCTACTTCTCTGAAGTACAGGCCGACACTAAGGGACTCTGGCTAACAAAGTTTGCAGATGACTGCAAACTGGGAGCCTTTATTAAATCCCCAAATTATGTGGATAATCTACAAAAGGGCCTTACAGAAACAGATGCTTGGTGCCAGAGCCTTTGGCTCAAGCTCAATGCCAAGAAATGCATAGTTATCCCCTTTGGGAAAAAACATGTACCCGTGAATTACCACATAGGTGGCAGTACACTAAACACTGAAAGTGTGATAAGAGACTTAGGGACACAGGTGGACAGTAGTCTCACCTTCAATAACCACATCGCCACAACAGTCAGGAAATCCTTCTATGTGGCACACGTCATCACTAAGGGCTTTTCATCCAGAAAAAAGGAGGTCATTGTCAAACATTTTTTTAGTGAGGTATTTACATACCAAATGGGGCATCCCTCATTAGACCCATTATAAAATACAATGCCCCATTTGGTATGTACCTCTCAAGACATCTGCAACAACTGGAAAGGCTGCAGAAATACCTCACTAAAAGAATCACAGTCTTAAAGCAGATGCCCTATGCTGACCACCTTAAAAAACTCCAGCTATACTCTGTCGCATATCGTCTACTCCGAGGCAATCTCTGCTTAACATACAACGCCATGTCAAACCCAGAGCTGATGGACATGCTACACTTAAAGAAATCCCAATCCCTCAGAGCCACATGCTCCAGGGATCTAAACCTTGTCATCGCAATAAACAAAACATGCTGGAGGGATAGGTTCCTGACCCAGAGATTCCCCAGACTCTGAAATAGACTGCCCATACATGTCAAGCAGAGTGCCTCTTTGGCCCTCTTCAAAAGGAACCTTGATGATTGGATGGGAGAAAGGAAATTTACCCCGGGGATCACGTTAGTCACCCTGCTAGACAGGGGTCCAGGGAAGTAAATAGTGTGGGAAGAAATAGCCAGTGAATTGTTATGGCTAGGCTTGTATAGGCCCTAGGGCTGATAGCCTAGTATCAACCTATGAACCTATGAACTAGATTAAAGGAACTAAACTTCATCATCAGATAAATAAGATGCATTGGCATGACAGATTCATATCCCAGCATGTATCCTACCTCTGGAACAAACTTCCACACCATGTCAAACAGAATAGGAGTCTTGCCACCTTCAAGGCAAGCATAAATAATTGGAATTATAGCCTCAAATTCTCCCCTGGTTTATCATGTCTTGCCCCCCTTGAGAATGAAAGAAACTTTAGAATTTTTTTTTATTTAGCTATGCTTGTAATACTCTGTGAACTGATTACTTAGTACTTACCTATGAACACACACAAAAAAATGGCTGGTACATTTAAATAACTGCTGAAAACCATGTCTATACCGAACTGCATGAAAAAGGAGATGGAACAAGTCAATGTAATCTTTGTATGCATATGCAGGTAAACTGTGACACTTTCGGTAAGAAATTTCCAGCTTCTGAGGACAGTTGTCAGTGGAATTAGTTCTGCTCATTGAAATAAAAAGTCGCTGCAACACTTTCTTAACCCAAAAACAATATAAGATTATTGTCAGTATTCAGAGACAGGCCCAGCCACAAGTGGTAATGCTGCTGCAAAAAAGGGCCTGTTAGCATGATCATGGGAACTAGCAAGTCACATTACATTTACATTAGCTATAATAAGGACAAATCACATTATCAGCTAATTTGCATGTCTCTGAATCACTGTTGATTACTGCAATCACTGGCAGGCCTTCTTCTGCCGCCCTTGTGGCAATCACCACTGGAGGCCAATGCATCATGTTAGTACAGAAACCCCCTAATTCATTCTCCCCAAACACATAGACACATTGAATAAAACACACACACACACACACACACACACACACACACACACACATATGCACTCTGCCATACCTCTTAGCTGTCCCAAAGAACATCATTGATGTTGTCGCATATTTGCTCCCATCACTTGTAAATCACAAATGATTATAGTCAGTCCATAATGACAGACATTAGGCTCATAGTTATATACTAGACTAATAACCACCATGGCCTTTATAAGCCTAGTTGCGCAAACCAACCTAACTGTGTCCTCTTGTATCATGGACTTTTAGTGTGATGGGGTATGATGGGGTATGTTAGGAAGTTTCTAGAGGTTAAATAGGGGGTATGGTAGTTTGGGCATTACTGTCTGCCTCTGTCTTATCAGATGCATGGGGACCAGACCTGGGGTGAATTTCCGATTTCCCATCTATTAGTCAAGGTTATGCTTACATTTGGTTAAGGATGGACTCTGCTTCACATGAATGGGAAGCCTCTTCCACAGCCTGGAGAGCATCTGAGACACATATCTATCTCACCAACATGCCTTATGTATCTCACAACCAAAATGTAAATCCTTGGATCTGGTGGTTCTGATGCTGTTCATTTTGTGGATATGCAAAAGGTCCACCAGAGCTGGATCTGAGGTTGCCCTGTACACTAGGCATAGATTGCCTCTCAGTAACCTGTAGATGACAAAGTCTAAGGCTTTAAGGCAATTCATATAGGCTGTGTTTATACCCAGGATTATCTTGGTAAGGAACCTTTACGGGTATTCCAACTATTGCATCTGTTTGGGCAGGTACATGCTGAAGGGGGCATTATACTCAATGATGGATCTGATAAGGGCCAAATAAAGAGGCACTTTAGACTTCCTTTGACCTGGATGCCATGCATATAAGTTGGGCAGCATAGAATGATTTTCTTACTGCCTTGGCCACATGTTGGTGAAAAACAGATTACTGATGTTCACAGATCCCTGGCTACTGGGTCATCTCTTAGGAGAGCATTATCAATTGAGTAATTAGCCTGAGTGGCAGTTTTCCCAAAAGGCACTATAATGCATTTCTTGGGATTGAGTTTTAGTCTGTGACTTTGACACCATTTTTCTGCGTTAGACCATTTTGTAAGATGTTTGTGTCATGGGTGGGTGTCTATGAGAGCTGCCAATTTGCAGTCATCTGTGAACTTGGTCAGCCAAAGGCCCTGGACATTAACCTTTGCCTTCAAGAAGCACATGCCAACTAGGAGTGGTCCCAGCACTAGGCCCTGAGGTATCCCACTGGGACCAGTCTCTTAGTGGCGGTGGTATCACCAGTCCTGACTTCCTGGGTCCTATCTGTGAGCCAGTTAGCAATCCAGCGAAATATGCAGTGGTTTATGCCCAGTTCAGTAAGTTTGTCAACTATACCCGAGTGGGATATAGTATAAAATGCCCGAGCCAGGCCCAGGTAGGTGGTATGCACCATTTTCCCCTCTTTCATTGCCTTGGTGAACTTCTGAAAGAAATTCACCAGGTTTAGTAGACATGATGCTCCTTGACAAAACCAAATTGGATTAGGTCCATTGTCTGAAGGTTGCTTATGTCTTTGTTGATCAATTGCATGATAATTCATTCTATGGGTTTGCGCAATTGACAAGCCAGACTAACAGGTTTGTAATTTCTGGAGTCAGTTGATGGTCCATCTTTGTGAAGTGGGCTAGCCATTGCAGTCCTCCAGTCTTGCAGTACAAAGCCTGTTGTGATGCTATAGTTGAAAAGTGATTCAAGTGGTCCTAATAGGTCATGATTCCAGTTATTTAGGAGGCATCCTGGGATATTGTTAGGGCCCACTGAGGCTGTGTTTTTAAACTTAAGCACAGCCAGAAAGGGGTTATGTTAGTAGGTATTTCATGAAGGGAGGTGGGGGGGGGGTGAAGTCTGAACTGAATTTGTCAGCTAGCAAATTCACTATGCCACTCTGCTCAGTGTGAAAGTGTCACCAATGACCACCAATTCAGCAAACTAATGCTGACTTTTAAGTTTTGGATATAGCTGTAGAAGGCCGAGTGGTTGTCTTTAGACTGTGAGGCTATTTTGACTTTGCAGTTGGCCTTGTTGGACTTAGTCTTCTTAGTTTCTTGTTTATTTTAATTAGAGTTCCTGTCATTATGGGAGCTGCTCTTTCTGATTTTAGCTTGAACTTTCTTCCTTTAGTTGTATACCCTATTAAGGTTAGGATTCCACCAGTGTGGTTTGTTTTTGGAGTTTGTTTTAGACCTACCTCTTGTAGGTACAGCAGCCACCATATAGACATTCACATGGTTGTACAGGGTCTCTGAGAACAACTCCAAATAAGTTGTTGTGACCTTGGAGTTGGAAAGAGCACTGAATTTTGATAAACTATCTCTTAATTTGGTTTAGATTATTTTGGAATAATTAGTTCCTAACTCTTACAGGGTTTATTGGGGTTACTGAGTTGATTTTTATTTTAAAGGAGACACCTTTGTGGTCCAAATTCACCAGTGAGAATGTGACATGGAGGTGCATTGCTCTCCCATACTGGTGAGTTCTAGGTCCAGTATGTCTGAATCTCTTCTGGGTGTGCACCCTATCTGGTCAATGGTATTTATGTTAATAAAGGCTAGGAATCTTTGTGTCTGAGTATGAGGCATTGTATGTTTCTCAGTCTATGGAGGGAAGTTAAAGTGTCCCATGAATAGGATATTTGATTTGATGGTGAGTGCCTCCAGTAGGTCTAGGTATGACTTATGGGATTCTAGGTACATAGAGGGTGACCAACAGCTTGCTAGAATATGGTGTGGAACTTTGTCTATGGTAATTTGCATTTGGATAAATTCCAGGGCATTGTCCTGTTTAACCAAAGCAGAGTTATGCTTGTTGCTAATATACACAGATTCGTCCACCTTTTGTCTATATTTGTGAAGCTGATGATCTAAATGTTTGCAAGGCACTAACGCCCTGCACTGACAGAGTACTTTCTGCAGATTAAAACCATGTCATATCCCCCAAAGTGAGGAGAGTTTGTAGGGTGTGGGGTTTCTTGTTTAGGCTCTTAGTATTGAGCAGTAACACCTTTAGGTTTCTTTGGGTTTTATTTGCTATGTTAGTAGGTTTGTCAATTTGGCATTGCATTAAAAAGGCTATAAGGGGGTGGATAAGGTTTTAGCCAACATTCAGAAGCCTAGGGGAGACAGGTGCAGACCATCTTTTACAAAGCAATGTGGTTTGTTAACTATGACTTCCCAAGCTGATGAATAGTGAATCCCCCTGGAAAGACACCAAAACTAAGCCAATTATTGAATTCAATCATTTTTTTCATACTGTGGTATCATCCTTGGTGAAGGTAGAATGCTTTTCATTTGTTAGGTACATACCACATGAAATACATAGTCTGAGACATCTGTAATGTCTCTCTTCATATAGATTGGGAAGTATGTCTCAGATCATTAACATCCACATGGACTATGACAGAATCATACTGGTACCTGTGGTGTAGTAACCTGAGTGCATGCATAACTTGGCAGATCATGGCTCCAGATAAGCAAATAAGCAACTCCTTGTTCAGTCTGTTAAGTGAGGTATCTATGTGCTGTATAATGGAGTCCCCTATGACAGGAGCCGGGGGTAATGTGCTGGCTTGCCTTATGGTGTTTGCTCTTGGGGCTCCACTGGGTGTAGGAGTATGAGTGGTGTTTGATGTTGCTTCTAGTGAGTGCTTTAGAGATTCTTGAGGATAGGCATTATCATTTATAGGCTTATGAGGTCCCTGAGGTTTATGGAGATTGCTTTTAGTACCTCAGCATAGGTTGAATTATGTGTGTGGTGAACACAATGTGACCATATGTGTGGTAGATGTAGTGTGTGTCTTCTTGAGAACCATGTTTCTATGCAAGATTTTTGCCTCCAGTGAAATTGTCTATATAAATGTCTCACATACTGTTTCTATTTTTAAAGATTAAATGGTTGTTTGCGAACATGACACAATTCCCGCATTGTCTAGGGATGTCCATGTCTACCAAGCTGACTACAGAGACATTTGGAAATTGTATATCCATGTTGTCTAGACCAGTATTTGGGTTGGTCTACTGTCAGTCGTGGACTGGGTTATACAGGGGTCTCCTTGGATGATCGAGTGTTTGGCACTACAGTAGGTTAAATTCTGCTATTATTTGATAGTAGTGCTGTTTAATGTGCAAATTACCTGCTCTAAGCTTGTCTCTGCATAATGGCTTTATTTTCTATGTTCATAGAGTCATAGGTTTTTACTAGGCTAATGACCACAAAGGCCTTTTTAAGCCTAGCCATGTATCCCAAATCTCTGACAAGTTCTCATACCCTTGATAAGTGTAAGCATGGGCTTGGGAGATTAACCATTTACAGGTTACCTGTTTGCATTAGAGGCATAGGTGCCAAACCAGGGATGAATTTCCATTTTCCCACCCAATTGTCCAAATTGCACTTGAATTGGGTTAGGGTGGAACTCTGCTTCACATGGATGGAGAGCCCGTTCATAGATGGGGGTGGTCTCTGGGATACATAAAGCAGGTCCTATTTATATCACAGGCAAGGTTTAAGTCTTTAGAATGGGTAATTCTGGTACTGTTTATTTTGTGGATATGCAGGAGTTACATCAGAGTGGGGTCTGACAATGCCTGTATGCCAGGCAGAGATCTCGTCTCAAAATATTGTAGGAGACAGAATACAGGGATAGGGGCTTGAGGTGGTCTGCATAGGACATATTACTTATGCCCTGTATTCTTTTAGTGAAGAACCTCTGTGGACATTCCAGTTGTTGGATATGCCTGGTTAGGTATATACCAATGGGGGCATTGTACACAATGACAGGTCTGATGAATGCTGAACACAGTGGAACAATGACTTCTTTGGACTTAAATGCCATACCTTTGTTTATATGTTGTTTGACACAGAATGATTTCTTCACAACTGCAGACTCGTTATGATAAAGCCTAGATTGCTATCTTTGTGTGTCCCTAAGCCCCTGACTACTGGGTCAGCTCTAAGGGATGTGATGAAAATATGATAGTTACCAGGGATGGATGACTTCCCAAAGGATACTATTCTGCATTTCTTGGCATTTAGTTTTAGTCCATGGCTCTGACACCAGTTCTTTGTCTGTGTCAGCCTCACCTGGAGAACATTTGTGTCAGTGTAAGATACAATGACAGCTCCTAATTTGTAATCATCTGGAAATTTAGTCATCCAGAGACCACTGACATTGGCCTTGACTTCTGAGAAGTAAATGCCAAAAAGGAGTGGTCCAAGGACTGATCCCCGAGGGACTCTATTTGTGACTGGCCTCTTTGTAGAGGTGGACTCCCCAATTCTAACTTCCTGGGTCCAGTCTGTGAGCCAGTTTTATTGCCACTAAGTAAGTTTCAGTTCTAAGGGAAGTTTAATAGATAAATTGTCTGGGCATATATGTTTATACATGGCACTGCTAACCTCTTGATGTTATAACACCAAGAAAAATTGTTTATGAGTGTAATGTACAAAAAAAATTAATGTCCCTTGACAAGGCAATTTCAAGTATTAGGGACCTTTAGAATGATCTAAAGTACCAATAAAGCATTAGTACTCTAAACATTTAACTGAAGTGCAAAGCAGAAGCACTCTAAATAGTTAGCTGAAGAGCAAAACAATAAAATAAATCTCTTACCTGCCAAGGATGTAACAAGTTTTACTCAGGATGCCCTCAGAGTGGGGCCAGGGTGCCAAGCAGATGGGATCTCTGGGAAAACGAGCAGGAGACAAGTACTAGTAAGGGAGGTATACTCAAATCCAATACTGGTTTACTGGTTGGGCAAGCAGTATTATGGATACATGGAAAACAATCAGTGGGAAAATACAACAGGTTACACAACAGACAACAGCAATGAAAGACGGGAGGAAGCAACTCTGGAAGTCATATTGCCATAAGGTGCAGAAGCCAGAGACAAAGCCTTTTAAAACCACAACAAACTGGTGCACAAGTCCTGTGGTTAGAATTTCAAAAGCTTTTAGCTTAATTCCGGGGGTGGCAGACTCAAAGAACAGGGGAGGACCAGTATCAGGGTAAACAGAAAGGCACTGTATTGCAACTTTAAACAGATATATACAGCTATAACAAGTACGGAAGCACAAATCCTGGAGCTGAATTTATAATACTGTCAGCACTGCAGTCATAGCACAGATTAAGTCCCCAGGCCATGCAGAAGGATACCAAGGATATTCACACCACCAGGCTAGTTGCCCAACACAATGCGTCTGAAATTCTCCAGGTGCAACTAACAATAGGTAAGATGGCAATCCAAATTGTAGCTTGCTGCAAATCTCCCACCATGCCCCAAGATTCTCACTACACCTTTCTAAACATACTGGAAAATATTAAGATAGAACCAAACACCCTAATACTGGGTGATTTTAACTACCCTGCCATTAACTGGGAAAACTACTTGTGTGCCAACACCTTTGCCCAATGGTTCTTGGAATTCATAAATTCCAACGCCCTGGATCAACTAAGCCATAGTCCCACCAGGGGCTCCAATATCCTAGACCTGGTCATTATCAACATGGTAAATCGATGCTCCACACCTATGGTCTGACCACAAGCTAATCACCCTTAACATCCACATCCCACCCCCCAGTAAGGAAACCTCTATAAAAAACTTCTCCAAAGCCACCTTTATGCTACTCAAGTCAGAAGTGACAAACTTCATGACACCCATGCAGACGGGAACTGAAAGTTCAACTGCTGAGTCCTACACTAAGGCACTGTACAAGCACATCCACTCATGCATGAATCGTGCCATCCCAAATAGAACCAAAATGCCCTCATCCAAAAAAAGGAAGCCAGTCTGGTGGTCACCTGCCATAAACAAACTTTACAACAAAAGGAAGAAACTTACAAAAAAGAGGAAAATCCCAGGATGCAAAAAACTCCCTTACCAGCCTCAGTAAGAAACTGAAATCCCTCATAAAATCCTCCAAAGCTGGTTACAAAAATAAAATTGCCAAAGATTCCAAAGACATCCACAAGGCATTCTATAACTATTAACCATAAAAAGCGATAGCATCCAAGGACAGTCACCAATAATCCAAAACGAAAAGGATGCAAAGTGCCATAAAATTCCACCAAGAATTGGTAAAACCAAAGGTTTATTCACGCCAAAACCACTTAGACTCACAAACACATTAACGCTCTTCTATTCTAAAATCACAATCGCGTTTTCGTCTCACAAAGTGGGACTTCATCAGATAACATCATTTAATACATTTTCCATTTAAATACCCTAGTAGTGTTCCAATTAATTCCTGTTACCAATAAGATGCATTGTTTAAAATTTAAATTATCAAATCAGCTTGGTTCATTCCTTCTTAATATTCATGATACAAATAAATATTAAACATGTTAAAAACGTCGTATTTGAACAATTAAAAACTTCAAATAAATAAATAAATCGATGTCATAAAATACATTGCTAAAAACTGATCAAGTAGGTCTAATCTGTATATATAGAAATATATATGTTTTTAGGGAAATAACGAAAACGCGATTGTGATTTTAGAATAGAAGAGCGTTAATGTGTTTGTGAGTCTAAGTGGATTTGGCGTGAATAAACTTTTGGTTTTACCAATTCTTGGTGGAATTTTATGGCATTCTATAACTATGTCAAGAATCTAAATGGCAATGCTCAAATCTGCTCAGAGCTAAAACAGAATGGCATTAAATATACTGATCCCAAAAATATTGCCAATATCCTGGCAGATCGATTCAGTGCCAACTTCACCCCCCCTCTCACCCCCTAAATGGCCCATCTCAATACCGGAAGATTGCCAAATTCTGGTAATAACAGCCACACAGGTAAAAAACGCACTCTCCAAAGCTAAGAATACAGCATCCATGGGACCGGACGGCATCCTGGGCTGTGTACTACATGAACTACAATATGAACTGGCACCTCACCTAAGTGTCATGTTTAATCATAGCCTCACCTCAGGTTTCGTGCCCACTGAGTGGCGCAGAGCTACAGTTATCCCACTCCACAAGGGGGGATCCACCTTGTATCCCAGAAACTACTGTCCCATCAGTCTGACGAGCCTTGTCTGCAAGGCCATGGAGTGTATTATCATGGAACTTATAAACAAAGACATTGGCAACCTTCAAACACTGGACCCCACCCAGTTTGGGTTTGTGAAGGGCTGATCTTGTCTCCTGAACCTGATTGACTTCTTTGACTCAGTCTCCAGAGCCATGGACAAGGGTAAGGTGGTCCACATAGCATATCCAGACCTTGCCCCCACTCTGAAATCATAGATAAACTTACTAAGCAGGGCATTAATCCCTACGTCACCCAATGGGTTGCTAACTGGCTTACTGATAGAACCCACACTGTAAAAGTAGCCGACTCCAAATCCAGCTCCAGACAAGTGACAAGTGGAGTACCTCAGGGTTCAGTCCTGGGACCGCTCTTGTTTGGCATCTACTTCTCTGAAGTACAGGCCAACACTAAGGGACTCTGGCTAACAAAGTTTGCAGATGACTGCAAACTGGGAGCCATTATTGAATCCCTGAATGATGTGGATACTCTACAAAAGGGCCTTACAGAAACAGATGTTTGGTGCCAGAGCCATGGGCTCAAGCTCAATGCCAAGAAATGTATAGTTATATCCTTTGGGAAAAAACATGTACCCATTAATTACCATATAGGTGGCAGTACACTAAACACCGAAAGTGTGATAAGAGACTTAGGAACACAGGTGGACAGTGGTCTCACCTTCGATAACCACATCGCCACAACAGTCAGGAAATCCTTCTATGTGGCACACCTCATCACTAAGGGCTTTTCATCCAGAAAAAAGGAATTCATTGTCCCACTGTACTCATCCCTCATTAGACCCATTATAGAATACAACGCCCCGTTTGGTATGTACTTCTCAGGACATCTGCAACAACTGGAAATACCGCAGAAATACTTCACTAAAAGAATCACAGGCCTAAAGCAGATGCCCTACGCTGACCACCTTAAAATACTCCAGCTATAGTCCGTCGCATTTAGTCTACTCAGAGGTGATCTCTGCTTAACATACAAGGCCATGTCAAACCCAGAGCTGTTGGACATGCTACACTTAAAGAAATCCCAATTGCTCAGAGCCACACGCTCCAGGGATCTAAGCCTTGTCATCACAATAAACAAAACATGCTGGAGGGATAGGTTCCTGACCCAGAGACTCCCCAAACTCTGGAATAGACTGCCCATACATGTCAAGCAGAGTGCCTCTTTGGACCTCTTCAAAAGGAACCTTGACGATTGGATGGGAGAAAGGAAATTCACCCCGGGGATCACATCAGTCACC
>NC_056730.1:59578844-59716344 GCF_019279795.1 Protopterus annectens | reverse complement strand
ATGCAGAGAGACATGCCAGAACTTTCTATACAAGTTGAATCCTTCTGTCACCTCAAATGATACCAACCTATAAAAAAAAAAATAATCATAATTGGCTTCAATAATTGGTTAAGTGGCTGGAGCTATTCCAGGAGGATCCAGTATGTGTCAGCATGGGACAAGTTGCTCAACACACCAGCTTACTTCATTAAGGATTGTCTGCACCTTTCATTTCAATTTTGCATAGTGGCTAAACATTGCTCCGGGTGCTGAATCTTGCAGTGTTTTTGCTGGTATTGCCTCCTTATTTGACTGGAAGATTCTTTTGAGACTTTTCGGTATATTTTACTTGTATTTACTTGTATAGTGGCTAAACACTTTACTGTAACCCCTAGGATCTTTCAATGCAAAGTCTAACTGACTGGCACTTCCAATGTAACTAACATATCAGACCTGAAATCAGACCACATTAAGGTGTCTCTCCTCAATGCCACTTGCCTGATCTTGAAGCACTCTTGCATTTGGAAAATATCAGTGCCTTCATACATACTTAAATTTGGTTTAAATGAAAGGAGAGCACTCCCTGTACACCAGGATTTTGCACTTTTCATGCCTTTAGATCCAATAGCAGCCATGGTGGAGTGTCCATATATGTTATGGAACATATTACCTCCAGGAAGATCCCTGGGGGTCTCAAAAACCGAACTTATTGAACCATAGATTTATTCTAGACAGGAACTAAAAGCTTTTCCACATAGCACATTCTTTGGCCTTTGATGACAATATAAGGTTGCTGAGTGTTCTAAAAGACCTCCCTATTAGCAAAAAATCCCTTATTTTTTGGTAACTTTAAGTTACCCTTCAGTAAACAGAGACAATATCTCTGATGTAGGATATACCCCCAAATTCCTAGTCTTACAAACAAAAATTCTCTTAAGCAGTTGGTAAACAAACCTACTAGAGGACACAGCATTTTTTAATGCCTTTATTGTATTATCACTTACATACATGTATATAAAAGAAAAAAAAACATATTAACAAATTCCCAGTTGCAAACATTATATATCACATATATTCTTTTGTATATTTATCATCAATTCAACATTACATAAATGGATCAATCCCTGCTTTCCCTTAAATGTTACTCTATCTACAAAACATGTATCATTCCCCAGTTTCCATTTTTTTTCTGTGTAATTGCCTCTTACTCTTTTCCAAAGATCCCACTTCCAATTCTTTTATCTCTGTTGCAATATTCAATACTTCAAATACATTTGGTTTAAACTTTGTTTTCCATTTCCTAGTAATTGCTTTTTTGGCATCCACCAGAATTAAACTTAACAAGGCCGCACTATCTGGACAAATCAGATCCTGTATCCCAGCTCAAAAAAATATATATATATTTCCTTAATTACACCCATTTGCTCACCCAATATTTTTGACAAGAGTACTATGATGAGAATTTTTCAAGTCTACCAACTCATTATAATTCCAAACCATAAGTTCTCAGTTCCTTCCTTCTTCCCTGTCATACCTCCAAAAACTGCCATCTATCTGTAGAAAAATACTTTGGAGTCTGCTTGCAGTTAAAAAAAAAAATGCAAAAACTGCAAAGCAAAAATCCTAATCTTCTAGATTTTGTCGCATGCTTAGGAATGATTTATATGTTCTCCCATTGCTTTCCTGTATATTACTTATCCAATCTCTCTTTCCGATCTGCTCTAACCTCCTCTGATTGATTTCTATAGTTATTGTGCAGTATTTTTATATGCCCTATTAATTACCCCATTGCTCTGTATTCAATTAAAAAAGTCATATGCCTCTCTCTTTGCCTATACTCATATCAATGTCTGATTGGAAGGCAGTCTCTAGCCTGCAGTTCAAATGTCTTCCTGGCTCCTTCCCATTCTATTACCTTTCCATTTCCCTCTCTTATTTATTTGCTCCAAATACCTTAGCTCCTTTGCCAATTTTCTCCAGTAAATTCCAGTCTCTTCCTGCCTAATCTTTGTGCTCATAATTGCAGTCATCCCTATACACAAAATCTCCTTTCTCCATTCTCCTGATGGCTTAGTTCTTAGAATGCTTTCTGTTACTTTATGAATATCATATTCTGTGTGGCTGTTGTTATTCTTCTGAAGATCTGCATGCAAAGTCCCACTTTATCCTTGTTTCTTGAATTTTCCCCCTTGCTTCATCATCATCATCTCTGTCCACTTTGAATTATAGCTTTCTGCTTGTATTATGTATATGAGCCTTAGCTGTGTAACTGTGAAATATCCCTTTAAATCAGATCATCTTAATCTGCTTTGTTCTATTGGAAGGATCAACGTATCCCACGTGACCCTTGCCCTCTTCCCCTCCCAGATAAAATCCTTCAACTCTTTATTAATTATTTTCCACGACTTTTGCTTTGGTTGACAAAAAAACATGCCTGACGTGTATACAGAACTAGAGAGACTAAGCCATTTTGAATGCTTGCATCTTGCTACCCAAATTGATAAACAAGAGATTCCAGTTTCCCAGTTTTTGTATTATTTTTTATATAGTCTCTTCATACATGTTGTTAGCTGCCATAACATAATCCTTTTAAATCCATAGCCTAAATATCTCATTTACTGTGTCCCTATAAAAAGGGCATTGCTGGACAAATTTATGTGTGGGTAAATAATTTACAGCCATAGTGTTTGTTTTATCTTCATTAATTTTGTATCCCAAAAATACTTCAAACTGTCTGAAGATGCTCCACAAGACTGAGAAGCCTTTTTTGGTTTTATCAGGTACAAAATAATATTGTCTGCAATTGATTACCATACCAGTTATATCCTTGAATTTCTGAGTCCCTCTTTGCTCGTGACTCTAAATATAAAGAAAATGACAATGGGGGAAGAGGACACCCTGTCTGGTTCCTATCTTCAGACACAAATTGTTAGAAAGAAACCCACCCACGTGAACTATTGCTTCTGATGCCTCATATATCTTCCTAATTAAACTTATTATTGTATGCAGGAATGCAAATCCTTCCATTCCCTACTCATAAAATCCCAGGTTACTCTGTTAAATGCTTTCTCTGCATCAATATCCACCAACAACAGCAGCATTTTCTTACACTGCTTTCCTCGGGATCATCACTGTTCTATTAATATTGACAAATGTTTGCCTGCCCTCTACAAAACCACATTGATCATTACCTATTATTTCTGGCAACACCTTTGCCATGCTTTTCTTTTGGCTATTACAGACATATTTTATTTTATTTATTTTATTTTACATTTGTTGACCGGGCTAGTCTGACTGGATGCATGTCCATTTTCATCAGAGGCCCGAGGAGAAAAGCTCCACTATATACCAATAAATAATAAAAACAAAAAAATAGCACAATAAGATACAAATTATAAGCATGTAGAGAACTATTCCCATGTAGCATAGTAACAGTGCAAAAGTAATTTAGCAAAACTGTAACATAGAGTGAGGATTTCTATTCCAAATTCTTTGCAAGAGTAGGAATAGTACAATTAAAAAAGAAATAAAGTAGTAACTCACACAAGACTCTATTCAACTATTTACAGTATTAACAATTTTGATAAACGTTTTGATATACCCTTTACTATCATGGTTTAAAACTAAAATGGGCCTATTTGAAGCTGGGTCTGACAGGTCTTCACCATCTTTAAGTATTACCACCACCACGGCCTTCTTCCAGAATGCTTGTGCGTCCTCTCCTTTTAAGATATTTTTAAATCAAAACCTTTCAGATCTTTATCACTTTCTTCCCTCCTATTTTTCAAACTTCCACATGAATACCATTGTCCATCACTGTTTTTATCTCATCCACTCCTAGCTTAACTGTTTATTGTTGAGCCTCATCTACCTCTAACCTTGGCATACTTAAGTCTTCCATAAATATTTCCACTTGTCCTCTTTCATGATTTCCAAATTTCTCTGCTTTATACACATTTTTCTAAAATTACTAAGCTATCTGGATATCTGGTTATTTTTCTTATCATAGGCTCCCTAAGTTTGGTAACAACTCTTTCCACTTTCTGTTGCCAAAGTAATTGTGATAAACGTTATTTGTGCTTTGAAATTATTATCAATAAAATAGTTGTTTAACAGCAGCCTTTCTAAACTCATGCATATTATTGAGGCAGTCCCTTGTTTTCTCTTTAGTACTCTTATTGTGCTGTGAGATTCCCTGTATTCTGCAATAATTTAACCTTTGTCAACCCCTATAAATAATTCCCATTACATCTTAACCATATCACTTTTTCTTTTATTTTTACCCTATTCTTAAACTCCATTTTCATTTTAGTCCACTCACTAGCTATAACTTCTTAAGAAATGTCTATCTTCCCTAATAACTCTCAAATAGCTTCCACTCCCCATTCCCTAAATGTCCCCTTTTTAACAGATGGGTGAGGGAGTGCCAGTGTCTCATTTTTATTTCATTACTCTGCATTTTTATCTTAGTTGTTATTGGTGCATGATCTGAAACAGTTATTGGATATCAGTCAAAGCTTTCCATTAAATGCATGTTCATGTGAAATATAATTGCTGTCTAGTCTACCCCAGTTATTGTACCCTGCAGAGTAATATGTAAATTCTCTTGCAGTTCCTTCTATTGAACTTACATCTTCCATAGAAAATATTTTCATAAATTTCTTCAGAAATCTACTCTCTTTTGTTATATGTTCTCTTCTAGGTGCTCCCAGATACATCCTCACTGCTTCAAATCAAATTCCAGTCCCCGCCTGTGCTATATGTAATTTCTCCTGCTGAAAGCTGAGTATTTCTCCCCAAATTTTCTTAAGTTCCATAACAGCAGATTTAGGTGCAAACACTTGCTAGCATAATCCTCCTCATTTGCCAGAAGCTGCTTAGTATTACAAATCTATCAAGTGGGTGGCACAGTGGTGCAGTGGTTAGCATAGTGACCTCACAGCAAGTGATTCTCCAGTTCGATTCTCAGCTGAGGTGCTTTCTGTGCGGAGTCTGCATGTCCTCCCTGTGTTTGCATGGGTTTCCTCTAAGTTCTCTGGTTTCCTCCCACATTTCAAAGACATGCATCTGGAGGTTTTTTGCCCAGGGCCTCCACTGAAAATTGGCTCTGTCTCAGTGAGGCTTTCCTAGAACCAAATGTTAAATAATATAATTATTATTTTATCTTTCCTCTTCTTTCACTATTGGTGTTCTCTAGCAATTAGTATAAGTATTCCCCTTTTCCTTTGTCTCAGACGCTCTGCTGAATTTCCCTGCTAAAATCCTTTCTTTATCAACTTCACATTCTAATTTCTTTCCGTGTGTGTCTCTGTAGCATTGCTCTTTGAAATCTGCATTTCTTAATATAATTTAATACTCTTTCTTTTTTATGTATACCTAAGATGCAAACCCATGTTCCAAAATAATTATTGCCACCTGTTATATGTGACAGTTTTTTTTTAAATGTGTATTTCCAACCTTTGTGTTACATTCACCCACTGATGTTTGTTAGGTTGATCTTTAATACAGTCGTTTCTTGTCCCAGCAAGCTAAGACTTAGCTACCATATCAGCTGTTTTGGCAATTGTTATTTGCTGAATTAATTCTTTGCTGAATGTCTGCACTTTTTGACCTTTTTTACAGACTTTAGTTAGAACTGCTGCTCTCTGTGCATTGGCCGCTAGCAGTGATTTATATAGTCACCGATATCTCATGAAGTAATGTGCCCTTGTAATCTATATAGATGTCAATCTCTCACAGTTCAAGTTTCTAGAAAGATTTTTTTTTAACTACTGAAGCATCTAGTTTGTACATGGCTGAGCATTGCTAATCTAGTTCCTTGCGTTATTGACCTATTCAATATTTAAATTTCCTCTGCTTCCTAGTAGGTCAACAGCCATGGATATGCTCTTCCTGAATCTCTCTATGGGCAGTCTGGTTGTGATGGGTATTTTGAGGTATTGTAGCAATTGTCTCAGGTATACCGATTCTTAATAAAAGAGATATGTGAGAGACATAAATACAATTTAATGCTAAAGGCAAAACTCTCACTCTTACAACCAAAACTATGCCCACAAAAGTTGTCAGTGACACTTGTACCACACCTACTGCACATGGTAAAGACCCTGCATATAAAACTACTTATGCTGAGGCACTTACAGGTGACCTTCCTAAAATGCTAAGACCTCCTGCTCAGCAAAATCAAAAAAGGGTCCTCAGCCATCACGTAAACAATCTGCTAAAACACCACCCCACAGCTACACATATTAACACTGTATCCAATGTCTATACTGCTATGCCCTTAAGGAAAACCAGTGCACAGCCAAATTTACTTCTCATTGGTGATTCTGTAGTGTGGAACACTAACGTATCCCTAACCAGACAGTCACAATTAACTGCCTTTCCCAGGCTAGGATCCTTCAACTCACACAAGTACTCAGATTACTGAAGCACAGGTACCAATATGACTCTGTCATAGTCTATGTGGGTGTTGACCTGAGATGTACCTCCCTTGACTGTATGAAGTAAGACATAATCGGGCTTGTGGATTATATGTCTCATGCAGGTATGAGTCTAGAACTGAGCAGCATACTACCTTCTCCAAGGATGATGCCATGTTACCAACAGAAAATTATTGATTATAACAATCAGCTTAAACTCTGGTGTCAATTCAAGGGGGTACAATGTTTGACGACCTCGCAGGACATGGTTGACACCCAAGGATATTCTGCACTTATCCCTCCAGTCTTTCAGATATTTGTCAAAGACCTTTTCCACACCATAATGCCTTTTTTAGGTAATGCCAAACTGATAAATCTCCCAATTTAAGTGAACCTATGAATGAATATCTGAAAGTGGTATTGCTCAATGCCAGAAGTCTTGAAAACAAACTCCACTCCCTGCAAACCTTCCTCTCCCTGGAAAGTGTAGACATCTGTGTAGTAATGCAGGCTGGGTTTAAATTTGTGGAGAGTATCCTGGCAGTGCAAAGTTATAATGCCTTTCACACCTTTAGAGCAGTTACTGCACAGGAGGAAAGTAAAACTGGAGAAGTAAGAACCATTTTTCAATCATAGCCTCGCCTCAGGCTTTGTGCCCACTGAATGGCGCACAGTGATGGTTATCCCACTCCACAAAGGGGGAGCCACCATGGACCCCGGGAACTACCACCCCATTAGCCTGATGAGTCTGGTCTGCAAGGTTATGGAATGGATCATCATGGAACTTATAAACAATGACATTGGTAATCTCCAAACTCTGTACCCCACCTAGTTAAGATTTATAAAAGGCAGATCATGTCTCCTAAAACTGACAGACTTCTTTGAAGCAGTCAGCAAAGCCGTAGATGATGGTAAGGTGGTTCAAAGCCTATATAGATCTTGCCAAGGCTTTTGACACCATCCCTCACTCTGGAATTATAGATAAACTCACTAAACTAGCTATAAATCCCTAAGTCACAAGATGAGTTGCCAACTGGCTCACTGACAGAACCCACACTGTGAAAGTAGCAGACTCCAAATCTGACTTCAGACCAGTGACAAGTGGAGTACCACAGGGTTCAGTCCTGGGTCCTCTCCTGTTTGGTATCTACTTCTATGAAGTACAGGCTAACACAGAAGGTCTTTGGCTAATGAAGTTCGCAGATGACTGCAAACTAGGAGCCATAATCAAAGCTCCTAATGATGTGGACATCCTACAAAAGGGACTCACTGAGACAGATGCCTGGTGTCAAAGCCATGGCCTCAAGCTTAATTTCAAAAAGTGCATTGTCATCCCTTTTGGTAAAAACTCTGTACCCATGAACTACAACATAGGTGGTAGTCTACTTAACACAGAAAGTGTGATAAGAGACCTTGGGACACAGGTGGACAGTAGTCTCTCCTTTGGTAATCACATCGCCACAGTAGTCAGGAAATCCTTCTACATGGCACACCTCATTACAAAAGGTTTCTCATCCAGGAAAAAAGAGGTCATTGTTCCTCTCTACTCGTCACATATTAGACCCATTATAGAATACAGTGCCCCTTTTGGTATGTACCTCACAAGACATCTACAACAACTGGAAAGGCCACAGAAATACCTCACAAAGAGGGTTAATGGCCTCAAAGAGATGCCCTACTCAGATCATCTAAAAAAACTCCAGCTTTACTCCATCGCACATCGCCTACTCAGAGGCGCTCTCTGCCTAACATAAAAAGCTATGTCAAACCCAGAGCTGTAAGACATGCTCCACTTAAAGAAATCCCAATCCCTCCAAGCTATACGCTCCAGGGACCTAAACCTTGTTACCACAATAAACAGAACATACTGGAGGGATAGATTCCTGTCCCAGAGACTTCCCATACTCTGGAACAAACTACCTATCTATATCAAACAAAGCTCCTCATTAGCACTCTTCAAGAAAAATCTTGATGACTGGATGAGAGATAGGAAATTCACCCCTGGGATCACTTCTGTGGCTCTGCTCGACAGGGGTACAGGAAAATAATTTTCTTGGGTGGCGAAAGCCAGGGTACCTTTTTGCTAAGCTTATATAGGCCCTAGGGCCAATAGCCTAGTACCTACCTATGAACCTATGAACCTATGAATCAGTCTATATTAAAAACACCCTCATATCCAGAGTAATTAAAGTGTATGACTGATAAGAACTCATACATGTGCAACTCACCATAAATAGGGTCTCATACCATATCCTTGCAATCTATAGGTTCCTCTCCATGTCCCAAGAAACCCATACCACCAATCTCAATGTCCTAGAGTCCCTCACCATTCAACCCAATGTGATCTTCATGGAGTATCTCAACTACCCATCTATAGATTGGGAATGTTACACCACTTCTAATGTACAAGCAAAACCAAAAACCTTTAGGAACGATTCCAAGGCTAACCTCTCTCTACTAAGTGGCACCTTGGCTAAATTACAAGCACCCCCAACCCAGTAAACACCAAAGCATATGAAGAGCTATATACAAACCCTTGCACAGCCATATTGATGGCTGTATATAGTGAGCTGTTCCCATTCCTATTAAGAATAAGACAAACCAAACTAAAAAGACAAGCCACCCTAGTGGAATCACAATATCAGTCAAACAATGTACAACAAAAGGAAATAAACAATGTTGGCCAAACATAGGAGGAACAAAGCCCAACATACTGAAAGCCCCCTGACCAATCTAAACAGTTGGCTAAGAAGGTTAATTAATACTTCAAAGGCTAAATCTTAAAAAGAAATAGCTTCTCAGGAAAGAACAACCACAAAACTTTCTACAACTATGCCCATAACCTCAAGGGAAATACACAACAATGCAAAAAGCTTATTGTAAATAGCATCACCTACACTGAAACAGTAGCCATTGCCAACCTTTAGGCTAACAGTTTCAGTTCACATTTCTTCCACCACTCAACCCCCCCCCCCCAGATAGCCCAAAGGAAATACCGGATACTACAATCCCCCAACCATTACTAGAGAACCGGCCATCAGTGCACTTTCCAAGGTCAAAAACAATGCATCAGTGGGCCCCAATAACATCCCGGGATGCTTACTAAATAGCATGAAACATGATCTCTCTGATCAACTTGAATCACAGTTCTACTGGAGACTACATTCAGGTTTTGTGTCCAAGGAATGGAAAATGGCTACAGCCATTCCCCTGCACAAAGGGGGTCTAACCACCAAACCAGTTAACTACAGGTCCATAAGTCTAACCAGCCTCATATGTAAGGCCATGGAAAGAATCATTATAGACATGATAAACAATGTGATAGTTAACCTACAAATGTTGTTCCCTATCATTGTTAGTGTTTGTTAAAGGAAGGTCATGCCTATTAAATCTGGTGGACTCCTTTAAGGGTCAGCAAAGTATTGAATGAAGGCAAAACTGTGCACACAGCTTACTTCAAATTGGCCAAGGCTATTGATACAATAGGCCACTCAGGGATCATAGACAAGATCACTAATTTAGGTATAAACCCTTTTATCAATTGCTGCCTAGCCAACTTGTTCATTGATAGGACAAAGGTAGTCAAAATTGGTGAGGTCACCTCCACCAAGAGGCAAGTCACTACCAGAGGCTGCCAGGGCTTTGTACTGGGCCTTCTCCTTTTTGTCACCTATTTCTCTGAAGTGGGAGCAAAGGCTGAAAGTTTATAGCTGACTAAGTTTGCAGATGATCACAAGCTGGGGGTTATCACTGACTCTCCTGCAGATACTAGCATTCTTCAATAAGGCCTATCTCTGACTAACAAATGGTGCTCTTAAACTCAATGTAAACTCAATGCTAAGAATCCATAATTGTACACTTTGGGAAGCCAACCATTCTGGCTAATTACCATGTTGATAGTATGCTCCTAAGAGTCAATCCAATAGTCAGGGATCTGGATACACATGTAAACAGTAGCCTTACCTTCAACCATCATGTGGCCACTGTGGTGAGGAACTCCTTTTAAGTTGGGCAACTTATAAGTAAGCGCATGGCATCTAGGTCAAAAAAGGTCATTATCCCAGTGTACTCTGCCCTTATCAGAAAAATCAGAGTACAGTGCTCACTTTGGTTTGTACCTGGCCAGGCACATGCAGCAAATAGAGCAACCTCAAATGTTTCTTACAAAAAAAAAATAAAAGGCATAACAAACCTGCCATACACAGAGTGCCTTAAAGCCCTTTCCCTCTATTCAGTCTCCTATAGATTGCTGAGGGATGATTTATGCCAGCCTTATATGTTATCTGCAAACCCCACACTGATGAAACACCTGCATATTCTTAGGTCAAACACCACCAGAAATACAAGTTCTATGGACCTGAATTTTGTTTGTGGCTTAAACAGAACATGCTGGAGAAAGATATATGTGTACCAGAGATTGCACCTCCTATGAATCAGGCTTCTCATCCATGTGAAGCGCAAGTTGTCTATTAATAAATTAATAGTAACCTGGACCAGTGGATTGGGAATAGGAAATTTAGCCTGGGCCTGGCACCCATATCCCTTATGGACAGAGGTAGCTTATAAATGCCTAGCCCTCAATGCCATACCTGGATACAGGATGGGGTTATTCTTTCAGGAAAACTTGGCTAGGCTAAGAGAGCCCCCCCCCCCCCCGGGTCATTAGCCTAATAACAATATATACATTTTTGAATATCCATTTGAGCCTATGTCACATTTTACAATACTTGTTCTTTAAAGAAAACCTGCAAACAAAAAAACAAACACACCCCCTGAACATCCTCATGACCTATTAACTCAAAACAAACACGCAAAACTATGTACATCTTCAAATAATTAAGTTACATGTTACAACCTGTGCTCTTGATGTCTGTTCTTGTCTTATCATTATTCCTCTCCTAGATGTAAAAAAAAAAAAAACCTTGTATGTCTTCAGAAATCATTAACTTTTAGCCTTAAAAAACGTGCTCTGGCTTTTACTGCAGCTTCTCTCCATGGAAACTTAAACATAAAATGTATATCTGCCCTCAGCTACAGACTTTTCAAATAGAACATTTATTGCTAAAGGGAAAGCTTTTCATTACATTCAATGTTCTTTTATTTACTTGTTAAAAAAAACAAAACAAAAAAAAAAAAAACTTGTCATTAGAGTAAACTGAGAGCCTTAATCCAGACAGTCACCTATGTAAAAATAAGAGAAAATATGTCAACTCACATATTATAATCTGTGCACTTTTACACTCCATCCCCGCCTCAGCAACCAAAGATTACAGCATATTAACTTAAACATGCTTTTGCCCAGCCTTTCTTCCCCTTTTACATTGTAATGCCCACATTTCTTAAAACTAAAAAGAAGGGGGAAAAACATTTGCTTCCTTTACTATCTTTATCACATAGAGCAATAAATAAAAAGTCCTTGCTATGTAATATGTGCTTTATGTCATGAACCCTTTTATGCAAATACTGTTAAGAACAAAAATTGTTTTACTTACAGATACCTTTTTCTTTTTTCTTCCCTTCTCCTAAGTGTCCTTTCAAACATTAATGACACGAAGTGGAGTCTACACTTTTCAGCCCCCGACAAGTTTAACAAAGTCAACAAAGTCCAATCTTTTCCCTTTTTCTTGCAAAACCATATTTCACAAATGTGATTAATGCATTATAATCACACATGTATTCACTAATTTCCCTTTAGCTGGTCTTCTTCTTGTTAATCTCCATGTCCCAACCCCAGCCTCCAGTTCAAATCCATGTCCAGGGAACTCCCAATTCTTCTAGTCATCTTCTGTGCTTTTTTGTCTCTTAAGCATTTTCCTTTGGAACATTGGAAATGGTTTCATTGGCAAAGTCTCTCTATGAGCTTTATCATCCGAAGAATGAGAAGCAGAGTTTCCTTTTGTTTATTGGCTCACTTTTTATTGGACAAATGTTTGTATTTCCTCCTTAGCCTGTTCTGCATCAAATGGTTGCATGGTGTAATGATTAGCACGCTGAAGTCAGAATCCAGCAATCTGATTTCAGATCTCAGCAAAACCTGTCTTCTTTCTATTTATCAGGCCCCAGTGGCCTAATGTATAAGGCATTGGCCTCCTAAGCCAGAGATTGTGGGGTTGAGTCGCATCTGGGGTCACAAAATCATTGTGGGTTAGTTTGGCATAATGGTCAAGGTCTTCTCCTCATGGACACAAAATACAGGGTTCGATTCTAACCTCAGGTTATTGCCTAACCTTAAAATAGCCATTCAGGGCAATAAGCCTAGCATGAATCTATGAAATATTACTTTGATCCTCCAAAAATATTCTAAAAACAGCTTGATTCTTGTACCTGCCTCTCAATGCTCCCAGATTTCTCAGATAAATTTACCTCTCTTCTGCCCGGTGTACATCATTAATAATCATTTTCTACAACCACTCTGCTGAATTTTCAATACTTTGCCATTCTGCCACAATTTGGTCAGGAGCAAATCTTTCTGCTGGCATGACTGCATCTTCGCTAATAAAGGCGTTGGCTGCTTTTTCATGGTCAGGTTTAGAGTATCCAAATGATGTGGCATTTCAGTTAACAAATCCTGCTGCATAATAACAGTCCAATTATTTGAGCTTTCATAAAATTAATACATTCTGTTCCCTTCACTCTGTCTCTGCTCCAGCAGAAAATCTCAGGTTTTCCCTGCATGTTCTGTCCTCTAACTCTACCAATTTTTTGGAATAGCTCTTCTTGAGCAGTTTTGTACCCAGTGAGCCTTTTCTTCATTTCAACCTCTAATTTTTGCAGTTTTATCAGTTAATCTAAATAGCTGTTTAAAGTCTCTTCCATTTTCTCAAGCCTTTTGTTATCTTACTTAATATACTCCTTCAATTTTTATTTTATTGTTAATGTGCTCTGACCACATTTGATTTATTTTTTTCTCCAGATTACTGGAATTTATGTCTTGAACCAAAGCTGGAGCTTGAACTGCTATTTTCTAAAGAGCTGCAGGATTCTTTTCTGGCATTTGGTTTATGTGATTAATGAGTTGTTAAAGAGCTATTTCCTGTGGTTGAGTGCTGCAAGGTTTAATTCCCCACAGCCTCCACTGCCTAACTGTGTAACTCTGAGCAAGTCACCTAACCAGACTCTGATCCTGGGCTGATTCTGTAAAAGGTCCATGGAGGTCAGTGTTCTACTCTGAAAAACAAATATAAATAAAATAAAAATTGTAAAAAATAAAATAAAATTTTCAGAGTCAGTGTTCTCTTTACATTTCTAGTTGATTTTCTTTCAGGCTTTCTAAGTTTTTTTTTTACTGGCATCCAGACAGTGTAACTAGCCAGTAACTGAATTTACTAAATTTATCAGTTACTGGCTCTTATCTCTCAATTTCTTTTTTCTCACTATGAGAGCTGAAATCAAGCTGTTGATCAGTGTGCAGCCATCTTGGAAGTCCTGAGGGCACTGCATTTTTTACCTGAGTTTTACAACCCTGGCTGCCCCTTGCATCACTTTTTTGCATCTCCTTCCTCAGTGAAGTCTGACCATAATCTTGTAACCTTTTTCTTTAAACTTTTTCTTTAAACACCCAATAGTACATACAGCAAACTACAATGCAGACTTTTCGGCCTTAACCTACTCTGTAATAAAATATCACAATTCACTTATAGCTTCTCCTCACCTGACCTTAATGCAGAAGTAAGCTTCATTAAGGAATTCTCTGCTCATTTAAAAAAAAAAATGCATAGATCTGACAGTCTCTACCAGTACCAGGTTTCATGGGAAATTCAACAATAAACCACCTTAGTGGTTCACCACAATAAATAACTATACAACCAAAAAAAAGAAATTTCTTAAATTATTTAGTATAGCCCAATTCCTCTTCTCAAGAGCATTAAGAAAATCATTACACAGCAACTGAAGAACACTACCTGGTCTAGACAAGGAGCTCATGAATTTAGGCCGGCTTCTGAAGCCAAGGCTGATTAGAAATTCTCCTATACAAATGTTAGAAAAAAACTACATTACTCACAACTTATTCATAATTATTTCTCATATCCTAAACCAACAGACATTGCCAAAAACCTTGCGAACAAATTTGTTTCAAATTCACCTGAGACTTCCATTTAATGCTTCAACATATATGAATCTCTTACTGGATTTTATATATCTATCTATATGTCTATACCTGTCAATCTATATAGTGCAGTGGTGCAGCGGTTGCCCTGTCACCTCACAGCAAGAGGTTCTCCGATTTGATTCTCCTCTGCATGCCTTTTCTGCATTCGTCTGGGTTTCCTTTGGGTGCTCTGGTTTCCTCCCATGTTACAAAGACATGCATCTGGAGCATTTCTCCCCAGGCCTCCACTGAAAATTGACTTCATTCCAAGTTGCACTTTCCCAGTAAACGAATGTAAATTATATAAATTAAAAAAAAATGTGTGTGTGTGTATATATATATATATATATATATATATATATATATATATATACACACACACACACACACACACACACACACTTTATCCATGGGACCTGACAGAATACTTTGTTGCTTAATTAAAAATGTAAAACATGCCCTTGCAAACACACCCCTCAAACTGTTTAACTTATACCTTGATGAGTGGCACACTGCAATGGTGATGCCCCTCTATAAGGGTGATCTTATAACAGACACAAAAATTACGCACTATCAGCCTTACAATCCTCATCTGCAAAGCCTATTATAACTGACCTTATAAACTGTGATATCAAGAATCTTATTAGACTTGACCCTGAACATTTTGCATCTGTGAAGGGTAGTTGCTTCAGGTTCAATGCTGGTAAACTTCTTCAGAAGGTTTACTGAGGCTGCACATGGTGGCCATGAAGTGCATGCAGGGTATCTTGACTTGGCCAAGGCCTTCGACAGAATTCCCTATGTTGGTATCATACAAAAGCTAACTGCTTTAAAATCGACTCATATGTGGTCAGGTGGGTAACAAACTGGCTGAAAAACAAAACCCATACAGTGTGAATTGTAGGTCCTCCATCAGAAAATATGAAAATGACCAGTGGCGTACCTTGCGGCTCAGTACCCAGACTTCTTCTTTTTATTATTTACTTCATGGATCTCCAAGAAGAAAGTTAAGCCTTCTGGATAACAACGTTTGCAGACAAATGAAAATTAGGGGTTGTTGTTAATTCACCCTATGATACCCAAACCTTCCAGAATAAACTCTCCCTTGTAAACACTTAGAGTACTAAAAATGGGCTAAAATTAAATGCTAAAAAGTGTTTTATCATCACATTTGGTAAAGAATCCCTCCACGTTATTACACTGTATTGACAGCCACACCACTACAAAATGAAAATATAGTCAGAGATCCAAGTATTTGGGTTGATAGCTTTCTCTTTTGACCATGATGCGGCAACAATTGACAGGAAATCTTTTTATTTAGCTCAGCTAATTATCAAAGGAATATCATCAAGGCCTGAAGAGGTAATCATTCCCTTTCACTCAGCATTGATCAAGCCGATCATTGAGTATGATGCCCACTTTGAAATATATGTCAATAAACATATCAAGCAATTAGAAAGACTCCAAAGGTTTGTAACCAAAAAGATCATATACCTAAATTGCCTGAGCTCCCAGGAGGGCTACAAGCTCTATCCTTTTATTCAGTGTTTTATAGACGTTTACGAGAAGATGTCTGCTTTGCTTGTCATGCTGTTAGAGAACAAATTGCCTTGGACCTCTTCTTTCTCTGCAAGTCCACTATCTCCACCAATACGAGAACAAGGGACCAAAGTCTTCACCAACAGATTAATAAAACATGATGGAGGGACAGTTTTATAACCTAGTGTCTCACAAATGTCTGGAATAAACTTTCTCTGCATGTTAAACAGTGGGACTCATCATCTCCCTTTAAACAAAAACAAGATGACTGACAGGATGGTTATCCACAAATTTACTCCAAGATTGGCTGATATGGCAATCCTGGAGCAAGAAAGTGTGGCCTGAAGGAGGGTATTGACAAGGTGTGAAAGGTCATGGGGCTCAGTGACCCTGAATATCTATGAATATATGAATTAAATGTAATAGGAGAAGAAGGAGATGTGGTGTTAGTGACTGTGAAGAAGACTTTTTAAGTGCTTCTGCACTGGTAGATTGTGAGACCATATGCAGAGTTAGGACTAACCTTAGTGTTGAATGGAACATGTTGAGACTTACCTAAAATTCGCTTTCACTAAAAAAAGGGAATTTAAGGGTAGCGAGGAAGCACCCCTGTTTGCTTTTGCAGTTGTATGATTTAAGGAGCTGTATCTGTTTTATGACAATGTGTGCTATCTATGAGATATTATTATAATGAGACAGAAGGCTAGTGAATTTCCATTTCAAATGGAACACATTCTTTAGCTATCAGAAGATGTTTTAGGTTTGTGGTAATTCAAGGGTGGGGAAGGATTCTTATGTTTCACCATATAATGTGGTATACTAGGTTCTGTGCAGGTCTAAGAAGCAGGGTAGCATATTATTTATGTACATGATATACAGTGGGGGCAGATCAACTTGATTTAGAAGAGATAACATAGGTACATTTTTGCAGTCTGAAACAGAATGCTATTAATGTGGACAAGTGGTGCTGTCAGTTTCTTATAGGATCATTGAATAAAGATTTTAATGTGATTGCTGAAAGAGCTGGTAAAGATGTTAATGTCCAAACAACCAACAAGAATGTTATTTACAATGAAGTCAAGGGAAAGGCACTGTCTATGATAGGATTTGACAATGCAGCACTAGAATCTGATTTTATGAATCCAAAAAGACAATGTGAGTAATCCTTTGTTGGTGATGTCTAGGTCAATATACAATAAAGTTACTTAGGATGAACTTTTGTTTAGAGGGGTGGAGAGAAACTGCTGAGAAGGGATTCAGAATAAAATGGTGAAGTTCGGGGGGGGGGGGGCAAGACAACAAAACCAAATACCTAGTTTACTAGCATTATAAAGAGATGGATTAATACTTATTTGGGAACAATGCCACATTCATTATCCAAATAACCTATTAAGATAATCATTGTGACATTTTTTTATGAACAACTGAGTGAGAGGAAAACCTAGTACTTTTGAAGAGGTAAAACAATAGGTATATAATACCATTATTGATTGACTGGGTCACATGCTTGATGTAAACAGATTTTCACTAGTTTGTTTCACCCTTTCCTATGATAACACTAGCCTTTATGCCAGAAAATTAGAAAATGCAGCATGTTTCTTGAATCAGGGTATTTAGACTGCATGTTTGAATTTCATTCTCATTATACGCTGTTGCCATCTCAAAATATACTATACACAAATGTACAATGTGTAATGCCAGAATGTTAGAATGTGTTGGGAAAAGTACCATACATGGCTAGGTTAGTTTTCAGTTGGTGTAACTGCAGCTTCTCTTCCATTGCTACATGCTTTGTTTGCAGTATGATGACAATTATGGAAGCTGGGATTACAAATGGTCATTATATTTGATTTGAAGAGGTGTTTTGATTACTCAGTATGTGTGTCTATAGGTTACCGGACTACAATCCCAATATGACAACTTACTTTATTAGCATCTAGAGTGCTTTTGGAGAGTAAGCAGGAACTACAGACCTGTCAGTCTGACAAGTTTAACATACAAAGTCATGAGACTGAATTATCATGGAAATGATCAGCAAAGACATTGGCAACCAATAGACACTGGACCAATCTCAGCTTGGCTTGATCAAGGGAAGGTCTTGCCTACTCAGCCTTGTCGATTTTATCAAGAGGGTTGCCAAGGCTATGGGTAAGGGAAGAAAGGTGCATACCACCTGTCTTGATGTGGCCAAGGCATTTCATACAATACCCCACTCAGGTATTGTCAAACTCTCAGAACTAGGCTTAAACCCCTATAGAACTCATTGGATTGCTAGCTATGTCAGAGATAGGAGCCAAGAATTCAAGATTGGTGAAACCACTTCCGTCAGGAGACCAGTCACCAGTAGAGTACCTCAGGGCTCAGTGTTAGGCTGCTTCTGTTTGGCATCTATTTCTTAGAAGTCAAGGCTAATGTTGAAGGCATCTGGCTTAACAGTTCGCAGATGACTGTAAATTGAGAGCTATCATAGATTCCCCACATGACACCAATATCTTGCAAGAGGGTCTGACACAAACAAATAATTGTTGACAGAGCCACAGATTAAAACTCAACATGAAGAAATGCATTATAGTGCCTTTTGGGAAGTTGTACATCCAATCTAACTACTCCACTGAGAAAACACCCAGAAGAATTAAACTGGTAGCTAGGGATTTGGGTTTATATGTTGATAGAAATTTGGACTTCAACTGATATATAGCCAAGATAGTAGAAAAATCATTCTATGTTGCCCAACTCATAGGCAAGAGTATGACATCCAGGTCCAAGGAAGTCATAGTATCACTTAATTCAGCCCTTATCAGACCCATCCTCGAATACAATGCCTCCTTTGGCATATACCTAACCAGGCACCCACAACAGTTGGAATGCTCTCAAAGGTTTCTCATCAGGAGAATCCAGGGTATGAATACCCTGTCCTACACAGATCACCACAAGACCATGTCTCTGTACTCAGTCTCTTAGATGTTACTGAGAATTGATCTCTGCCTAGCATATAAAGCATCCTCGATCCATCTCTGTTGTATCTCTTGCAAATCCACAAAACAAATATTACCAGGAGCACTAGATTCAAGGACCTGAACTATGCCTACGGCATAAATAAAACATGCTGAAGAGACTGGTATGTATGTCAGAGGATCCTAGCAATATGGAACAGGCTCTCTATCCAAGTGAAGCAGAGTTTGTCCAAAAACCTTTTTAAGTGAAACCTTGGTAATTGGATGGTCAATCATAAATTCACCCAATGGTCTGACCCTCATGTCTCTGATGGACAAAGGCCGACAGTAAATTAACTAACCCCAAACTAACATAGCCTCCCCACACACATACACACAAACACGCTTAGCTACCTGATTACTAACATACCCCACCATACAGGTGTCCAATGTGCTCCAAGACAAAATTGGATTGGGTTGCATGGCTAGGCCTATGCTTATAAAGACCCTGGGGATTAATAGGCTAGTACAGACCTATGAATAGTGTGGAACTCTATGTAGCTGTTATACAGGATTAAGTATATAACATATTACTGACTTTTTTCTTGAAATGTGAGTGTCAGTTGCTTAGACTACTTGTGGAGGGTTACCATTAAGGGGCATGTTTTTGGAGTGAATAATGTCACATGGGGTCTTAGTTTCATAGGTTTCATAGTTCTTTAGTAGACTTTCAGTCCAGAGAACCATTGAGTCTAGCCCAAATTATCTGTTGTCCCCGAGCACTGCCTGGCTACGTGATTTGCTCAACACAACCCAGGCAAATGAAGGCTGACAGAATCAACCACAGAGAACCCCAAGAACCGCTGTATGAGCACAGATTATGGTACTGTGCCCTACAGCTTATTGTAATGTTATCAATCTGGATACTTCTGTAAAAACTGCAATCATCTGAATGGTAAGGAGTGCAACAAGTCGAGTTGTCTGAGTCAGAGGTCAGTAGGCAGGGACACAAGTCTTCATTTAAACATGCTTAAGATACACTGTAGAGGTGGCAAATTTTACTTAATGACTAGGAGGGACCACAATGTGAATCATATGATGCATGAACAAAGAAAATTAATGGATGCAACGCTAAAAAAAGAGTAAGCAGAATCTATTTTAACACCTAACAAACTGCACACATTTTGATACAGCATAGATTTAGGTAACACATCTCAAGGCAAGAACCTCTGGAGAATATGAAAAAGAAATGGCTCAGTCACATATGTAGTTTTGGGGGACACAGAATTTTTGAAGTACTCGTAACAAAAGTAAAGAGTTTAGTTAAAGCACTACTATATAAGCTACTGAAAGACAGCAAAGGAATGCATGCTATCATATAATATAGAACCCCTCATTCAAATAAAAATACATCATATTAGCATCCTTTTACATACCATGTAACATCAGGTATTCTTTGAAAAGTACAGCATATCCAAAAAAGATTTTCCAATACACAACTTAATTTTAGCAGGGAGTTTGTTTAACTCTGATTCATATAGGTTGAGTACATGGTAAATTATTGAAGATCGTAAAGTAGAACTGGTGAAAGAAATTATAGAGTCACATGATTGTACCAATATAAAACATCAGCCTAAAAATATACCCTCTGCTCTATTTTTCACAGGCCATGGCCACCAGGAAAGGGTGGCTGAAAAGGGATGCAAATAAATAAAAAAAAAAAAAAAGTATTTCAGACCACTTTAGTAGGACTTCATGTTCTGGTTAACAGAGAAAAGAGGGTGTGTCTTAGATGGCTAGTTAACAAATCATTGTTAATGGATGCATGAGTACAAAACAATATTGGAGATCATCATAGTTGCTTTCTCAGACAACAGAAATAAAAAACAAATTCATTTAAATGTAAGCTGGTCTGTCCCAGAAAGCTACCTTATAAACAGCCTTAATAAGCATGGCATCTTTTAAAACAGACTTTAAATATTTAGATAAAGAATGGAACAAACGGAAAAGAGTCAGAAAGGGACATTTAGGAAAGAATGACAAGCATAAGCAAGACAGTTTCAACCACTGGAGGGATGAACTCATTGAGGGTTATGCCTGGAGCTAATCTCTCTCTTTGAACAGAGTGTATACATAAAATATGAAAACTGCGGTGAAATACCTTACATCATATTGATGCCTGCTTAGGTTGTCGAATACCTAAACCATAACAACTTAAAATCAAGAATGGCCATTTCCACACAGGAAAACAAGTCATTTGGCCATCACGTGGATTTTGCCCTGTTTAGAGCATAGAGCGATCTCGGAGTTAATATATTTAGTTAGAGGGTGGTGGGGGCGAAGCCCCCCACTTGATTTATGTTTAAAATATATTTATTTTTTTAACTTTGTCAAACTGCATTGTTTCCTTGTGTGGAAACTGCCATTCACAATTTTAAGTTGTCGACATTTAGGTGTCGACGTTTAGGCGTTCAACAACCTAAGCTGTCGACTATCTAATGTAGACCCATTGTTAGTAAATATTCTTAAGCTTGAACAGCCAACAAATTATATATTACAGGACTTGACACTGAATGAATCTCAGTCCTGGGTTTGTTATTAACCCAGTTCCCAAAGGAATATACTAAATATATTCAGTTGACATTACACAGGAATGGTCTTCAAAATACCTTTAGGAGTATAAATATAACACAATACTGAAATATATAAAGGATAGCATTAGCTTAGGAATAAGTGAAGAAAGGGTACAGATAATAGTAAGAAGGCTCAAGTTAGAGAATGAGCCAAGTCCAGCTGGATTTGTGGTTCCTTTTTATAAAACATTAAAAAATAAAATATCTCCAGTTCTCACCAATCTCTATAACTGGATTAACAACAGTAGTATTCAAGCTCTACTCAGTTCATAACCATTATCCCTCTCAAACTCTTTGTGCAATAAATATAGACAAAGACTAAAATAATGAGGGTGACAAAGGCCTAAAAATAAGGACAAATTATAAATATTGCTCTTATGAACTTAGAATGTTGCTGGAATAACAAGATTTGTGTTAGCATGCATTTTCTGAAGGATATGAAGTCTGACACTCAAATGTATGTTATTATTTAATTACTTTAATCCTAAGTGATTTGCCAGAAAACCACAAATGGTTTGAGGAGCAGACCAAACATATGAGGCAAAAATGTGGACAGTTGAGAGATATGAACCATATCTATTCATAAGCCATGCACAGATACAACACTGAGAAAGGTCAGTATCCCTTATTAATACTGAGATGAAAGATTCTGAGGATAAAATACTAAGGCATCACTGACACAAATAACCCTAAATTTCCTAGCAGAAAAAATGAGGAGAGTACTGCACCCGATGAAAATGGACCCAGCCTGATGGACAAAATTACACTTTAACCGTTGGGCTCTTGTCTCAATTATTAAGATAAATATCTTTTCCAGATTATTCTTCATATTAAGGAAATTGATGTCCTACTTCTCTAAATAACCCTTGATCAAATAAATAAAACAACAGTAAATATTATATGGGGTGATGAGAAGCATATGTTCCAAGGCAGGACTAGTCACCTGGTAGTGTGAACATTGGCGCTAGATGATTGTCACTGTTGATATGACACTTCGACCCATGTGCAAAAATGGGAAAAAGGGTTCTGGAAGGATGTGTGGATGGATAGGAGTTACAAATACAATCTCAGAACACTGGCATGAATAAAGGAAAATGTGAGCTTAAAACTACCAGACTGCAAGGTGAATAGGTTCACAAAATTATTAAAATGGCTGGGCATAAAACATATCCTTAGACCTCTATAATGACTTGAGTTGAACTTCTTAAGGAGTAGTCCAAGGAGTTTAAGATTCATTATATTACCTTAACTTTTCTGAATGATAATTCATTATGGATGATTACGTTATCAAGCCCAATGGCTAAACGTAGCAAAGATATTTTTAAATTCATGTAGAACTGTAAATATGGTAGAGAATCCAGGATGGTACAGCTGATACTCAATAATCCTTATATAACCCCAAACAGTATGCCAACATTACCTCTTTTTAATAAATTTAAACTAAGATGGTACTGACTTTATGGAAGGGAGAATCTTAATGACTTGAAACACAACTGAATAACAGAAATAGAACAGGTGACTGACTAATGCTTAACCACTGCATGTTACCCATATCTAAATATGCATTATTCTTACCTACCCAAACCAAGATAGTGAATCTAACTAAAGGCTGCCTTCAGAGCCTGGACTTAAAACATACAACTAGATATAGATGTAGCAATATTGTCATGAGGATCAAGAGACATCAATTATAAATACCAAAATATTTAGACAGATTGCAGGATATGAAGGTTACATTGGGGTGGAATAAATTCAGGGACTGTAAATCCACCCCTTCACTAAACTCCAGTGTACACGTTATGATTAATAGTAACTGCCACAACTTGTCTGCCGAATTGGACCATTTTTGGGTTACCAACTTCTCCTTTGTGATATATAGTTAGATATAAGACAGATTTTATGGGACTGCTCTGCTCATTAGGAAATAACTGTTCACAATACCACAACAAATCCTGCATCCCCCCCAGCAGACCTATATCCTGAACATAAGAGCAGCACAGATATTCCTGCAATGCTAGCAACTCTATATTCAATGGTGAAGCAGAAGGTCAATAAAATGAATTGGCAAACAGTTTTTTTTTTCATGGGTAGTGTCTCAATATGAAGAAAGCCCTGAAAAGACAAGCTGTAAGAGATCTTTAAGAACCTCCTTAAGAAAGTCCCTCAAATATGCAGTATCTTTGATGGGATTGTAGAAAGGTTATGATGTCAGATGTAGTTCTTCCAAATTAATAAGCTATGTTACTGTTAATCAAAAAGGTTCATCTCTATATTGCACCATTAATGGTATTTTATTCTGACAAGATGTTAACAGAAACTCCAATGTGTAAGGTCCCATTTTTTCTCTTGGGGAATGTTAATAACTGCCTACATATTATAGTGTATGTGCTCTTTGCTTCTGTCATGGGGTTATGTAGAACCTCCAGTGTGTATGTGCTGCCCTCCCATTGTGTCATTCTGTTATTGCATGAAAATCAATATAATTTTAATTTTTAAGAAAGATTTATAACCCGAGAAACTACAACTGTGCACAGGCTAGATCAACTGGCCTTATTACCAGTTGGCCTAAACCAGATTTCTACATGCTGACAAAAAACAGAAAACTCAGGAAAACCAATTTTATCAGCTGAAAGAACCCTGTCCAAAAGGATCCTGGGTTTGTGGGGAAAATACTGAAACCTCTAGTCACTGAAGTATAAATGGCAAACCCTTCAGCACAAACTATTTTTATAGTGATAGTACTCTTTAGGTTCTAGGTCATAACTGTATCGCCTTTCTATGTACTGAAATGCCAGTGCAGAAAGGTACTTCAGAATTCTATTTTTTTGCTTTCTGCAGCATGTTGAATTCCTTTTTTTTTCTCCTCTTCATTCAGACAGATTGGGGGAGGGGTGGCATGGATTGGCAATCTACTGTAGGAAGGTTCATAGGTTCATAGGTTCATAGGTTTATACTAGGCTATCTGCCCTAAGGCATTTATAAGCCTAGCCCAAAGTTTTGTGGCTTACGCCACCCCTTATATGAAAAAATACTGTGCCCATTAGTTTGTTGTGCCTCTGTCCAGCAGTGATACAGAGATGATTCCCAGGGTAAACCTACGATCTCCCATCCACAGGTCAAGATTTCTCTTGAACAGAGCCAGCGAGCTGCTCTGCCTCACATGGACCGGGATTTTATTCCACAGCATAGGGAGCCTCTGAGTGATAAATCTATCCCTCCAGCACATCCTATTTATATCCGTGCTAAGGCTTAAGTCGCTTGCTCTAGTGGTTTTGGTGGATTTGGATTTTTTGAGGTGGAGCATGTCCATTAATTCCGGGTTGGACATGGCCTTGTATGTCAGGCACATGTCACCTCTGAGCAGATGGTATGCGACTGAATAGAGCTGGAGTTTCTTCAATCTGGCAGCATATGACAGATTTTGGAGTCCCTTTATCCTTTTGGTGAGGAACTTTTGGGGTCTCTCCAATTGCTACAGATGTCGGGTGAGATACATCCCGAATGGGGCATTGTACTCGATCATTGGTCTGATAAGTGAAGAGTATAGGGGAACAATGACCTCACTAGATCTGGATGTGAATCCCTTCATGATCAGGTGGGCAATGTAGAAGGTCTTTCTAACCACTTTAGCAACGTGAGTGTCAAAAGAAAGGCCACTGTCAACCTGGGTCCCCAGGTCCCTGATAACCTCTTCTGTGCTTAGTGGATTGCCACCTATATGGTAGCTTGGGGTTACCTTGACTATACATTTTTTGGTGTTTAACTTCAGGCCATGGCTCTGGCACCAGCTATCTGTTTCCGTGAGTCCCTTCTGAAGGATATCCGTGTCCGATGCACTTTCCACTATGGCGCCCAGTTTGCAGTCGTCTGCAAACTTTGTCAGCCAAAGTCCTCCCATGTTGGCCTGTACTTCTGAGAAGTAGATGCCAAACAATAGGGGGCCAAGGACCGAGCCCTGTGGGACACCACTTGTGACTGGCTTGGAGTCTGATATAGCGCCAGCAACTCTAACCCTGTGGTTCTGTCCTTAAGCCAGTTTGCAACCCATCTTGTGACATATGGGTTTACATTTAAGCTGGTAAGTTTTTCTACAATACCTGAGTGGGGTATTGTGTCGAAATCTTTTGCAAGGTCAAGGTAGGCTGTATGGACTGCCTTTCCCTCATCAATTGCCTTGGTGACTGTTTCGAAGAAGTCAACCAAGTTCAAAAGGCATGATCTGCCCTTGACAAAGCCAAACTGGGTCGGGTCCAATGTCTGCAAGTCCCCTATATCTTTGTTTATGAGCTCCATTATGATCCTCTCCATAGCTTTGCAGACTAGACTTGTTAAGCTTATGGGGCGGTAATTACCAGGGTCCGTAGAGGCACCACCTTTGTGGAGTGGGACCACAGTTGCCATACGCCACTCCTTGGGCATGTATCCTGTGGTAAGGCTGAGATTAAAAAGCTGCCTTATGTGCGGGTTTAATTCCTCATTTAGCTCGTGTAGCACATAGCCGGGGACACCATCCAGTCCCATTGATGCTGTGTTTTTAGCTTTAGAGAGAGCAGCTTTCACCTGTGCATTTGAGATGTCTGGGAGGCTACACTCCG
Organism: Protopterus annectens; assembly: GCF_019279795.1. NCBI lineage: Eukaryota > Metazoa > Chordata > Ceratodontiformes > Protopteridae > Protopterus > Protopterus annectens. The sequence goes on along the minus strand of NC_056730.1, from coordinate 59,690,157 downwards.
CTGGGATAGTTATCTCTCCTTTGGGGGGGGGGGGGTAAAGTTTGCACTGAACCTGTCTGCCAGTATGTTGGCAATGTCTGTGGGTTCAGTGATTTTTGTATCATTTTGGACTAATTCTGAGCATATCTGGGAGTTTCCACCCAGGTTCCTAACATAGCTGAAAAAGGCCTTATGATTGTCCTTTGAATCCATGGCAATTTTTCTCTCTAAATTGGCCTTAGTTGATTTTATGAGTGCTCGTATTTTTTTACTAATAATGATCACGGGTGACTTCCCTTTTATGGATTTTGTTCTATCATGTAATAGCTTTCTCCTCTTATTGTAAAGTTTGTTAATGGCTGGGGTCCACCAGACTGCACGTTTGCCCTTTGTGGAAAGAGTCTTGGTTTTATTTGGGATTGCCTGATCCATGCAGTCCTGGAGGTGTTCATAGAAGGCATTTGTAAGGGCTTTCACAGCTTGGGTTGTGGTTTCCACTGGCTCAGGGGCCTTGAAGGATACCACACCAGTCTTGAGTAGTGTGAAGTTTGCTTTAGAGAAGTTCTTCACTGTGGTCTTTTTTGTTTGGGGTGGGGGCGGGATGTGGATTTCCAGTGAGATTAGTTTATGATCAGATCTCACCAATGAGGGATATACTTCTGGTGTGGAGGATTTTGTCCCCATGTTTGTGATAATGAGATCTAGTATATTTTCTCCTCTCGTGGGAACAGTGACTAGCTGTTCCATGGCATTTGAATTTATGAACTCCAGGAACCGTTGGGCTAGAAAGTTAGGGCTTGAGTAATGTTCCCAGTCTATATTCGGGTAGTTGAAGTCACCCAATATGATGGTGTTTGGAGATACATTTATACCCTCCAGTGTCTTCAGGAAGGCTGTGTGGGGTTCCTGAGTTTGAGAGGGTGGCCTGTAGCATGCTACAATTTGTAGAGCAGTTTTGCCTATGGTTAGTTGCACCTGGATGGTTTCCGAGCTTAGATGCGTTGCCACCAACCTGGAGGTGTGGGTATCCTTTATGAATATGGATACACCCCTCCTTTTGTGGTGTGGTCCGGGTTTTGGGGCGGGCATGATATGAGGTAAAACCTAATAGTGCCGGGGTGCTCTCAGGAGCCTTGAACCAGGTTTCAGTTACAGCACAGACATCGATGTTCTCCATACTGAGAAGGGCCTCGAGCGCGTGCATTTTGAGATTTAGACTTCTGGCATTGAGCAGCATTACCCTCGGTTTCTTCCCATTTTTGTTTTCTAGGGTGGTAGGTTTAGAATTTGAGCCTTGCCTAAAAAAGGCACTATGGGGTGGCAAGAGCCTTAGCCAATATCCGGAATCCCAGGGGTGACAGGTGCAAGCCGTTCCTTGCGAAGCAGCGTGGCTTGTCAAGCATGTCATCCCAGGCAGACAGACACTAGATCCCCTTTGAATGACACCAGACATTAAGCCAATTGTTAAAGCTGATCATCTTGTCTCTATATTGTGGCATCATTCTTGGTGAAGGAAGGATACTGCTCAGGGTCAGGGTCATACCTGCCTGGGCTACATAATCAGAGAGCTCCTCTATGTCTCTTTTCATGTAGTCCAGGGAGGTACGTCTCAGGTCGTTCACACCAGCATGGGCAATGACTGTGTCAAATTTGTACTTACCGTGGAGTGTCCCGAGTGCTTGTGTTATGTGGCGGATTCTAGCGCCCGATAGGCAGCTTACTGTGACCCTCTCCTTGTTCAGCCTGGTGAGTGGGATTTCAGTGTGTCTGACTATGGAGTCACCTATGGCAAGTATGTTTGGTGTTGTATTTGGCCTTAAGGGCTGTGACTGCTTTGCACACTGATTTTGTGGTTTATGTGTTGCTTGTGGGGTGTCTTGAGGTAGCAGTTGTTTGGGTGTCTGCTTTGGAGGCCTCTGCTGTTTAGGTAAATTTTTACTCAGAGCCTCCGAGTATGTCTTTGTGTGTTTATGTGTTTGATTCAGTGGTGTGGTAGCATTATGTGAGGCTGGTTTTGTGGTGTGTGTAGTTGCCTTCTCCTCCTGTCTGGTCTTGCCAGTCCTGAGTTGAGAGAGTTCTGCCTCCAGTTTGGCTAAATAGCTGCATCTCTCGCAAGTATTTGTGTTGTGTGGGAGGAGGAGAGGGTTGTCTGTGTACATGAGGCAGTTATAACATTGCCTCAAGATTCCCAGATTCACCAGCTGGACCGGAGAGGAGATTGACAACTGACCTTTGGACATGCTAGAATAATATTGGGAATTCCTTAATATTTGAAAACAAGGGCCAGTGGGGAGTGAGGGTGTAGTGCTTTTAATTTTTAGTGCTGACTTATATAATTGCTTTAGTGAGCAAGTGCCAGGTAACTTGAGTGCAATGTGTTACAAGTAACTAAATGCAAAAACGACAAACAGTAACTTTCTTTCAAGTGAAACAAGGAAATAAGTACAGTAAGCAATGCAGATATCACTAGTGATCCACAGAAGTGCTGAGAAGCCGCGTATTAGGTGGAATTAGCGTTCCAGGGAAATAACAAGCAAACAAACAACAAGCATATAAACAAAGCTAGATTCAGCAGGCCTGGATCTAGTCTATGCTACAGCAAACAAGGTGTACCAATTTCAGTAAGATACAGTTCAAATATTCAGGCACTATAAACCTTTAACCAGAAATTCCCAGCTCAGAAGGGCAGAGTCCAGCCACTTCTCCCACAAGAGTGCAGACCACAAACCTTCTTAATGTAAAAAAACTGGCCTGAAGCCCAAGTGCTTAAACCAGAACTAATACGCTTGGACACTGGGCTCTCAAGCAGCAGTTCCCAACTTAGAAGGATGAAAGCTGCCTGTCCTGCCACCACAGTGCTTGCCTCAAACCTTCCTAATGTAAAACAACTGGTCTGAAGCCCAAGTGCTTAATCCAAAAGACTTAGAATGATAGCTACACTTTAATCAAGTTACAACCAAGCAGTAATAAATACAATTGAATACTTTAGAGAATGTCTGGATTAGTGCTCAAGTTACACAAACAAAGCTAGATCCAGCAGGCCCGAATCCAGTCTATGCCACAGCAAACAAGGCGCACCAACTTCAGTAAGAAGCAGTTCAGATATGCATGCACTATAAGCCTTTAACCAGAAATTCCCAGCTCAGAAGTGCAGAGTCCAGCCTCTCCTCCCACAAGAGTGCAGACCACGAACCCTCTTAATGTAAAATAACTGGCCTGAAAGCCCAAGTGCTTAAACGAGAATTAATACACTTTTAGAATAACAGACACTGAGCCCTCAATCAGCAGTTCCCAACCTAGAAGGATGTAAGCTACCTGTTTTGCCACTACAGTGCAGACCACAAACCCTCTCAGTGCAAAACAACTGGTCCAAGCCCAAGTGTTTAAACCAAAAGGCTTAGAATGAGTTACACCAAGCAGTAATAAATACAATTGAGTATTTTTAAGATGATGCAAAAGTAAAATGAAGTAGGTAGAAACACAAGTACAGTAAAAGCAGATGAATTTTTTTTTTAATCTGAACAAGTGCTGAGATCAAAGAAACAGATTTGAGTGCTGAAACTAGAAAACTGGCTAGTTATAAGAAAAAAACAAGCTAGAAGGCTTCCCTCAAACACAGAAGGGCTTGGGGGCTCAGAAGCCTACAAATAGTCTATACCACTTAACAGGAAAGGCAGGAAATAAGCTTAATTTTTTTTGTCTGTTTCCCAGATGCTCTCTTTGTACACAGTAGGAGTGCCTGAAATCAGAATTTGATCTCACTGCACTCAGTTGAGTGAGCAAATGAGATGGGCCCAGAGGCAGGCTGAGGGGCGAGCAGTTTCAAGGCCACTAAGATTAACACCAAAACAAAAACAATGAGGGTGGGTGGGAATAACTGAAGAGCAGAGTTAAAACTGCCAGTTCAGTTAATATTCCTACAACACAGTTTAAATCAAATTAAATGCTGTATTTTTTTTAAAAAAAAGTGCAGATAAAGGTACTTAAATTCTCTTATACGTCCAATTGAATATAACCAAGTTCTTAGCCAGCCAAAGCTGAGGTTTTTAAGCAGAAAATATTTCACACTGTACCACTTAAATAGGCAAGGACAGGAAATCAAAGAATGTGGCTACCCCCACACCTGTAATTACTAGCAAATAACAAAATTCAGCAAACACTAACTTCAGTTCAAGTTACTGAAGAGCAGAGTTAAAACTGCCAGTTCAGTTAATATTCCTACAACACAGTTTAAATAAAATTAAATGCTGTATTTTTTTTAAAAAAAAAGTGCAGATAAAGGTATTTAAATTCTCTTATACGTCCAGTTGAACATAACCAAGTTCTTAGCCGGCCAAAGCTGAGGTTTTTAAGCAGAAAATATTTCACACTGTACCACTTAAATAGGCAAGGACAGGAAATCAAAGAATGTGGCTACCCCCATACCTGTAATTACTAGCAAATAACAACATTCAGAAAACACTAACTTCAGTTCAAGTTACTGAAGAGCAGAGTTAAAACTGCCAGTTCAATTAATATTCCTACAACACAGTTTAAATAAAATTAAATGCTGTATTTTTTTTTAAAAAAGTGCAGATAAAGGTACTTAAATTCTCTTATACGTCCAGTTGAATATAACCAAGTTCTTAGCTGGCCAAAGCTAAGGTTTTTAAGCAGAAAATATTTCACACTGTACCACTTAAATAGGCAAGGACAGCAAATCAAAGAATGTGGCTACCCCCACACCTGTAATTACTAGCAAATAACAAAATTCAACAAACACTAACTTCAGTTCAAGTTACTGAAGAGCAGAGTTAAAACTGCCAGTTCAGTTAATATTCCTACAATACAGTTTAAATCAAATTAAATGCTGTATTTTTTAAAAAAAAAAGTGCAGATAAAGGTACTTAAATTCTCTTATACGTCCAGTTGAATATAACCAAGTTCTTAGCCGGCCAAAGCTGAGGTTTTTAAGCAGAAAATATTTCACACTGTACCACTTAAATAGGCAAGGACAGGAAATCAAAGAATGTGGCTACCCCCACACCTGTAATTACTAGCAAATAACAAAATTCAGCAAACACTAACTTCAGTTCAAGTTATTGAAGAGCAGAGTTAAAACTGCCAGTTCAGTTAATATTCCTACAACACAGTTTAAATAAAATTAAATGCTGTATTTTTTTTTTAAAAAAAGTGCAGATAAAGGTACTTAAATTCTCTTATACGTCCAGTTGAATATAACCAAGTTCTTAGCCGGCCAAAGCTGAGGTTTTTAAGCAGAAAATATTTCACACTGTACCACTTAAATAGGCAAGGACAGGAAATCAAAGAATGTGGCTACCCCCACACCTGTAATTACTAGCAAATAACAAAATTCAGCAAACACTAACTTCAGTTCAAGTTACTGAAGAGCAGAGTTAAAACTGCCAGTTCAGTTAATATTCCTTCAACACAGTTTAAATCAAATTAAATACTGTATTTTTTTTTTAAAAAGTGCAGATAAAGGTACTTAAATTCTCTTATACATCCAGTTGAATATAACCAAGTTCTTAGCCGGCCAAAGCTGAGGTTTTTAAGCAGAAATGCAATATCTAAGAAGGTGGGGTGCTACTTCAGAGATTAGAAATAGGTGCTACATAACCTAGTTATGCCTCTGACTTCAATAGAAAACATTACCTTTAGACTATTGGCAGTGTAGTGTGCATTGTAATGGATCCACAATATGCAAGCTTCTTCATAATAATCCTAGAAGAGGAATTTCTATAGCACTTTACAAAAAGACCACTTGTATATTTCCATTTTATTTGTAATTAGGCCATACTTTGGACATAGAACGTCAACTCCCTCATGTAATTCCACCAAAGACTTGAGAGGATGTACCCATCTGTTCAACTCCTTTTGGAGTACTCAAGTTAAAGTATAACCTTCCTTGATACAAAGACTGCTATACAGAATGGGTTGCTACGAGCATGTGTTTATAGGAAACCATCTGATAGAAAGGTATATCTGCACAGTAACAGTAATCACCCCAGATAACAAAGAAGTCAGCATGTTGCAATCAAGCACTTCAATATCACCACATTTTTTCTAGTACGATAGAAAGGGACAGACACTTGGCACAACTGAGGGAAGCCTTGCTTGTTCAACATATTTTCTTCAGGGCTATTAGACAAGCGAGTAGACAGTGCAATACAGCTACCAAAAGAACAGCTTGATAATGATAGTAGGTTGACCCAACTTAATCCATCTCCCCTCCTATAACAGTATAATATTACTGCAGCAACCTTTTCTCCCTCCTCTCTCTGCCTCTGCTTCTAATAAAGTCTACTAATAGTCAATAGTTCCTACAGCTTCCATGGCTGTTTTTTTGGAAATGGGCTTTTGCCCTTGGCTTATTTCCTGTTTATGTATTTGTTACTTTCTGTTTTACAAAATCTCTATATTTCCTGCATTCTGCTTACTATTGTATGAAACTCTGTACTATATTACGTTTTCAGTTTAATGACCATTTTCTAGCATGTTGTTTCAATATACATCTCATACGTATTGTAATTATTGTAATTTTAGTTATAACTCTGTCATGTGATTACTTCTGTTACTTTTGTTACTTGTACTTTTTGGAGCTTTTCTCCTCGGGTGTCTGCTGAAAAATGGTTGCTGTCCAATCGGATTAACCTGGTCAACAAATGTCAAATAAAATAAAACTCCAGAAGGCCAGGTTAAGGCCTATGTTTTGATGAAGTGATATCAATGCATGCAGAGCAAAAGCAGAAAGTATTTGGGAAAAAAGGCTTACTTCAGCATTGCTGACCCTGCCTGTCTCTGACTTCCCACCTTGGTAAGGCTCATCAGAGACTATTAGCCCCAAGGCTTTCTTATCACCACAGTGTAAATCCGCTTATTGATGGGTTGTGCAAGATGTTACCCACAGGAGGAGATAAAGTAGCAATGAGCTGTTACAGACTAACATATCAACTATGTCAGCATGCAGTAGCAGATTAAAAGATAAACTGAATCATATATCATACTAAAATAACTGCCTACCATGTCTCTTATGATTACTTGTTTTGGTAACTACACGTTATGAGGACACATTTTCAAGGATCAGCGAGCACTATTTCTTACACTAGCAATACTAAGTAGAGTTTCTCAAGAAGCAATCAGTACTGCTGCTTTTTAAATAAATATGAAGTTCAAAGGTTGTTCCAAACTTTTACTAGATACTAAACTGTTTAAACTCTCTGATCTCCTGGTCTTGTTAAAATATTATAAATGCAGGCCCACACTGTAAAGAAACTAACCTATCTGAAGTTATCCGAATATACTTATTTAAAATAAAATTGAGAATCCTGAAATAATAATGTTTCTGAAGAATACGCAGTCCACTTTTGGTCTGACTTTCACTTTCTATCAGCTTTTGCACAAAAGCTTACCACAAGCTCCCACCTCTTCATTGCATTACAAATAAAAAAGTTCTCTCACCAGTTTATAACATTCTTCCCATACTCATCATGTGCTGTTATTATATTACTTTGACCTCAGCTATCATGCAACACAAGGAAGGAAAAAATGAACTTCTTTAATACAGCCAGTTGGTCTTCATAATCAGTGTGCAGCTAAAGCCACTGTCTCATAGCAACTAATATATGTAGGGTAGAGAAGGAAAGAGAGAGACTTTGCAGCTTTAGACATTAGCAGATGATGCCTGATTGACAGATCAAGCATACCTGGTTCCCATTAAATAATACCTATCATTAAAAGCACACAGCTTTTTCTTTCAGCAAACAAGCTTTCCACTCAGAATGCAGTTCATTCATTGAGATCATGAAAACAAAATAGTTTACATACTAGATGTATACTATTTGAAGGAAAGACAGCTCAGTGCAACAAAATAAAATAAAAGTGCTGCAAAAATCTCTAAAGGTACCTTGCAATCCCCTATAGTAGAGGTTGATTGGTTTGCACTGAGGATGATGCAGTGAACTGGGGCATAAACGTCAAACCAACTGGATATTTTTTTATTGTGGTGGGATGAATTCTGGTGGGGTTACATGTCCTAGAGGCTGCTTGTTCCTCGAAATATGTCACCCAGCCAGTCACAATACATCTATCATAATGTGAGCTTCAACTACCAATGGTGTTGGATTAGTCACTGGCTACAAAAAAGGTTTGGAAGAATCCTGAACGCTAAAATGTCTAGTCTGAACACTTGGACAGTTTAATGTAGGAAACAGTAGGAAAGAGGTCCTGAATGCACTCTGAATTCAAATAGTGAAGGCACGTATGAGGAAACTATTAGAATGGCTGCCTTCATAATAACCCTTAGGAAGCCTCACTACTAACCTTACCATGGTGACAGAAGATCATGGCAGAGAACTGCAGACTTTGAAGAGGATGCAGAACCTGAGAATAGTAGGATGGACTTCAGCATTTATGAAGGAGACAAGTTACAGGGTGCTGTATTAGATGAAGTCTGTACTAGAATAAGTAAAATGCACAAAGTACAAATAAAAATATGAGCACTGGAAGCAGACTGAGCAAATAAAACAATATTAATATTTGTTATGGTAAGCACTTTCACGCCCATAAAAGCCACTTCATCAGATCAAAGTAAAGGTAAAGATACACACATTATAAAAGATATAACAGACAATCAAAACACATCAATAAAAGCACATCCACCAAAAACAATTAAGCACACAATCATGCTATTAAATAAATAACATTATAAAGTATTATAAAAACTTCAAGCTTCATCATAATATAGATATATAAAATGAAAAATGTTTATTTCTTTCTTAAAGCCCGTGATTTCAAGACAGGCTTTAGAGAAACATGGTCATTCAGTCCAGAGCCCCTATTAGACCTCATCCTAAGGATCCATTCAAGCTCGACTGTCTAGGTCTTATTTTATGTCACCCAATCTAGAACTCATATAAACCCAACCTATCACACAAAACCTGAGCTCATGAGAATTACCTCTCTTAAAAATGTGCATAGCAATTGCATTGCACATATACTGTGTCCTAATACAGTATAGGTGTTCTGTAATGCATTTCCTCAGTCTACAATTACACTTGCCAGTATAAAAACATGAGCATGTCACACAATAAACCAAATATATAATATCCTTTGTGTTACAGTCAGCCCTAACACACACTAAAGTCAAACCTAACACCAGTATCTGAATTAGTGAAGCTACTACAACTATCAGTATATATATATATATATATATATATATATATATATATATATATATACAGATATGTATATATATATATATATATATATATATACATATATGTATATATATATATATATATATATATATATATATATACACATACAAAAACGGCATCTATTACATATATGTATATATAGATATATATATATATATATATATATATATATATATATACACATACAAAAACGGCATCTATTACAGGAGAACGTACCTGAGGTGTCGTCAACTAATTTAGGTCTCCGAAATTTATTCGGATAACATTCTTTTCAAATTTGTCTTCTTTTTAAAGACAAAGGTTGGATGCTCCCCAACCGTATTTTTGATCCTATCGTCTGTAAGAAGTATGAACCAGTGTTTCCTAATAATGTTGGTAACAATACTGACATGACTACTATATTGTAAGGAAAAATAAAGGTTTCTCATACCCTTCACCTCAGTCTGTTCGAAATCTACTGGATTTATGTGCTTACATTCAACCTAGAGGCACGTATACCTTGGTCTTTCACTATGTTTGTAAAAACATGCCGGGGATGCATACTAGCTATATGCAAAAGGGAGTTCCTATAACACCCCTTTCTGAGCAATCTAGTGTCAAAGGACATGTCATTAAGCCTACACACTTCAACATCCAGAAACTCAATATTAGTATAAGAATATTTAACAGAAAACCTAAGAAAATATGTAGTGCTGTGTAAAAACTAAATAAAACACAAAGGATCATGGACCGTACCTGTCCACAACATAAAGACATCATCCACAAAACTGGAATAAAAACTAATATTCATAGAACAGTCATGTTGACCTAGCACATGCATATTTTCTCACTGAGCTAAGACCATATTGGTGTAGCTATGGGCACAAGGAGTGCCCATAGCTACACCAGAGGTCTGCAAAAAATATTCATTATCAAAAAGTAAAACATTATTTTCTAGAACCACTTCAAGAAATAAACAAACCAAATCAATATAGGTCCTATCAAGCATACTATGTTCACTAAGATATGCACAGACCATTTCCTAACTCTCCCTGTTAGGGATAACAGTAAACAAAGATACAATATCTAGCATGAGTAATAAACAGTCAGGAGGTAGAATAATATTACTGACATGCTCATATAAACAAAGATAAGATATCTAACATGAGTAATAACCAGTCAAGAGTAGAATAATATTACTGACATGCTCATATAAACAAAGATAAGATATCTAACATGAGTAATAAACAGTCAGGAGGTAGAATAATATTGCTGACATGCTCATATAAACAAAGATACAACATCTAACATGAGTAATAAACAGTCAGGAGGTAGAATAATATTACTGACATGCTCATATAGGTTCTGTAAAAACTGCTTAGAATCATTTAACATAGCCAAAGAAATATCCAGAAGAGGTCTAATCTGCTTCTCAGCATATAGGTTCATAGGTTCATCGATCAGTACTAGCCTAACTGTCCTTGCGAGTCATTTTAAGCCTAGCCAATTATCCCTTGCGAGACTCAAACCATGCACCTTAACCATTAGGCCACCCTCCTACAGGAGGGTTCAGTTAACCACCCTCCCCCCAGCCACAATAGGTCTGAGGGGAGTATAACTGGACCCTTATGCACTTTGGGAAGACTATGAAAAAGAGGGACACATGGTGACTCTATAGTTAAATAAATTGCCAGTTCTGTGCTAATATAACCACTTAATAAGCAGTCATTCACAATACTACGCACATTATGTATCATATGCTGAATTTCAGCCAAGTCAGTCTTATATAAATTAATATCAGACAGCATATTTTTAATAAAAAAGTAATACAAATCTCTGTCCATAGCAAGAATAGAGCCACGCATGTCAGCTGGCCAAATGACGATACTGTCATCATCACGTAGCCCGTTCAATGCGGACCTTTCATTAAATGTCAGATCATTGAAAGCACAATAACCATGGCTGTCATTAAGAGCCAAAACCAATTCATCCTCACATCATTTCATAAAAGTTTCCACTACAGGATAATGTTGAGGAATGAAAGTACTTGGTCTCTTAAAGAGACTACTACCAGTTGTAACATTGTTGGAAAAAAGTAGTTTCAACATCAAATTCCTGCTGAAAATTCTCAGGCCAATAAGAGTATTGGCCAAGTCAGCCCTACAGGCAGAGATAAAAGACAGTCCCCTGCTAAATACAGCAGTCTCAAAATCAGTTAAATCTCTATGAGATAGATTGTATATCAAGGAGTGATTGCCACTTGCCACATCTTCTTTAATGTTCTGTATCCCTTGTATCCATGGGCTGCTTCCTTTTCATCCTCCCTGAAATCCTTGACCTGTGGGGTGGCTTGTCTTTCCCATAGCAGATGGGTAGGGGAAGAGACAAAAAAAATCTGACTCAGAGATAAGGGAGTAGTATCACCTCTCCCTCAAGCCATGTTAAACCAGCTCCCACCTTCCTCCTCACATCAGGTTGTTTAACCATATTATATCTACCCCTTGGGGAGTAGTATACACCAAGCTATCAGTGGAGACATCATCTATCTCTGATCTATTGCCAGTCTTAATAACAATCTTATTGCCAATATTTATGTTAGTCATAGATATGGCCTTATCTAAATCCACACATTCCGAAGTTACAGTGGTCTTAGGACAAGAAAAAAAGTTACCATCTTTAAAATCTTTGATATCCCAGTCTAATTTCCTCCTTTTCTAAATTAAAAGTCTCATTTTATACAAAAAACATTATCAATTATCTCACTTAAGAGTAAATCAACAGACTCAACCCAGGCAGAGCTGTACAACTTGCTCTGCTGTTTCTTAATATTCTCGGCCAAATCATGCTCAGTAGGAATAAAAAAGTAAATTAAAGCTTCAAATAATTAAAACATACTTTTAAGTTCAGTTGTTGCCATTTTGTAAAAAGATCTGGGTAATAATCTCCATATGTAGACATTTTTAGCAGTCTCAGTCCTCTCAGCACTACATGCAGCTTCAGACATGCCTCCAAATGAAAACTCTGAAGCTGAAGGCATTTCAGCCCATTCAAATCAGTTTCCAGAGTGTGTATCTTGAAATAAGCCAAATATACAAAATCCTTTGTGTTACAGTCAGCCCTAACACTAAAGTCAAACCTAACACCAGTATCTGGATTAGTGAAGCCACTACTACTACCAATGTTATTATGTTATGCTATCCAGATAGATTTAGGAGACCTAAATTGGTTGATGGCACCTCAGGTACCCTTGTAATAGATGATGTTTTTGTATATATATATATATATATATATATATACAGTATGTTTGGCTTATTGTGTTACATGCTCATGTTTTTATATTGGCAAGTGTAATCATAGGCTGAGGGAATGCATTAGAGAACACCTATACTGTATTAGGACACAGTATATGTGCAATGCACTTGCTAAGCACATTTTTAAGAGAGGTAATTCTCATGAGCTCAGGTTTTGTATGATAGATAGGGTTTATATGGATTCTAGATTGGGTGACCTAAAGAACAAGACTGAGACAGTCGAGCTTGAATGGATCCTTAGGATGATGTCTAATAGGGGCTCTGGACTGAATGACCATATTTCTCTAAAGCCTGTCTTGAAATCACGGGCTTTAAGAAATAAATAAACATTTTTATTTTATATATCTATATTATGATGAAGCTTGACGTTCTTATAATGCTTTATAATGTTATCTGATCTTTTAGTGTGGTTAATAGCATGATTTTGGGCTTAATTGTTTTTGGTGGATGTGCTTTTATTGATGTGTTTTGATCGGCTGTTATATCTTTTATTATGTGTGCATCTTTACCTTTGTTTTTGGTCTGAGGAAATGACTTTTATTGTCGTGAAAGTGCTTACCATAATAAATATTAATATTGTTTTATTTGCTCAGTCTGCTTCCAGTGCTCTTATTTTTATTTGTACTTTGTGCGTTTTACTTAATCTGTTCATTTATATGAACACTGGTTTGTCTGAGTCTTGGCAGTGTTTGATTTTGTGAAGTCTATACTAGATTTACCTTAGGATTCAAAGAAAGGCTCATTGCTTATTCTAATTGTCCAACATGGGATGGGCAATTTGCACAATGGCTAGAAAATGTGATTCAAAGACAAGTATAACCACAATGGGAAAGAACTCCTTACTGGCTCATTACTATGTCTCTGAATCAAACATTAGCGGTGTTAGTGCTGTCTACACTACTGTTCTCCCTTGCAGCCCATCATTCACATTAGCACAAGTACACAAATACATATATTCAGACACCAATGCAGACACATACACCCCCAGCCAAACCACAAAGCCAAGCTCACACTCACTCACCAACAAATAAATCCCCCTTCACACTTCTTTGCACTCACAGAAACATGCATTGTCCCACAAGCATATTCACACACACACACACACACACACACACACACACACACACACACACACACACACACACACACACACACACACACTTCCATGCAACTTCATTTATACAGCTACAGACATGAACATACATGTCAACACGCATGCAAACATACTTTACAACACCCTTCACATCTTCCATGAAACTGCCTGCATTGCAAGTTCTGCCGTAAGAGTGAATGGGTGAACACTGTGTTTTTAAAGCCTCCACATTTTCTTCCTACAGTACTTTTTTACTTGCTTTAACAAGTTGGGAGTGCTGGGAGAGCACATGGTGATTTATAACTGGCAATTCCGCCAAACTGCCACATTAACATACTACTTCAGCTGCAAGACTAGTCTCCACTCTAAGACCTACACAAGGTGAACACCTCTGTGGTAGAGCAGTTTCTGAACTCAAAATTCTTAAAACAATATGGAATTCTTCCATGTTAAGGCTTTTGCACTGTGCATTTCAGAATCATAGAGTTGTTCTGTTTAAATGAATTACATCCATGAACTATTGTAACCTTTAAATTAATAATGCCATGTTATGATGCTGTGTATACTAAATAGGTTTGGCTACCACAGGTCAAGCAAGTCAAGAATTATCCCCCAGATCACAATTCCTTAGAGTATACTGTTTCATAAATGTGTTTGAGTGCTTAATGTGAATTCCTAGACTGCAGTTACTTAGAAGTGGAACAAGACGCATTCTTATTTTATTTATACGAGTTGCTGTTTCCCTAAGGTGGCATAAACTCAGAGTAAGAAAAATAAAGTAATAGGTGTGTAGGGGTGAGAGCTCTCAAATGGAAGGTGAAGGGCGCTGCCCCTGCAAAAATATTAGTTTTGTGGTGTAGCTATGCTTTCAGAGTTTGCTCATTGGCTGCTTTGTATTCTGATCATTCCTGATCTACCCGCTTGATTTTTGGGGATTATTTCTAAACTGTTCTTCCTAGATTCTGCTAATGAGACTCAAAGCATCCCTCACTAAAGGGTAAATAAAGAATACTAAAGAAATTTCATTTTCTAATGAATATGGTGCAGCGGTAGCATTGTCGCCTCACAGCAAGAGGTTCTCCCATTCGATTCTCAGCTTCAATGCCTTCTGTGTGGAGTCTGCATGTCCTCCCCGCGGTCGAGTGGTGTTTGAAAGACATGCGTGAATGGGTGTGCCTTTCATTGAAGGTTGGGCATCGGGCTGGCACCTCGGCACCGTAAAAATCTACTGCCAATCATTAGCGGACCGGAGTTCTGCTGTGGCGACCCCTAACTGGGAAAAGCCGAAAGAAGTACAACAACATTAAGTCATTACTGTCATCCAGTGATGCTGTCATTATGCTAGGATGCACTGTGTCCTGTCTGTAGCTAAAGGGACATATATAAAAAAAAAAAGAAAAGAAATATGCTATATAACATGCTTCCCACAGTGAATGATTGACACAAGAGCATTCAAAATCTGACTGCATGAATAGTTTATCTGTGTTAAACCTGCACACAATGAAATAATTATTTTCTCTGGAAGGTAATCCTCCACCCCTCTATGGAGGATAAGGCCTCTGACTTATTTATAGTATCTCCTCAGTCACACATCAGTGGGGAAAGAGAAAGTCTCTCAGTATAGCTCACACCGATGTCACAGCACAGTCCACTGAGCCTACAAATCAAGGATATGACCTAGAAGGTAAAGCAATTTCATACATTTGAGTTTGGGCAGTTAGAACTTGTTCAATTGGCTGTCAACCACATGTAGGGAGATGATGTTGTAGTGTAATGTTTAAGAGCATAACATATTAGAGAAGATGGAGACGCATGTCCAGAAGATGAAAAAAACTGCTACCTAAATCTTTACCTCCAAGGAGGAGATAAGAGAACACTAAGGGGGAGATTCTTAAAGGTACTGTGACATGTACACTTTTGTGTACATATTGTGGCAACCTTTTGGAATTCAGACACAGCCCTAACATACTGCTATATGGTGCTTTACCATGAAGACATGCAACACTACATAGGGTTGGCTCCATGGCTGTTTTGTATGCTAAAGAGGCAGTCCTGCGGTGAGGCATATGATAATTGGCCATATGCCCTTTAACCTGAAATGTCACAAGGAAGGCATCTACATGCCAAGTAATTCAGGAAATCACTTGAGCATGTAGATCACATGGCTGGTTCCACCACATCATGGTGGTAAACATAGCCAAAAGACCATGTCATCTGCCCAAAATTAAAGTAGCTCAGGGATGGGAGGAATCTGTAGCAATCAGGGATAATATAATTGTGCCTAAATGACACCAAAAGCATTATGGGGATTGGGGGTGGGGGGAACCACTAGCTACCAGGGATAATACAATTATATCTTAACAGCAATAACAGCAGTATGGCTATCAAGGTGGAGTGGACACACTTTCCACCATGGATAATACAAGTGTGCCTTAATTGCACCTCAACTAGTATGGGGATTGAGGGTTGGGGAACCACTAGATAGGGCAAGGGCATTCAACTCAGAGACAGGTGCAGGGACTTTGATCCTCTAAATGTAAAATAACTGGTTTGGACAGGAAATGTTGAGAACAACAAACAGTTGCCTAGAAATAACTAGCAAATCACTAGATACAATGTAATTCAGTACAGAACAGCAGCCCTTACAGCAGATTGAAAAGCACCTAAACATTAAAGAAGTGCAGAAAAACAAACAAATAAATATCACACAGTAAACCTTTGCAGTATAATGAGAATAAGCAATGCAAGTGCAAAATTGTACTTTAGTTTCATTTGTTTTTAGCCTCAGATGGCTTCAGATGATTGCAAAAACTTTTAAAGTCTCTGCATCTTTGTCAAATAATTAGCAGCTCTGGATAAATGAGCCAAGACTCATGCAAATGCGAGGCTTACATACGCTCAGGGAAAAGCAAGTTTTACACTAACATACCCCACAGGCCAATCAGGTAAGCACACAATGAGCTTTTGACCAGCACTTCCCAGCTTAGTGAGTGCAATCAGCTCTCTCCTGCCACAGGAGTGGAGACTATGACCCTCTTAATGTAACATGACTGATTTGGAGAGCAAGTGTTGAGAACAACAAATAGCTGCCTGGAAATGACTAGTAAATCACTAGATACAATGTAATTCAGTACAGAACAGCAGCTCTTACAGCAGACTGAAAAGCAACTTAAACTTTAAAGAAGTCCAGAAAAACAAACAAATAAATATCACACAGTAAACCTTCACAGTATAATGAGAATAAGCAATACAAGTGCAACATTGTACTTTAGTTTCATTTGTTTTTAGCCTTGGATAGCTTCAGATGATTGCAGAATCTCTCATTCTAGCATCATCACAAAATGATAAGCAGTTCTAAATAAATGAGCCTCTGGATAAATAAGTCACTGGAGATAAAGGAGTTTGTAGGCATCTGTTTCTGTCCTGTGCTTTTTAGCCATTGTCAATTGCCCATCACAAGATATCTAGATACTTGCCCTTTTTTGGCAGCACTCCTTCCTGTATACCTCTCAGGACTTTCTGCCTTTCTGCTCCTTACCTGAAGGAAATGGACTAAAATCCATTGGAACAGCATATCACTTTGCTTCGTGGGTACGTTGCAGTATGGCACCCCACTGTTGTTCCAGAAAGATAAAGGCATTTTTTATTCTGAAAACTTTAGTCCTTCTTAATGAAAGGCAGTGCCAACCTACTCCCCAGTGCACAAGACATCAAACACAGATGGAAGGAGTACATACAGCAGTTTGTGAATTAAATAAAACTCACAGAAGTTGTACTGCCCCAGGCACAGTTGCAATGAAAGAAGAAGAGGAACCCAAACAGCACATGGAAGGCAGCTGGCTCAGATGAGTTCATGGCAGATATAATCAAGATGTTGGCTGAGTTTACAGAGAAATGGCTCCTGAGACTAGTTATGGCAGTATGGAGAGAAAGGAGTATCCCACATGGCTGGAAACTAAGCATACCAGTGTCAGTGTACAGCAACAAGGGGAACATTCACAACTGTGGGTAGTATAGAAGTATTAAACTCCTGTCACACTGCATGAAAGTTATGCAGAGGATGTTTGATAAATGATTATGCAAAGTAATAGAATGTAAGATGGGAGACAAGCACTTCAGATTCAGATCAGGATGCAGCACAACTGACCTGATGTTTGCAGTAAGACAGATAGTGAAGAAGATGCTAGAGATGAGGATAGAGTCCATCTGTGCATTCCTAGACTTGAAGAAAATATGACAATGTTTCAAGACAGCTAATCTGAGCATTCCTGTGATGGTTTGAAGTTAGGGTTACCACCTGTCCCTCTTTGCGAGGGACAGTCCCACTTTGGGCAGTTGTGTCCTGTGAAAAAAACTAAAAAATGGCAAATGTCCTGAGATTTTTAAGACAAAATATATTTCTTAAGATTTCTTTAATAGTTGCATAAAAGTTATTTTGTATTTGGAACACATAAATATTATATGAAATAGCATAAGCAACTCAAATGCTACAAAAATAAGCTTTCATTTTGGCAAAAATGTAAAGTTCTGTCCTTTGCACTGGCCTTGGGTATGTTGTGTCATGCAAAATCTCACATTACTACAACAAAAAGTCCCACTTTGGGAATTTGAAAAGGTGGCACCCCTATTTGAAGTCCATGAAATATTGGTAGAATTAGTGCAGGCTATGTACAAGGCTATAATGGCACATGTATGAACAGTCTTTGGACTCACACATGGGGTCCCAGTGGGGGTGGGTGTGCATCAGTGTTCAGTGAGCCCCCTGCTGTTCATACTGGTGATGGACTATGTTAGCAAACTGGTTAGAGGAGACAGACCAACAAAGTTGCTGTATGCAGATGATGTGGCATTACAGGCAGACTCTAAACAACACCTTCAGCAAAGGAGAAGCAAATCTGAAGGCATGTGGGATGAAACTGAGTACAGATAAGACAGTAGTAATGGAAGCAAATAGGGAAATCAGAAGAAGATGAGAAATGAGATAGAAGGGAAAATGGTAGAACAAGTTAACAGCTTCAACTACCAGGGAGGGGTGGTTGAGGAGAATGGAAGCCTGAATGAGCAGGCTAAAGCTAGAATTAAGGCGAGGGGGCTACAGCCAACTGGCACAGATTGTCAGGGGTTTTGTGTATGACCACAAAAATACCAAAGAAGCTGAAAATTAAGTCATACAAAACAGTGGTGCAACCAGTACTATGTATGGCACGGAAACCTGGCTGTGAAAACAGAGCAGTTGAAAAAGTTAAAGGTGATGTAGATGAAGTGTCTGAAAGAATTGGTAGGATGTGCAATTGTGGGACAGACAAAGAAATAAGGACATCAGAGCAGTAACCCTAGTAGCTCCAATTGCAGAGAAGGTCAAAGAGAACAGATTATGGTGCTTCAGGCACATGTGCAGCAAAGCAGAAGACAATCTGGTGAAGACGATTTGTGGCAGACAGGAAAATGTCAAGAGGAAATGGGGGTATTTGGAAAAGAGATGGATGGATTATGTAAAAGAAGACCTGCAACCATACCTCTCAACCTCTTAGAGCAAGTAATCTAGACAAAACCAATAGTAAAATTGGGACAAAGGCCCAAAATAGGGACAATTTTTAAATATTGCTCTTACAAACTTATTTAATGGAATAACAGGTTTTGCATTAGCATGGATTTTCTGAAGGGTATGAAGTCTGAAATTCAAATGTATGTCATTATTTTCTTACTTCAGTCTTCAACGATTTGACTCTAATTTGTCAGGAAACCACAATTTTTAAAAATTGGACCAAAAATATGAAGTAAAAATCTGTACATTGTGTGAAAATCTATACAGTTGAGCGGTATGCCTACAACAGTCAGGTATGGCTGTTGAAGATGGTAGGAGAGTGGCATTGAACTGAGAGAGATGGCAGCTAACATGACACCCCAACCCCATGTAGAAAAGGGTCTATATTATATGCTCGAAGTTTTAAAACTTCGACGCTGATATAATCGACCCTATATGAGTGAAGTTTTAAAACCTCAAACATATAATAAAAAATAAATAAAAACAAAAACAACCTACCAGAATGCTCTGATTAGGGCGGCAAGCTCCCTGCACCCCACCCCCGCACGACTTAAATATACCAACTCCGAGATCGCACTAAACTGAAGTAAGATTGCCGTAGGGAATATTTTCCTTTACTTCACTGTAGTGCGATCTCGGAGTAGGTATATTTAAGCAGCGGGGGGTGAGGGGTGAGGGGTGCAGGGGGCTTGCCCCCTGCTCAAAGCATTCAGGTAGGTTGTTTTTGTTTTTATTTATTTTTTGTATATGTTCAAAGTTTTAAAACTTCGCTCATAGAGGGTCGATCATATGAGTGTCAAAGTTTTAAAACTTTGAGCATATAATATAGACCAGTAGAAAATGAGAATGCTTACTACATATTATGCAATTTTACCTTCTGACATTCTTTCCAGTACTGCTTCCTTCATACTTGTCTCTCGCATTCAGCTTATGAGTACTATTACAACAATGAATGGCTAACTACCTGCATATATCAGCTACATACTTCCACTGGGCTACAGCTGGACCATCTCTTCTCTAACAAGTTTGCTTGGCAAAATTCCCAAAGATCTCCACGATTAAGCTGCTGCCATCATTGGTTCTTATGTAATTCCTCCATGACCAGTAATTTGTTAGGAAACGTAATGAAAACAATAGGTGCAATTATGTTAAGAAAATAATAATGAGCACAGCAGACCCTTTAAAGTTAGGTGAGTCACTTCTGATTTACAATTCAACAGAGGAGGAACTTGTGTCATAAACCTGGGCTGTGCTTAGCACTGTAGATAAAGCTCCCAAGATAGTACGTATTAAGGATGTCGAGTATCTAATCATTCTGTTAAAACTATTATCAAACCACCTTGCTCATTGAGTTCAAACTGTATAATTTCATTCCCTTTCTCTTAATAATTCACAGATGTAATGTCATTTTGTAGGGAACTGATGCACCTATGTACCTGGCTACTGCGTTTTACATCCATTCTATGGAAGGTAATGGAAACATATGGAGAACCAGTAAATGAGGTTGACCTGAATTTCATCAAAACCTTTGAGGTTGTGCCCCATAGAAGAAGGTTTTTGATTAAGCTAAGGAGACTGAGGAGAGGCATGGAGCAAGTGTAAAGGGTTGGAACTGGGTAAGAGATAGAAATAGAGTGGTTGCTAAGGGCTGTGTTCAAGACATAAAGTCGATGACTGTTGTTTCATTGTGCTCTTTGGTAGCCTATATGCTGTTCAGCATATTTCTTTGAAGTATCAGGTATGGATCAGACTTTTGGATTAATTTATTTACAATGTGCACCAAACTAGTAATATGGCTATGGCTGTATGAGTGGGTCTGAAAATGAGCATATTGAAGTTATCAAGGTAGACAAATAAATGGCAAATTAAAAACCTTTAAAAATGGAGTGATGCAGTGATGTGAGTTAAATAAAGTAAAAAAAAATGGGGTGATGTACTTTCATGGAAGTACTCATGGCTCACCTTCATGGATAGGTAATGTTGTATCTTTTGGCTTTTCCTGGTTAGGGGTCGCCACAGCAGAACTCCGGTCCGCTAATGACTGGCAGTAGATTTTTACGTACCAAGTTGCCAGCCCTGACGCACAACCTTCAACGAAGGTATGCCCATTCACGCATGTCTCCACACAGAAGACGCTTTAGCTGAGAATCGAACAGGACAACGTCTTACTGTGAGGCGACAATGCTACCGCAGCACCACCACCGCAGTTACAGGAATGAAAAAGATAGTGATTTACAACATCCTAGGAGTGATATAAACCACAAATTTAAACTATGTTGAAAAGGTTACTAGAGAAATAACTGCAGCAAATAAGATGTTAGGCTGCACTGACAGGGCACAGGTCATGCCTCTCAACCTCTTAGCACAAGAATCATGGACAAAAGTAAAACTAATGGGGGGTTAGCAAAGACCCAAAATCAGTCAGAGATTTTAAATATTCTTCTGATAAACTTAGTTCACAGAACAACAGGTTTGCATTAGCATGCATTTTCTGAAGCATATAAAGTCTGAAACCTCATGTCTGGCATTATTTTATCACTACAACCCTTAAAGATTTGCTAGAATACCACAAATTTTATGACGAGGAGACCAAAAATGAGGCAAAAATCTGGAATTTTTTTTGAATTCTAGATAGTTGAGAAGCATGGCATAGATTCATGAGATACCAGCAGCCGCCCTTACAGTTTGCATGACCATAATGGGAAAAGTGTGTCTAGTTTAGTAATATTACAGAATAAGAAGGTGCTGGTAGCACAGAGCGGACAAATAAGGAGGACCACAATAAGGTGCTTGAAAGAGTGACATTTGGAAGACCATCTGAAGGAGTCAATATGAGCAATAAGTGGTAGGAGGGACACAAGTGCTGATAGGATAATAAGAAGAGAGGCATTGGATGAAACTCTACAGATAGGAAGGCATGTGAGGACATAATGACAGCTGGACTGGACACAGTTCACATAAGATCTTGGGAAATAATTCTTCAAGCAAATAATGTTGGGAGCTTGGAATATGATTTCAAAGGGAGTAATGGAGATAAGAGTGAAAGAGAGATTTAAAATGTCATAAGGTACTTGTGTAGCAGCTGGTGTCATCATTATTTCATAGACTCAGTAGAACCCTAAATGTACTGTCCTTCTGTCCAGACATTAAACCAAGGCCCTCTTTACCTGATACATCATAAATAAGCTACCTCTGAGTCTGTCCTGAGGCTACAAATTTACATATTTGTTCATATTTATTATAATGGGTTATTCCTTCTTGCCTGAAGACATTACTGTAGTATTTACAAATCTAATGCACTGTCAGATAAGTCAGAACACTATGTAAAAGAGCAATTCCACAACAGAAGGTAACTTGTTCTTCTGAGTGTGAGCAATGGTTGATTCCTCATGAGCATGTGCTTAAGGTAAGTAATCCCACTGCAAAAAACAAAACAAAAATGAAGCAAAAGAAATTGCTGCACGTGTAGCTGCTAAATGTAAAAGAAACATCTTCCATATTTTCAGTATCACTAAATAAAGAAATTAAAGTAAAACAGAATGAAATAGTAACAAAAGATTCTATATTTATATACACTACAGTAATGCCTCAGAAGAAAAAAAAACAAACAAAATATAAAATGAGAGTGCAAGCAGATGGATGCATGCATGCACACATGTGACTGTCATAAAAAATGATAACATTACTTCCAAGGCTGCACATAATATGATATACATGTAGCTGTCAGCATGATAAGTAAGCCATTCCCAACCACTGAGGTCAGCAAGAGGAGACAGGATAGAATGGAAGTACTGTTAAAACAATATCATTTAAACAAGGTAATTATCTTTTTTATAGGTAAAGTCATTGTACAATGGCAGTAAAGTATGTCTCAGTGGAGGCCATGCAAGTTTGTCCACAGCAATTTTTTCTGCAAATTTAAGCTTTACTCTCATGACCAAGCCAAACCATCAGTTGGTAAGCCTTGTATTGCCCATACCTGAATATGAAGTATTGCTTAATTAGATATCAAATCAAACAATTTCCACATAAAAGGGTGTTAACTGTAGAGTATACAGTATTATCTAAAAAGACTTTGATATGTGAAATGCCTGCCATGTTTCTACTATTCCTTGACTTTTTTATGTGGATAGTATGGCAAAGACCTTTAAAATCAGAGCACCTTTATTTAAATAAAGCACATCTTTCGCATGTCAAAAGTCTTTTTATATAATATTGTATGGGCCACAGCTAACACCCTTTTATATGGAAACTGTGACAGTTGTAAAAGAAATAGACACTGAATAATAATCTCTAATATATCAAATTATATGCAGAATTCTTTGAATATGTAAAGCATGCAGAATGCATTATTTAAAGCATGTGCAATATTTAGAAGAAATGTTACTGGCATACTGAATACCACAGGAATGTGATAAGTTTAAGAGGCACATTAGGGTGCAGTAGATTTCTTATTACCCAGTCACAGAATATGGAGATTTTTAAACTCTTAGCTGCAAGTGAAGACATCTACAAAGAATGCTTTCTATAAATGATCTGGGTCAGAAGCAGCATATTTATGAATGCAAGTCACACAGATACTGTGCTGATGTACAAAGAAAATAATCAGTTTTTTTGCTGTAGCATGTCTGCACAAAAATATCTTACATACATACAAATATTGCAAGCATTGGTATTAATGCCCGTCTAGTCTGCCAATATACCAAAACACGTGTTCCCATAAGTGTCCAGGCTGCTCTTAAAAAATATCTAAACGAGTAATTGGTTTACTGTAATTTGGTAGTCTATTCCATGCATCAGCCGCTCTGTCAGAGAACCGATTAGTACACTTTTCATTCCTATAGAGTCTTCTACATAGGTTATCTGATGATTCTCTAGTACTTTTTGATAACCCCAACCATTCCTAGAGATAGTTGTCTGTAGATGCCATATATACTTGAATAAGATCTCTTGGATATATATAAGACACACTGTACAAGTTCAAATATTTTTGTCTTTCAAAATAACTTAAAATTTCACATGCATAGATGCCCTTGGTATTTCTGCTGTACTCTTTCCAGGTTGCTCATGCTTGTTTTTCTTAAAAGGTTTCCATATTGTTATTCCATACTCAAGTTTGGGTCTAATGTAACTAACAAACAATGACTTCATCAGTTCTGATTTCTTAGACTGTATACATTTTTTAATACAACCCACAGTTCTATAACTATCAATAACCAATTGGTTGATATGATTAGAAAAACTCAAAGTTGGATCTACCCATATAACCAGGTCCTTAAATGAATCTACAGTTTCAATCACTATATTAAATATTTACCTTTCAGTTTATGTCTCCCAAATCTTTTTAAAACATGAAATATCTTTTTTAAATTAAATTATCATGTATGACACAGGCCATGTTACATTTATATAAATAACAATAAACCATAGTGACACAATCTCAGTTGCAAATATTATACATGCCAAACAGTGCCGACACAACTGTAGCTGCAAACATTAGACATCACTTTTAACATATCCAGTCATTGTCAGTCAACTATTACATAGCTCATTTAAATCCTGCCTTCTTTTAATCCTCATTCCTCCTCTGCATGTATTGTTCCCACAGTTCCCATTTTTCCTATGTAATTTGCTCCTACCCTTTTCTAAAGATCAGAGTTCCAGTTATTTTATCTGTATTACTATCTTCACTACTTCTAGTAAAGTTGGTTTAGACTCTGATTTCCATTTTCTAGTAATTTTTTTGACAGCCATCATAATTAGACTCAGCAAGGCCTCACTATGTCTAGACAATTCTGATTTTATTTCATAGCTCAAAAAAAACACATTTTGAGTGATTTAATTTCTTTAATTAATGGAACTTCTTAAGAAGTTCCTTTAAAAAAGGAAAAAAAAGCACTAAAAATACATCGGTTCAGTGCGCTCTTCTTTGGATACCACTCGGATTGTGATTTCTGTATATATATATATATATATATATATATATATATATATATATATATATATAATAAAGGTTAGATTATAAATATAGAGGTTGGGGTGAACAGTGTCATAAAAATGTATATATGGCTGGGAGATGCTTGCTAAACTATTCAAGTATCGATGAATACAAGTTATAGGGCACAGGATTCTGAATAAAGAGAAATGGTTTGACAATATGTCAAACTGAAGATAATAGTGACATTTATCCTAGAGATATACAAGAACAGATACATTGATTTGATATGTGAAGTTTTAGTTGTGTTTTAAATTAATTTGCATTCAGAATAGATTTCAGTGGTAGTGGGATGTGGTTCCGTAGTTTAGCTACACTATTTGAATATAGACAGTTACCTGCAGTATTAGATGATTTGGTTGTAGTGATTAGTGATTTTTCTCTAGAGTATAAAATTCTATTGCGGGAGTAATCTTGTATTAAGTTGTGCAGGATCAGGCAGGTTTCTGGCTTATAGGGAATCTATGTATTGTAGTTAGCTTAAAGAGAGTTAGGTGATGTGGTAGTTTATTCCATTTAATTATTTGAGGGCTATGTCGTGGTGTGTTCTAGTGTTAGAACTTACTGTAGATTTGGCTATTATACTATAACTGCTCAGGCTTGGACAGTCATGAGGCTTGAAGTTTAATGATGATAGGGCAGCACAGAGGAGAGATGGCAGTGAGAAATTAGAGGCTTTACATTTATTGGCTATGGCACTGAGGTAGATGTTTAGTCTTTATAATATACCTAGTTTATGATGAGTTTTTTAACCATGTGTGGCACACAATGGTTGAATATCAACTGGTCATCTATGATTACACGTAGTACTTTTGTGTGGTTTAATTGTGCGATCATGGTGTTGTTGGCAAAGATGAAAATGAATGCTGTTGTATTGTTAAGAGAAGTGTTTTGGGTGAAGAGCTGCAATATAGTTTTTTGGAGTTTAGTAGTTGTGAATTATTTAGCCATGTTTCAATCAATAAGAAGGATTGAGTTCAGAGAGAGATTAAGCAGAGAAGATTAGGGGTGAGTCATCAATGTACTGAACTAGGGTAGCATTTTTTATAGCACTGTAGAGGTCATTGATGAATACATTGAAAAGTATGCGGCCTACTATGGATCCTTGTGGAACACCAATAGTTACAGTCCAGAAGGTGGAGAAATCATATTTTCAGTTCACTTCTTGATCTCTGTTTGTTTGACAGGTAACTATGAAACCATTACAGTAAAGAGTCAATGAGCCCTAAGGATGAGAGTTTATGTAAGCGTTTCTGGTAGGAGACAGTATCAAAAGCTTTTGATAAATCTATGAAAATGGTGGAAAGCTGGCTTCCGACATTTCAATGGGCATTGACAATATTAACAAAATTCAGCAAAGCAGTTAAGCTGGTTATCTATTAAACTGTTGAGAAGCTGAGTATGAATACATTTTTCTCATATTTGTGATAGGAGTGATAAAATGGTAATTGGCCTATAGCTTGAGAGAAGTGCATTGATTCCACCTTTGTGCAGTGGAATAATGTACAGTTTTTTCCATATTGAGGGGACTTTATTTTGAGACATGCATTGATTTATCGGAACTGAAACTGGATATGAAATAGCCTCAACTGCTGTTTTAAGATATTCACCAGGTAGACTGTCAGAGGCAGTTGTAGTGGGCTTTATTTTTTGAGGTACGTTTGATGGCATTGGTGGGTACAGACTGGAAGAAGAAGCATTGAAGGAGGTTATTTAATTAAGTAGGGACATCAACAGCTTGATTAGTCACCTGATTGTTTAATGACTATACAGTCTGTATAAAGTGGATATTGAATTGGCTGGCTATGTTGTAATTTGTTTATGAGTCTTTTGTGATGGCTGTGTAGCTTGTCCTGGATTTTATATTTTATTGATGGAGGCCTAAAACAGTTTTGGATTATTAGTATGCATGTTTTGATTGGTTGAGTGACAGGCTTTCTTATTTTTGGTGATAAGTTGTTTTATTGGGTTTCTTAGCAGTCAATATTCTAACAAAGTGGGAGCTGTTTTATTTTTTTGTCAAGACCTTCCAAGCTTTGTCTCTTTGTTTCAAGAAATAATCAAAATGAAGTTCTGTGACCCTCACCTATTTCATCTGTTATCATTTTTAGACCATATTGATATAGGTTCATAGGTAAATAGGAAACTACTAGGCTAACAACCTTAAATGGCCTTTTTAGCAAGCCATGCTTCCCAAATGTATTGGATATGTTTTCATACCACTGCTTTTATTGGATGCATAACTCAGGTATGGGTGATCAAAGATTTATAAGCTCCCCCTTTCTAAAAGGGACATTGGTGGTAAGCCATGAGTAAATATATTATTTCCCATCCATTGACCCAAGATGGGCTCGAATAATATCAGGGAGGAGGACTGCTTCACTTGGATGGAAAGGATGTTCCAAAGACATGTTAATCTCTGAGACCATACCTGTCCCTCCAACATTTCTTATTTATGCTGTAGATGAGAGTTAGATCCCTAGACTGGATGTTTCTAATGTTATTTGTTTTGTGGATATGCAACAGGTACATAAGGGCTAGCTCAGAAGATGTTTTGGAAGCCAGGCATGGATTGCCTCTCAGCAGTCATTAGGAGACCAATAGAAAGATAAGGTTTTGAGGTGTTCTGCTTACACCCTGTATTCTTTTTGTGACAAACCTCCATGGATGCTCCAGTGGTTGCATATGCTTTGTAAGGCACATACTGAAGTGGGCATTGTACTCATTGATTGGTCGAATGAAGGTTAACTACAATGCAACAATGCCATCTCTGGATTTAGATGCCATACCCCTGATTACAAATTGTGCAAAGCAGAATGATTTCCTTACTAGAGTAGACACATGATGGTCAAAGGGCTAGTGACTGTCTACACAAATTCCCAAATCCCTGATCACAGCCATTATGCATTTTATGGCTTTGAGCTTTAAACTGTGATTGTGGCACCAGTTATTAGTCTGAGTCAGGCTTTCTTGGAGGGTGTTTGTGTCATTTGGTGATTCTATGACTGTGCTTAGCTTGCAACAGTCTGAGAACTTGGCCAGCCAGATGCCTTTAATACTGGCCAGGACTTCAGAGAAATGGATGCCAAAAAGGAGCAGTCCCAGCACCAAGCCCTGGGGGACTCCACTAGTGACTGGCCTTTTATGGAGGTAGAATCACCTATCCTGTCTTCTTGTGTCCTATCTGTGAGACCGCTATCTATCCATTGGATGATTTTGGGGTTTATACCTAATTTCATGAGCTTGTCGCAAAGCTAAAGTGGATTATTGTCTTGAATACTTTGGCCAGGTCAAGGTAGGCTGTATACACTGCTTTGCCCCTGTGCAGTTTTTTGCTACCTTCTCAAAGTAGTCCACTAAGTTGAGAAAGCTTGTCCTACACTTGACAAAATGGGACTGGATTGGATCCAATGTCTAAAGGTTTCCTATGTTATTATTTCTCATGTCAATGATTATTCTTTCCATAGTCTAACATATCAAAGTAGTCAGGATTATAGGTCAGTATTTACCCTGGTTCATGGATGGCCCACCCTTGTGCAGAGGGATAACAGCTGCAGTCCTCCATTCACTTGTTATAAATCCTAGTTAGAGGCTGTGGTTAAATAGTGCTTCTAGTGGCCCCTATAGGTCATGTTATTTAGGAAGTATCCTGGGATATTATCAGGTCCCACTGATGAAATGTTTTTGGCCCTTGGGGAGTTTATTGAGGCCCTGTTTGAAGTATTAGTTGGGGGGGGGGCTACAGTTTTGTGCGTTTCTTGAGAAGTGTCAGGGGAGAAAGCAAGGTAAAATTAATGAATTTATTGGCCAGTAGATTAGCTATATCCTCAGGCTCAGTATAGCTGACTCCATTTACAATTAGCTTGACAGATTCTTGTGTATGGCTTTTGAGGTTTCAGACATAGCTGAAGAATGTCTTGTGGTTGTTCCTAGCCTGAGAGGCTACGTTTATGTCAAATAATTTTTAATATAGATCTCAAATTATTCTTAAGATGAAAGTATACAGAGATTAAATATCAACAGTTGCCCAATAGGAATTGTTTTCCACACAATGGAAAGTAATTTCTGAAGAAATGACCAGTGTCCTCAAAATAGGACTTTTGTTTGCAGCAAAGTGTTTGGGAACAGTGTCTAAAAGTTTACATGCCTTGGATATTTTATTTAACCTAGCACAGACAACGAGACAAGTGGGTGGATCCTTAATGTCTTTTTTATTTTTTTATATTTGTATATAAAATATAGATCAACCTAGTCTTTTAGATATAAATTATCACATCATTCAATTTCAGAAAAAAAATCTAGTGGTGTAATAGAAGAGTTTTGTATTGCATGCTGAATAAATGATCTCCAACCTGATTTTCTTTTCTTTTTGTTATTGCACAACAAAACCTTGCATGTTCATCTTCAGGGCACTTGTACCTATAGTCAGTGAATACTCAGCAGTGTGTTACTATTATTGATGCACAAATGTGTCAGTTTTTCCTAGGTGTCAAATAAATTATTCTGGCTTAATGTACTTTGCCAGGCATAGAGCATATTTCACAAACATGCCTATAAAAAATAAGAAGTATTAGAAGATAAAGGGCCTGGTACAAGAGGAGTTACTCAGTGATTCCTAACTAGCTAATATCTTACAAAATTATTAGAAGTTTCTGTCTCAGATGTGGCAGCTAAAACACCACCGTATGGTTGATATTGTGATTAGCAGTGACTATTGTTAAAAATTACAGACAGTCTATGTAATTTTATGTCTACTGCTGGTAAATATTAAGAAGAAAATAGAACACCATAAATTTATATTTCAGCTATAGCAACTGCTAGAACCATTTACAAAACACACTGTTCTTGTTTTAGTTACATTGTCATCCTTATCTCTACATTAGGCAATAATCTAAGTCAAGGAAATTTGGCTAAGTTCATGCAAATACTTTCACTATGGGAGGGCGAAACAAAATGCATTGAGTGTCACGTACTTGACAGGCATTTCTCTGCAGTTGAAACTGTTACACATTACTTTCTCCAAATGAGTTGTGGCCAAGTGTGTCAAACAATGATACTGAAATTTCCACCTGTTAGGCTGCTAGTGGAATATGATTGTATTACCTAGGTTATATAAGAAGTGCAGTCAGCAAGTATGACTAATTTCCTCCATGTAAAAATATGTATAAAATATGTCCACCATGATTTGCCATATCCCTTAAAGCTGGAGAAGGAAGGCGCTGAATTTGAAACTGGAAGCAGTGATGCTGCCATGTCTCTAGATAGATAGGGATTGTGTATAACACCATGATGAGTCAATGTAATAAGCCAATGCTACAGATTAAAGAATACCTATTTTATCATGAAATGCAATCCAATGGCTGACTGTACTGTGGCTTTGTACTTAAGAAGAGACAAATCTATGGAGGCAGGGCTGTCACTATCAAGACCCAGCAGGGTGAGGAACTCCTTAGGTGTACAGGTCACCATCATGCACCACACCCAGGGGAAGAATCAGCACCCAAATTAGCACAAGCTGTCAGAGAAGAGAAAGCAACACCGTCTGCAGACTTACATGCTGCAATAGTGGAAGGATGTTGATGCTGACATACAAGTGCTAGGAAAAAGGATGTTTCAATCTGATAAGGAGAACCCACTGTACAGGACAGCCTACCAGGAGCAGAACAGTCCATACCACTGCAGGCATCACTTTAGATGACATCAAGCTTAGGAATGGAGCAGCCATACTGAGACATGCTGCATATGATGGGGAGGAACATTGCCTTTGAGTGATGACTACTGCAGCCAATAGTGAAAATCTGTCAACCAGTGTAATTTGTTTAATGAACGGCACATTTCTGGCAAGGGCAGTGTTTTTTAGGCAGCTTTATACAAAACGTGGCTGTATAGAGGATATTAAGCTAACACCCTTGATATACTGCTTCAAGAGTACCAAAAGTCAGTTTGCCTGTGATGCATTGCTTGAATTCATTGAGGTTAATCTCTTCACCTACTGTTTACTGCAGTACAATACATACACTCATAGGTTCATAGGTAAGTACTAGGCTATCTGCCCGAAGGCATTTATAAGCCTAGTCGGAATATGTTGGCTTTTGCCGCCCCTTAGATTAGTTCCCTGTGCCTCTGTCCAGCAGAGCCATTGAAGTGATCCCCGGGGTAAACTTTCTGTTTCCCATCCACTCATCAAGGTTTCTCTTGAAGAGTGTTAGTGAGGAGCTCTGCCTAATGCAGATTGGAATCTTGTTCCAGAGCATGGGAAGTCTCTGGGACAGGAATCTATCCCTCCAGCATGTCCTATTTATTGTTGTGGTGAGGTTTAGATTCCTAGAGCGTGTAGCTCGCAGGGATATGGTTTTCTTTAGGAGGAGCATGTCCATCAATTCTGGGTTGGACATGGCCTTGTATGTCAGGCATAGATCACCTCTGAGTAGGCGGTATGCAACCGAGTACAGCTGGAGTTTCAATGTATAGTACATACACTCCAACCTTTACTTTCTCCAGTCTCTCTTCTATCAGTCTCATTCTACTGAAATAAATAATAATAATAATACTTGTTAAACTTCATTCTACTTGAAGAATTAATTATTAAGGTGCTTCTTACTGTGATGGATCTGAAGTCTTCTTAAGACACTAACATCTTTCTGGTTGGATTCTACTGAAATCAAAGTCTAGTTATAATTGCATTCACAGTCTGTTGCCCACAGAAACTTGCAGAATGTACACTAATGCAGCACCAAACTCTGTCACTTTAAAAGCAGTAACCAATAAATAACTTTCTATAACAAACCACATGGACTACTGTTGCAGCTTTTGCCTCTCAAACAGCATGGATGATGTGAGAGATACAATATTACCTCAGAACAAGTGTGTGTTCCTACACAAATGCCTCTCCTAACAATTTCATTTGCTATAGTCTTTTTATATAGTGTTTTTACATCCTGTTTTTCTCATTGGTATTCTATTTTGGTCTTTGTATGAAAACATCTGTTTGCTGGTGCTTGCAGAAAAATATGTTTTCATCCTGTATTGAAACAATACTGATATTGTTTTTAAGGAAACATCTTTGTGGGCTACATGCACAACTGCTGACTTGATAAAGGCATGTCCATTCAAACTTCTTTGCTTAACAGTGTCATATGATAGAAACATGTACAGATTGTTTTCCTGTTGTCCATTCTTTAAGGAAGCAGGTTAGCTTTCTTACTGGCAATGTGAAATGCATACATCCTGTTTTTTACATTTCTGCTAAGTCTGTAAGAGGTCAGCTTTCTTTTCTACATTTAAGCAAGCTTTATTTTATACCTTATTTATTTTGCATATTTGTACTTTCAACCTTAATACCTTGTTGAGCATAATCTAACACTACTTGTTGCTATTCTTGTTAAATTGTATTGCATGAATTTAAACACTTTGTTTACTTAATTGTATATTGAACTAGCATCATTGTATATTTTAATTCCTGCAAACTTTGTAATTCTTACTTTTACCTTTGCCATTTATGTATATGTTTTTGTTTGTTCTGTTAACTGCTTGTCTTAGAGCTCATCTCCCAGGGTCTCCACTGAAAATGGGCTAGCTGGCCCAGTCAGACACTACCTGATTAACAAATGTAATTAACTAACTAAATAAATACATATTGCATCAGACTGTGGCTGTACACTGTGCACCAGATTTATTATAAAAGGTTTTCAGCAGGTATCTTATAATGCCCTACACTTGGCAGTCTGTGAGGCAAATGCACATATTTGTTTATTCCACCTTGGCCAGTTCTTATGGTGACATGTGCAACAATTGGTCCTACTTTTAAAGTATATATGATGCTGTCCCCTCCTTTAACGTAGAAGTGAAGCAACTCCTTGAGGTGGCAGACCTCCCACCTGCAGAAATGCTCCTGTGTATGACAGTTTACCTGATTAATACTCACATGAAGCTATCCCACTTTCTGAATAGTTCAATGACCACTATGTGCATATCAGACCTCAGCATTATGACACTTATGTCCTTCGGGTACTGTGTGCTTCACCACTTTTTCTATCATCTCGTTGGTCTGTGCATGAAGTGTAGAACTACCCTGCACCCATAATAATGTTGGGGATGACACCACCATCTCAGGGCACTTTGTAAGTCAAGTAGAGTGGGCTTACTTGAGTTGCTACAGGTCCTTGTCATTGAAGAGGACCATGATGACAGTCTTATGGAGGAAGTTGTCCATGGATTACCACCATAACCTTAGTGGAGACACAGGTACAATAGAGAGATGCCCTATGCCAGTTCATTGGTATGAGGGCGTTCTACAGTGCAATGTGCATCATGAGGGCTGTAGCCCACCACCTTGGGCTATAGTGCTAACATGAATGTGTGTACTTATAATGGCATATGTGCACATGGGTGTTGTCAAGCATACTGTGAGTCAAAAGTACTGTACATTATGACTGGACAATATACATTTGGATGAAGTACTGTGATTTTCTGCAGTACTGCACCTTGATGTCTACCTCACTACAAGGACTACATGAGGATGTTTTGTTCATGCACCTTTTCATCATCATCATCATCGTTATCCTCTAATGCACAGTACAACTGATGTTAGATTTGTTTACACCCTCCCTTTGCTGTCCTGTTTGCGATATAAACATTTACATCACATGTCCCTGTTCACACTGTGCATGTCATGGTCACTGACAAAATACCTATGTTGTGATATCCATAGCTTGGGTGATTTGTTATGTTGACTGTGACGACCCACCACTGGAGCAGTAATCAAACAGCCTCAGTCCTCACCACTGGCAACAGTGGGGGACATCAAGTGCAATTTTCCTTAAGAGCATCAGATATACATGTGCCTGCTATGGTGCAGCTGTAAATGTCAGGAGCACTGCCATGTGCATTGTTGTCTGGACATGATGGCTGGAATATTACATTGGGGACAATTTTTTTCTGTCTATGGTTCTGCCTTGCACTCCTAACTCTTATGGACTATGGCTGCTGACACAGTGCATCCTTATGGTCTTTGGTGTGTGTGTGTGTGTGTGTGTGTGTGTGTGTGTGTGTGTGTGTGTGTGTGTGTGTGTGTGTGTGTGTGTGTGTGTGTGTGTGTGTGTGTGTGTGTGTGTGTGTGTGTGTGTGTATGTGTGTGTGTGTGTGTGTGTGTGTGTGTGTGTGTGTGTGTGTGTGTGTGTGTATGCGCATGCAGGCAATGGGCTTTTATTGGTTATATTTTCTTGTGTCATAGATTTGCACATGGCTTTATTTGTGAGACGTCTTAAGATATATTCCTCTTTTTCAAGTATCTTCCTTTTTTATTTAACAAATGGGCATCTCAAAGACATCAATCAGGGTATTAATGTTGGCATTTATTTTGGAATGTCTGCATTCACTTCATGAATTGTGATTCCTGTTATGACGTAAAGCTTCTATGCGTATGACTTATGTTTGTGGAATCTGCTTATTACATTTTGTAGATTTAATGCTGCATAACTGTGGTAGGTGGGTTTTGTGATACTGTTTCCAGTTTAATTGCAATGTTTTACAGTTTTATGATATAATGCTTCTGTTTACTATTTATTTCCACTGCTATTGCTTTCCATTATGCATACCTCTCAACCTCTTAGCACAAGAAATCAGGCCAAAACCAAATGGAATGAGGGGACAAAAGCCCCCAAAATAGGGACAATTTTTAATTATTGCTCTTATAAAATTAGAAAGTTGCTTTTATGTGCATTTTCTGAAGGATATGAAGACTGAAATTCAAATGTCTGTTGTTACTTTGTGACTCCAATCAATGATTTGCTAGAAAACTACAAATTTTATGAGGAACAGACCAAAAATATGAGTCAAAAATCTGGATATTCTACAAATATCTGGACAGTTGAGAGGTATCCCATTATTGACAAATTCCTGGATTACAACAACTACTTGCAACAAACAACCGTCTCCAGCTGAAAAATTGTAAAATCCAGGCACATCCAACCAAAGCTCTCTTTTATTCTATTAAATGAACCAACGATAGTTGAGCGCTTTCATCCAGATACAACTGGACTTCATCAGAGACAGAGACGGTTGTTTGTTGCAGGTATCCCATTATGTAATTGCATTCTGCTCTACACAGTGAGTATTCGTGCCATTTATATCAGCATTTTCTCAGTACACTTGTGACGTTTAACTTCTAGGTGTCAAGGTGTCATTGTTGTTTCATTTGCACATCTTACTGTCAGTTATGCACAAACATTTTGCTTTGGCATGTATTAGTTACTTGTATGGTTTTACTTGTACATTCCATCAATTTTTGGCTATATATTTGTAAATGCATGGTTATCACATATTACTATCTGGACGACTACTATGTAGTTAATCTTCGTTTTATTTAATAGTTTTTACTTGTCATTCTTAAAATTCCTACTACATTCTTTGTTGGGTATATTACTGTGCTTTGCATTTGTTTTGTGAAATTTGGATTTCATATTATCTTTTCAATAAATATTTGTAATATTTTTTTTAAAGTGTATTTTAGGCAGAACATGTATTTCATACTTTTTTCTTGTAAGTATTACATAGGTGGTTGTACTTTTATTTATTTATTCTGATATATTCCTTTTAGTGAAGCATACATTTCATACTTTTTACAAGTACTACATGGGTGGATGTTTAGCTTCCTTGTTTTTGTTTTGATTTGTTTGGTAAGTTCAATCAGTTCAAAGAGAGGTATCTTCCTAAGAAAATGGGGAGTTAATTCTACCACCGTGTATGGTGATCCAGTGTTCAGTGTGAGGTCTTCTTCAACCAGTTTATTCTTATGCACACCGCACATGGGGATTTAGGATTTATTGACTTATAGGACAACCCATGCAAACATATAATGATACACACAAGCCCCCACCCAGAAACCCACTCTCACATATACACAGACAAGGGGACAGACAGACATGGATAAACACATGCACACACACACACACACACACACACACACACACACACACACACACACACACACACACACACACACACACACACACTGACATGCACCTAAATACACTTGCATGCATATTTCTGTATATGTGTGTATGCTTGTTGGTGTATGTATGTGTGTGTGTGTGTGTGTGTGTGTGTGTGTGCGCATGCACGCGCATCTGTGTGTGTGTGAGTGTGTGTGTGTGTGTGTGTGTGTGTGTGTGTGTGTGTGTGTGTGTGTGTGTGTGAGCATGTTTTATCCATTTCTTAGACATTAATATCCAGTGTAATTAATTGCTATAACTGAGCTACACTAGAGTTAAATTTCGTGTGATGTAGGCAAGTCATTGAGATACCAGAGACAAGCATGGATCAGGTGTATGATATCAGTATTATTATGTAAAATGGGGGAACTGGATGAGTTACTTCAAAACTGGTAGAGGCTTAGGTATGCTTTATAAAGTTATACTCTGTAGAATACATGGTATTTTATTTCAGTGACCAAAGAACAAGGCATGAGAGGCACTCTACCGGCTTCTGGAATGTGACTGAGTAGGTGGCACAAAGAAACTCTATCAGGTTGCAAGGAAAAGACAGAATGATAAAGAAGACAGTCAGACAGCTTTCATCTGGAATGTCAGCAATAACCTGCTCATTAGTCCACAGGACATTAAAAATTGATGGAAGGAGTACTTCTAGAAGTTTCTGAATGAAGCAGACACTCCAAAAGCTGTGTTCCCACCATATATTTGTGTTTCTTATTTATCCAACAAGTTGTCCTTCTTGGTGTTGGTGATGCTTTTCTACAATTGTAAGGACATCGTAGATCATAGACAACTGATTACTGCTGTTGCTGTCTAATTGCAATAGTGCCTTTTACGTAGGGGGATATAGGGGAATAACAGACCTTCCAGGGGTAAGAAGTCCTCTGCCTCAGTCAATGGCTTCCCAACACACCCAGGGGCCCCAGGCCCATTTGTTACTAATCTATAATACCTGCTTTAAATTGGAGATTAATGTTTACATGAACTCTGCTTGACAGCTGCTTTAGTTAGACTTCACTCTTCCTTTATAACACGAGGATTATTTAAATGAACAGTCGTTGGGAAATTATATGACTAACATGGAGCAGGAAGAAGGCTTATTTCAGTTATACAGCAATATTATTAATATTATTCAGTTAATACTTGAATTTATTTTTCCATTAGGTATAGTGGATATAAAACGTTTACACACCCCTGTTAAAATTTCAGTTTTTTGTGATATAAAAAAATGAGTCCACAATAAATCATTTCAAAACTTCTCCTGCCTTTAATGTGACCTATAACCTGTATAATTCAATTGAAAAACAAACAAATCTGTTAGGTGAATAAAAATATAAAACATACAATACACTGGTTGCATAAGTGTGCACACCCTTATACTAATACTTTGTTGAAGCACCTTTTGATTTAATTACAACATTCAGTCTTCTTGGGTAGGAGTCTATCAGACCATAACACATTTTCCCACATGCTTTTGAGAAACTTCATGTATTGTTTTGCAAAGTTTAGCCAGGCCTGTACGTTTTTCTGTGCAGGAAAAGGCTTCTGTCTTGTCTTGCAACCCTACCCAATAGTCCAGACATATGGAGAATAAGGGAGATTGTTGTCACATGTAGTATACAACCAGTACTTGCCAGAAATTCCTGCAGCTCCTTCAATGTTGCTGTAGGTCTCTTGGCAGCCTCTCTGACCAGTTTTTGTCTTGTGTTTTCTTTAATTTTGGAGGGACGTCCAGTTCTTTGCAATGTCAATGTTGTCTCGTTCCATATTTTTACCACTTTTTGATGACAGTCTTCACTGTTCCATGGTATAGCAAATGCTGTGGAAATTTTTTTGTATCCTTCTCCTGACTTATACCTTTCAACAATGAGATCCCTTTGATGCTTTGTAAGTTCTCTGTGAACTATGGCTTTTGCTATAACAGGCAACTGAGTAAATGTCAGGAAAATCCTGCTAGGACAGGTGAACTTTATTTGGGGTTAATCAGAGTCCGTTTAATTGATGGCGGGTGTGTACCCAAGAAAACTGAATGTTGTAATTAAATCAAAAGGTGCTTCAACAAAGTATTAGTTTAATGGTGTTCACACACAACGAAGTATTAGTTTAAGTGTGTGCACACTTAAGCAACCAGTGTATTGTACTTTTTTTTTTTTTTTTTTTTAATATTTTTTTCCCTAACAGATTTGTTTGTTTTTCAACTGAACTGTACAGGTTATAGGTCACATTAAAGGTGGGAAAAGTGTAAACTTTTTTATATCCACTGTACATTACATTCAATGTTATCATTTTATTTCATTATATCAAGTGAAATTCTTCTCTAAAGCAGTATGTATTTTATGGAAGTCTATGAATTTTACTGGAAATACCATACATATATCAAGAAAAAGGTAGTCCTGTATGCTTATAAAATGCATTTTTAAGTAATTCATGATGTCATGACTTATACCCAACAAATGCAATCTAAATGTCAATTGCATTTAATCAGTGTCATTTTCCCCAAACATGTGTTTGTTATACCTAACAAATGGAATAAACCACTGTCCAGTTGCTTGTACTGAAATAAAAACTAAACCTAAAAAATACACCTAAGGAACTTAGATATCGTTATTACAAAATAAAGCTTTATAATTGTATATCTGTATCTATATCTATCTATATGTATATATATATATATATATATATATATATATATATAGAGAGAGAGAGAGAGAGAGAGAAATACTTACACATACACATCCACATATGTATATGTATATAAAAATACATGCATGTATACTTTATATGTTGCTTCAACAATATCTATATTGCTTTGTACTAGTTAGAGGTTATTGCTTGATAATTCATCCTGATGGACTGTCATCACTCTAAGCTATAATGAATGTTTTTGATGTTGTTTCTAGTCACCTTTTCAGTGTTGACCATTGTTACTTATTCCGGGATGAGTGCTCCTATTTTAATGAGTAGGTACTGGATGAGTGTGCTTGTTCATATGGGGTTAAAGCAAGGATACTTCATCCATCTACCTACTTAACTGAATAAACTTCTTGAAACTTCATCAAGCCCTCTTCATTCCTCCCACAGAGAGGGCATCAGAGAGGTCGTCTCTTAGATTTACGAGCTAAAGTTTACATCTGGTCTAATCCTTTATACTCTTGTTTCTCAGGGGTTAATAATGGGGATACTAACTTAGAAGCAAAATAAGTGAAAATGGAAAGACGGCTAGTTGGAAGGTATGCAAAGAGGGATCCAAAATTACTAGAACAAAAAAAAACTCTTCAGGGTTATACTTTTCTTCAGATAGTATTTGGTTTAAATGAATGCATGCATAGATGCATTCAGAGAAATTATTTCATTCTTCATAAACTTAGTATGGAAGTTAGCACAGAGGACTACAGTTGTAAGTTGCTAATGAGAGGCATCTTGTGCCAAAATTACAGGGTTTGAATCTTCCCACCTTCATTTACTTACTGCATGACCTGAAACAAGTCACTTAACCGGGCAGTGCTTTGTGGAAACTATGAATTTGGGCTAGGTTCCTTAATGGTCTCGTGAACTGCATGCCAAGTAGCTACCTATGAACCTAACAGGAAAAAAAGAGGCTGTATTATCAAAAATATTCATTACTCATATCTGCAAAATACCTTCCATGCAGGTATTGCTATAAACAAATAAGACTCCAAGATCAACTGACTGCTTTAAAAACAGTGCTCATAACATTTAATCAAATGAGAGCTTGTTTCAGTTTCTCTGAGTAAATGACTGTTGAATGTACTAAAATCTTTACTATGTGCTTGGTCACAGTATATCATAGGTCTAGCCACTAATACAAATGGTAAACATATTTTGTCCTAGTGTATGTGACTAGTAAATGCTATTATTAAATACTTACCTCAGAGAAGGTAAAATAATGTTATGTAGTTAGTCACTGTGAGGCTTTATCTTAACAGGAAAGTTAAAATTAACCTATCAGTTTCATATGCTCTGTACTGCTGTGTATGCTGAGCCTTAGCTCGATAAATATATGTTTTAAGATTTAAAATAACATGCATCTCTTAAACTGGAAAGCTGTACCACAAGACAGTCAGGTCTATTCATTGTCTCTAAACAAAAGATACAATGCTAAAACGTTACCTTAGTAGAGCAGACAGCTTCAGAGAAATGTGTTCGCATGCAGGAGTGCAGTACTAATCGATGTGAATAAAGGGCTTCTGTCACTGAATTAAAATAACTAAACTTTTCATTCTTACTTCCAGTTTTGAGTTTTTGGTTTCATTTTTACAAGTCCTCCCAGGTCCGCCCATTAGAAGCTGTTATGATATCTGTTAATGGTTTGCCAACATTCCTGACATGAATACAGAGGTTGTGAGGCACTGGGGGTGGGGGGGGGGGGGCTGAAACTAAGTGTTCCTACCTTACTTTCAGTAAACTCACCTTTGCCATGCAACCTTCATACGATATACACTGTTTTATCAATATTGACCTTTCTTTGCAACACCTTAATTTATTATACTCTGCCAATAACTTGTACTTAGAAGGAGTTTGATCCTATCAGAAACACTTACATTGTTTGAAGTTTGGGTATATAGTTGTCGGTGTTGCAGTGAATGATACCATACTGATTATACATATTGTGTTTTTCCTCTAATGAATTTCACTATGTGCTCATTTTATGCTTCCATCTTTGGTCCAGAAGAATATACAGAAATTACTGCTTATCCCTAAATTCTTCTTTGCTTTTCTTCCCTTCCTTCTACTGTTGGACCCACCATTTTAGAAGCACTGTTGTTGCATTTCCCACTTACTTAACAGGACTAAACTGCTTGCTAAAATAAATAACTCGTAAATGAACGCAGGACAGCTAGATGAATAAGCCCCACTAGAAATATATGCTTATAAATACTTTACTGCCCATCCCCCACTGTACACAGTGATCAGTAAATTCCTTATATAATTTAATGTGCATGCAGTTGGGGTGGGGGTATCACAAATTATCTTCCAGTTTCTACATACCTCTCATGCAAGTGCATTTTTATGTTTTTTTTTTTTTTTCCTTTGGTAAGTACTGCTTATTTTGGTAACCAAGATATTGAACTGTTGAAGTCTGGTGAAAGAGAAGCCAGCACCATGGCATAGAGGGATAGAGCCGTGACCATGTCCCAGTTTACCTGAGTTTAGGTAGTGGTTCCAGAATATGATGGCACTGCAATGGAAGGATGGGCTTGCCCATCCTAAAGTGAGGAGCAGGATGCATTTAGCAGTCATCCTTAGGAAGAAGAGTGGCATTATAGTAGGCATCCTAAAGGGTGGGCTTTCAATTCACCTAGCAAATGCCTGGGGATCACAGTCATGTAGAGGGCATTATGAGTCCCTGTGTTGAGGCAGGCTGCTCACTCCCCCAGCCTGGAACTTACACAAATGCTGTAATTGCCACAGATTTGGGGGCTATTTCCTCATGTGATCACAATGGATTAACCCAGGTAGGAACCGAGGATACCACCAACAAATCATAGCTTTAGCAGGAAAATTTCCCATTAGAGAGTGTTCACTAATTTTCATGTAATTCATATGCATTGACAGAGAATAACTAGAGCATGACTGGTTATTGGTAAACATCCAGAATTTATCATCTGCCTAGATCCATGTTTTAAACAAATCCATCACTGCATTTATGTGCCGGTAATTTTCCATCCCTGTGGGGTATGGGCTGTTCATTTATCCTCCAATGGATACTGTTTTAATTTTCCATCCACCTATGAGTGTCTGTCTCATAAGCTGATGAATCACTAATGGTTAATCAGCTGCTAGCTGGCAAAAATACTTTGAGAAGAGTTACGCTTTTCTCTGATCTGCATGTTGTCTCTGAGTGTGAACTCCCATCCATCTATGCATCCATCCATCCACAATTCTTTACTTCCATTTTTGCACATGGGGTCAGGGTGTCACATCATCAGTAACAATCATCTAGAGCCAATGTTAATAACCCTTGGTGGCTAGCCATGCCACTATTGTTCTTCCATCCCACATACATGTGTTTAATCCACTTACTACATGTGTCTGGAGTATGGGAGGAAAATGGAGCACCTGGAGAAAACACACATGAACACAGACAGGACATACAGACTCCACAAAGTAGGCACACTAGCCAAGAATCAAACCAGTGCACCTCTTGCTGTGAGGCAATGATGCAACTCACTGCATCAGCAAGCCTCCAGCTCATTGTCTGAACCCCATTATCATTGGTATATATATATATATATATATATATATATATATATATATATATATATATATATATATATATATATATATATCCTGGGTCCATCCTGAGAGAAAACTTGACATGACTGATGCTTATAAGCCCTCTAGCCATGTACCTATGCATACAGTCTAGCTGAAGGACTTCTGTTATGTCTAACAATTGTGAATTTATTTATTTTTTCTTACACACGATCAAAAACTCATTGCGAATAACATTGTTGGTGTTGTGTAGGTGACGGTATATCTTGAATTTCATAATGTTATGATCATGTGATCGATGTTGGTCTGCAGATCTTTGCATTCATAAGTCCACGGGTTCATATGTTCTTTGCTTGTTACTATACAACTGATCACATTGTTTATTTATAGTCAAGTCATTGCAAACCCAAACCCCCCCCTTTTATGAGTGTTTATGGGGATACACCAGAGGTGCATTTGCAGTTTCTCATTCATTCATTCATTCATTCATTCATTCATTCATTCATTCATTCATTCGTCTTAATTTCCCTGACTGGGAATGAAACCCACAACATGGCAGTGAAGAAGCCAAATTCTAACTACTAGATCACCAGGGACCCCCTTAATTTAAATGCAAATGCTCATAATCAGCAAGATCTGAACATGTGTGAGGAGACTACAATAGATTGCCAGTCCAAAGCCTTAATCACACCACCATAATTACTGCAGAGCAAAGTGTGAGAGAGAAATCTTTATGCCTTTTTTGCTTATAAAAAACTTAAACTCCCATAAAAAGTGAAGGTTATTGTCACTGACTATTTGTTCTGGAGGTTATTCTTATGAGTATCATATGTAGAACTGAACTATCATCTTTGAGGTAGTTCACTCCATGTAGGTTCATAGGTGTGTACTAGGCTAATGGCCCTGGAGCCTTTACAAGTCTAGCCCATAGGATTACCCTGGCATTGTGCCACTCAACCTTAGTTCCCAGTGTCTCTGTCAAGTAGAGCGACTGGAGTGATCCCCGGGGTGAATTTTCTATTTTGCATGAACTCATCAAGATTTCTCTTGAAGAGGGCCAGTGAGGTGCAATGTTTGACATGTATGGGAAGTCTATTCCATAGCATGGGCAGTCTCTGGGTTATGAACCTATCCCATAGGTGACTTTTGGTCATTTAGACTATGCATCTACTGTGATTAAGAACTTTGTCCATGAGTGGCCCTAGAAAATCAGTAAGACTCTACCAATGGCCAGTCTGAACGGTGTAATTGTGCTTGTATTTGTGCATTTTTATCCTTTTTGAACCTAGTACATTTTTGCTACA
The DNA here is from genome assembly GCF_019279795.1 of Protopterus annectens. Taxonomy (NCBI): domain Eukaryota; kingdom Metazoa; phylum Chordata; order Ceratodontiformes; family Protopteridae; genus Protopterus; species Protopterus annectens. Next base: position 59,646,505 of record NC_056730.1, on the reverse strand, counting down.
TTTCCAAAGTCCTTGTCCCTGTCAATACCAGCCCATCAAACCAAACTGCAAAACAAACCCTTCATTTTTGCGCTTCCTAACTGTCCTTCTTGTATGGTATTCAGTACTCTAGCATTAAGAAGAAAAAAGAGTTAGATCTGTGATTCCACATAATGAGGTCCATTGATGTTGCCCTGTGACACAGAAGAATGAAGTCTTGTCTACCCCCAAATGACTCAGAATGATTTGCAACCTGAGCCCCGAAGGAGCTGCTCAGAAGGTGTGGGAGTGAGCAGCAGATGCCAGCTTGCCCGTACTAGGAAAAGGGAGACAGAAGAGTCTGCTGCACAGTTGGCATACAGAGGAGGATGAATGTCATAGCTGGCAGCACAAAGGACATGGTCATGCATGCATCCAACAACCACGGTTCTTGTAGTCCAGATGGTTCATAGAAGATACTAGAGTAGCAGCCCTAGAGCCCTTAGAAGCCTAGCCATATTTATCTCAAGTTGCCCCAATTGTTGGTGTTTAGGTGAGTGAAGTTTGCAGAAGTAAGGCTCTATGGTAGTTAATATCAACATCCTCTATCCAGGAGGGACATGGGCACCATGGGATCTGCACCTGTGCAAAAATGTGCATGCTTCAGTCACCCATGCTGAGAGGTTCAACATTTCAAGCTTTGAGGGAGTACATCAGGGGATATGGCAAACACAAAACCCTCACTCACTACCTAGAGAGCAACTTTTGACAACTGGCTCTTGCTCATGATTGAAAAAAATGAGTAGGTAGGATCACAGAAGAGCTGATGGTCAACAGGCAACAAAGAAAAAGAAAATAAGAACCATGGACAACTGTAAAGACTACTTATTTGGGGCATCAAATGTAGAATATCTCAAATCATCCCCCATAATGGTAATATCATGCAGTTATGAGAATAATAACTCATTTCTGGTCTCTTTTTGGAGAAGAATTTTGGCAATTGTTTAGCCACTGGTTCATAGGTACTTACTTGGCTATAGATTTGTAAGGATCTTAAAAAGTCTACCCCTGCATTCCGATGGTAATTATTAGCCCTTAGGTTTTGTCATTCAAATTTCTGTAGAAGGCCACATAAATCTGACTCTCGAAAGACGGTTCACACAAGTATATGCTGGGTATTGCATGCTCTGCCTATCACTGAGAGTCAGGTGTGAATTTGTAGCTACCCATCCATTCATCCAAGATACATTTGAATAGTCTAAGTGAAACACTCTGCTTTACATTGAGGGAAGCCGGTTACCTACAAGTTGTAGTCTCTGTGATACATACCTATCCTTCCAGCATTTTCCATTAATCTTAAAATAGAGACTGGGGTCCCCTGACTAGAAGTTTGTGATACCATTGGACTTCTGAATCTGTAATAGGTCTGACAGAAAATAATCTGTTGAGGCTCTATACGTCAAGCAGAGGTCACCACTCAGTAGCCTTTATGCTACTGAGAAGAGAGACAAGGCTTCAAAGTGTTCTGAGTATTTATTTTTTTTATGATTTAGGCCCTTGATATATATATTTTTTAATGAGGAAATTATGCGGTCATTCCAGCTATAGCAAGTGTTTGAACAGGAACATACCAAAAGGGGCATAATACTGAATGATCAGACTAATTACTTCCCTGGATCTGGATGCCATACCCCTTGATATAATCTGTGATATGAAAAAGGACTTCTTTATAGTAGTGGTTACATGGTGATCAAAGCACAGTTCATTGTCAACATAGGTTCCAGGTTTTCAGGGGAATTGTTGTCAGTGTGATAGTTCCAAATTGAGTCATACCTGTCAAAGTATATGATTATACATTCTTTGGCATTTAGTTTCAGTCCATGGTTTTGGCATCAACTATTTGTTTTGGACAAGGCCCTCTTGCAGCATCATGGTGTCTTCTGGGTAGTTTATGATGTTGTCTAGTTTGTAGATATCTGTAATATTGCACAGTCACAGTCCTATCAGTTTAGCTTTGACTGCTGACAGGTCAAAAAGCCAAAAAGAAGCAGCCCAAGGAGTAAACTCTGGGACATTCCATTAGTGGCAGGTCTTTTGGAGGAGTCAGAGCCATCCACCCTTGTTTCCTGTGCTCTATTTGTGAGCCATTTTGCTATCCATCAAGTTACATAGGGGTCAGCATTTAGCTGGGAGAGTTTATCTATAATGCCTGATCATAGGATGGTGTTGAACACCCTTGCAAGGTCCAAACTGGCAGTGTGCACTGACTTGCCCTTGTCCATTGCCTCAGTCACTTTTTCAAAGAAGTCAGATAGGTTAAGTAGGCAGGACCTGCCCTTGATGCATCGAAAATGGGTCGGTTGAGAGTCTTTGGGTCACCTATATCCCTGCTTATTAGCTCCATCATGATCCTTTCATTAACCATACAAAGAAGGCTTATGGGTCTTCAGTTCCTCAGGTCTGTTGTAGCTCCACCTTTGCATAAGCAAATAACTGTTGCTGTCTTCTATTCATCTAGGACAAGATTGTTTTGAGGTTAATGTTGAATTGCATCTGAAGGTGGTCTGACCATGTGCGCATCAGGATGGCAAGTAGGCACCCTGATATGTTATCTGGCTTCAGAGATATAGTGTTCTTGGTCTTAGATAGTGCCTTGAGAACTTCTCCAAGAGAGATTCGTGCCTTGAGAACTTCTTCAAGGGAGATTTTTTTGGGTGGGAGAAGATGTGAGTATATTATCTCAGAATACTGGAAGGGAAGTGAAGCTGGTGCTAAATTTGTCTGATAGCAGACTGACTATGTCCTCTGGGTCTGAGTATGTGACATAATATTCTGTTAGCTCTGTGCAGTGTGGAACATTACTTATGAGATTTCCAACATAGATAACGAAGGATTTGTGATTATCTTTGGCCTGGGTGCCTATTTTTGCCTAATATCTGGATTTGGTTGATTTGATCAGGATTCACAGTTTCATTTTTCAGTTTTTGGCTTCTTGAAAGTTACATTTATTTTTGCACGCAGTGTAAGTTTTTATTGTAGCCTCTGTTTATACTAGGGTTCTACCGTAAGGGTTTATTTATGAATTATCATTCTGTTCATTTCTGAGGGGGACAGAAATCAGCGATGCAATGATTTGCATGTACAAAAAACATGGTAGTAACAAGATTTTACATAAGCAGTGAGATCACTGAGATGGAAGGTGATTTTTAATTTAGCCAGGTCACCGTTTAACTTTAGCAGATTAGCCTCTGCATAGTCTTTGAATACTGAGGTATTGTAGTGCACTTCTGACTTAAGTCTTAAGGTGAATGTTGCTGATTTGTGGTCTGATTTTACCAGTGAGGAGGCTAGAATAGCTGGGGAGAAAAGCTGTCCCATACTGGTTAGGGCCAAGTCCAGGATTTTATCTCTCTAGGTTAGTATTTGGATTAACTGGTCCAGGGAACTTGTATTTATGAAGTCCAGAAATTCTTGGGTATACACGTTTGAGTATGGAGGTATTACTCTCCCAACTGATGAAGGGATAGTTGAAGTCTCCAAGGAGAAGGGTGTTTGACTTAATTCAGGGGGTCCCCACACTCGTTAGGTAGGAAGTATGGGCCAAGAGGGATGCAGAGGGGGCCCTGTAGTTTATTATGATGTGGTAAATGGCTTTATCTATAGTAAGATGGAAGTGGAGAAGTTCAAAGTTGTCTCATCTAATAAGACTGGAGGTGATTTTTTTCGGAATATAAAAAGAAAATGCCGTCCTTACCTTCTTCTAATGTGATGGGCCTGTACAGCTGATAGGCAATGAAGACCATCACTTATGGAGTGCTTTCAATATTTTGGAACCAGATCTCTGCGACAATGCATACGCCAACCTTTTCCAGGATAAGTAATGCTTGCATGTTGTGGACTTTTTATAAAGGCTCCTAGGACTGAGAAGCAGTACCTTAACCCTGTCCTGATTCTGCATAGTTATGTTGGAAGTTTTTTGGAGACTGACTTTGACTAAGAAATGGATGCAGTGGAAGTATAGAAGGTTTTAGCCATTATACAGAAGCCTTGAGGACAGATGTGCAAGCCATCTGTGAAAAAGCAGTTTGGAGTGTCTACCATCTCTTCCCAGGCTGATATAAGTCCTACCCCTGAGAATGACACCAGAATTTAAGCCAATTGTTGAAGTCAATTATCTTTTGATCATATTCTGACATCATTCTTAGTGATAGTAAAATACTACCCTTGGCTACATTCATATCTGCCTCAGATAGAAGCCTAAACAAGAAATTCTGTACCCTACAAGCTCTCCTCGCTCTGGAGAATATACACATCTGTACTGTTACTGAGACATGGTTTAAATCTGCGGAAAGTTCTCTGGCAATGCAAGGCTTCAGTGCCTTCCATGCATTTAGACCATTAGCTTCACAGATGGAGACAAAAGATGGAGGAATCTCTATTTACATTAGCAACAAGTATACCTCTAGGTTGGTTAAACAGGATGATGCCCTGAAATCCATTTACATGCAAATCACCACAAACAAAATCACATACCATATCCTAGCAAGCTATAGGTCATCCTCTATGTCCTAAGAATCCCATAGCTCACACCTGAACCTAATGGAGGCACTTAACACTAAACCAAGTACCCTACATATGGTAGACGTTAACTACCCCTTATAGACTGGGTAACATACATTGCCTCAAACTTATAGGCACAATTATGTCTGAATTTTATTAACACAAATACCCTTGACCAGATAGTGTGCACACCCGCCAGAGGATCAAACATACTGGACCTGTGACTCACCAATATGGGAAGGTGCTGCACCCCCTCTCTTCCCCCAGTGTCATTTCCTCACTGGTGAGATCGAACCACAAAGCTGTCTTCTTCAAAACAAAATTTGAATTGTTACCACCAGCAAATCCTGTAACCGCTAGGACTAATTCAAATGCAAACTGCACTAGTTTGTCAAAATTCAATGTCTCTCAACCCTGAGTTCACAGTAAAATATATGCAATTGCTCAATGGTTGTATGGAGGCTGCTGTACCTACTAGAGGTAAGTCCAAAACAAACTCTTAAAAACGTTGTTGGTGGCCTAACCTAACCTTAACTGGGTATATAGCAAAAGGAAAGAGTCATGGCTAAAATCTGAAACAACAACTCCCATAATGATAAGAGGTCTCTAATTTAACTAAACAGGAAACAAAGAGGACTAATTAAGTCCAACAAGGCCAATTATGAGGTCATGATAGCCTTGCAAACTGAAGACAACCACAAGGCCTTCAGTACCTATGTCTGTAACCTCAAAGGCAGCGCACACATTGTGCTGAACAGGTGGTCGATGGTGCTACCATCATGGCGCAGAGAGAGACGTAGTGAATCTTCTGGCTGACAAATTCAGCAAAAGCTACACCCCCACTCCCCTATTCCTCCCCTCATAAAATACCTACTATATAACTCCCCTCCCATCTATTAGTGGGGAACAGGTCCTGACAGCAATCACTAATGCCAAAAACACAGTCTTAGTGGGTCCGACAGTATCCCAAGATGCCTCCTAAAAAGTTTGAAACATGAACTGTCAAGACTACTTGAGTGACTTTTCAGCCACATCCTTGAAACAGTCTTTGTACCAGGAGAATAAAGGACTGAAATGATTATCCCACTACACAAGGGAGGACCATCAATAGACCCTGAAAACTACAGACCCATTAGTCTGACTAGTCAAATATGCTAAGTCATGGAACAAATTATAATGGAAATGATCAACAAAGACATAGGCAACCTTCAGACACTGTACCCAACCCAGTTAGGGGTTACTAAGGGAGCTTCATATCTACTAATCCTGATGGGCTTCTTTTAGAAGGCCACTGAGGCAATGCATAAGAGGAAAACAATTTATACCGCCTACCTGGACATGGCTAAGGCATTCGATACAATATCACACTCAGGTATAATTGACAAACTCAGCAAACTAGGCATAATCTCCTGCATAACTCACTGGACTGCCAGCTGGCTTACAGACAGGACCCAGGCAGGCAGGACTGGTGAGGCCACCCTTGCTAAGAGGCTAGTCACCAGCAGGGTACCTCAAGCATCAGTGCTGGGACCTCTCCTATTTGACATCTACTTCTTGGAGGTAAAGGCTAATGTCAGATGATTGCAAATTGGGAGCTATCACAGATTTCTCCATTGCACAGAGGGTCTAACACAGATAAATGACTGGTACCAAAGTCACAGATTAAAATTCAATGCCAAGAAATAAGTTATAGTGCCTTTTGGGAAAACAGCCACACAGGCTAATTTCTCCATTGATAAGACAACCCATGAGTGGACCCAGTAGGCAGGGATCTGGGAACATATGTCGACAGTAATCTGGTCTTTGACCAACACGTGGTGAAGGTAGTAAGAAAATTATTATATGTCATCTAACTTATAAGTAAGGACAATGCATCCAGGTCCAAGGAAGTCATAGTTTCACTTTATTCGGCCCTTATCAGACTTATTATTTTATATAATGCCCTTTTCGGCATGTACCTGGCCAGATATATGCAACAAATATAATGTCCACAAAGCTTCCTTACCAAGAGAATCCAGGACATAAACACATTGTCCTATACAGATTATCTTAAAGCTCTGTCTCTATACTCTGTCTCCTGCAGGCTACTGAGATGCGATCTGTGCCTGGCATACAAGGCATCATTGGATCCAGCTCTGATGGACCTTTTGCACATCTGAAAAATGAACAGCATCATCCACTAGATCCAAGGATTTAAATTTTGTTTGTGACATAAACAGGATATGTTGGAAAGACAGATATGTGTCTCAGATGATACCCATGATCTGGAACATGCTCCCCATCCATGTGAAGCAGAGATCATCCGTAACCCTGTTTAAGGGTAACCTTGACCAATGGATGGGAAATCAGAAATTCACATTGGATTTGGCCCCATGTTTCTGATAAACAGAGGGCGACAGTAACTAGGCCCAAACTAACACCCCCCCCCCCCCCCACACACACACAACCTTTAGAAACTTGCTAACTAACACATCCTCTCCTAATAAACACCCATGATAGATAGGGGCACAATTGGGTTAAGTTGCCTGGCTAAGCCTTTAAAGGCCCTAGTGGTCATTAGCCTAGTATATAACTATGAGTCTGTGCATAAAAGACACAAATTCCAAAAGTGTCTTTACACCAGGAAAGTAAACAGCTATATCGCACTTGTTTTATTATAATATTCTGACAGAATAATTTTAAAGGAATTTTATTATAAGTGTATTATTTTGCTCTTTACCTGCAGCTATTAGGTCTGTAAGCCTGTAGGATACAAGTTTTTTTTGCCTGATTTCTTCTGGAGTTTGTTAAAGCTCAGTTTGATTTTTCTGTAAGTGGATTATTTTCTTCATTGACTAATGCAGTGTATTCAACTGCTAGTAGGCCTCAGCAGTACTACAGAGCCTAAAAGGCACTACAGTTGTGGACTAGTGCTGTCTGTTCTAGCTGGCTTGCTACAAATTTGTTTTCCTGACTGTGCCCTTTCTTCTTCAGTTTTATATATATATATATATATATATATATATATATATATTTATATATATATATATATATATATATATATATATATATATATATATATATATATATATATATATATATATATATATATATATATATATATATATATATATATATATCACTGAACCTTGAGTTTGGTATTGGCAATTCTGTCTGGCTTGTATCGAGATAACTTCTGTGGACACTTTTAAATGAAAATAAGCAGATCGGAGTATCTTTACACCAGGAAAGTAAATAGTTAGAGTGCACTTATTATGTTATAATGTTTTTTCAAAATAATTTTAAAGCATTTTGTTGTAAGTGCATTCATTTGTTCTTTAACTTACAACTAGTAGGCCTGTGTCTTGCAGCTTTTCCCAGTTAGGAGTCGCCACAGCGGAACTCCGGTCCACTAATGATTGGCAGTTGATTTTTATGTGCCGTGTTGCCAGCCCTGACGCACAACCTTCAACGAAGGTACGCCCATTCACGCATGTCTCCACGCAGAAGACGCTCTAGCTGAGAATCGAACTGGACAGCATCTTACTGTGAGGCAACGATGCTACCTCAGCACCACCACCGCAGATTTACAACTAGTAGGCCTGTAATCCTATGGAAATCAAGGTTTGTCTGATTTATTCTCTTGCTTGTTACAGTTTTGTTGTAATCCCCAAAACAGTATACACAGCTTTGGGCACTTTCACAGTGGCTGAAAAACACTTTATTGCCTGCTCACTCGGGTTTCCATCTCTTTATACTATTAGGTAGAAATTACATCCACATGAGTGTGTCACCAAGGCTGTTTTCAAAGTGTATGTATGTAATGTCTCTACAGTGATTTGAATATACACATGTATATAAGAGATGTTGCTGTTTCAACATACCCCCTCCCTTGCCAATATATGCTTCTCAAAAATAAATTACAAGAAGTAAATGTTGATTTTTTTTTATACAGCTGACTGCTACACTTTGCGCAATGATCTGCAAGTAAACAACTAATTTGCTTTACAGTTTTTCTTCACTCAGTGGACTGTGTACACACATACAAGGTGGCAATTACTCCACTTAACCCCCACACTAATAACTAAATGATTACAAGAATTAAAATATTGTTTTTATGCAGTATTGAGTGGAAGGAGTCAGGGCAGTTTGTAACCTCTATTACAAGCATACACTGGCAGCTTCTTGTGGTACTCCATACCTTCTTCTGACTATATTTTCTATATGCTTTTAGTCCAGGAAAATCTCTCTCCACAAGTGGTAAACAGGAAGAATAAGGGGTGGTGATTAAATAATGTAGTAAATAGTAGTAAAAAAGACAGTCTTGCATTCCGTTCTTCAGTTTCATTTGTTTACAGAGGACAAAAACATTAGCTTATTGCAATAAAGTGAAAAGTGACAAACAAAAGTAGTGTATATACAACAAAGTGTTATCTTGTTCAATGACCTTTCCTTCTTACTAAACATACAGGCGTCACCTACAGTTAAGCAGGCCAAGTACCAGTACTTGTTGGAATGAGTCTTCAGTTTAGCACACAAGATATTAGTCCTTTCCCTTTAATAATAGGTAAAATATGTTCAGTACTATATAGGCCAGCAGCAGCTCTTATCCAGACATCAGGGATACATTCAGACTTCTCCTTTCACATCTTACTCTCACTCACAATAGATGCTTCTCTTCCACTCTTCAGCTTTGCCTTCTTCTCATATAAGAACCTTTCATAGAGATTCCTGGTAGTACTCTGTAGCTTGAAAAATAGGATATTTGAAATCTTCCTGGTATAGGGTCTAAGAATTTTGTCCATCAGCTAGAATATTGTAGATTCTCCATGGTGATCAAAAGGCAGTCCTCTATAATAAAAAAAATCCATCTGCTATGCAGAATGCTGTTTTTCTTAGCTTTTGTGGCTAATGGAGTTTGTCAGTAGTCTTTGTTAATTCCAAAATGAGCAGAAACCTATCCTTGGAGAATTTTTCAACCAGTGTGTCTACTTGAGTCATGGGATATGAATCTAATTTAGACATGCTATTTAACTTTCTGAAGTCATTGCACAACTTTATAGACTGAAAAGGTTTCGGGACTAGTGCAATGGGACTACTTTGTTCTCTTTGTGATTCTATAACCACAACTTGGGTTTCCAATAGCTGGTATTGTTTCAGATTTACTCTTTAACCAGATTAATGTCTATGTTGTGCTGAATTAAACCGGTTTTACCAGGCAATTCTTAGAACATACCGTTATTCCCAAGTATGTTGTTGTTTGTCTTTTGGCTTTTCCCAGTTAGGGGTCGCCACAGCAGAACTCCGGTCCGCTAATGATTGGCAGTAGATTTTCACAAACGCCGAGATGCCAGCTCGACATTCAACTTTCAACGAAGGCACGCCCATTTACTCATGTCTTTCGAATGCCCACCCAACCGCCGGGAGGACAGGCAGACCCCACACAGAAGGCAATCCTCACACTCCAGCTGAGAATCGAACGGGAGAACCTCTTGCTGTGAGGCAACAATGCTACCACTGCACCACCGCGGATGTCATTATTCCCAAGTATAAATACCTTTATTTTTGTTTCTGACTTCAGATCTTTCTGTAGAGACCTTAATTTCTTCTGCAAACATAATTATGAAGGAAACATCAGCTTTGTCTAAGGTTTCCCCACATTTAGTGGTGTTAACATTTCTGGTTTCCTTTTTCTTGGTTGTCACCCTCTAATTTATTTTATTTATTTTTTTCTATAACTTTAAGAGGCCTTTGACACTTTGCAAAAATATGATTTCCACATGGGGCACTAACACAGGTAGTTTATCTCCTGGTTTGAATTCTCGGAGGAAAGTACTTTTGTTTTATACTCTGTAAGTGTCATAGTTCTTAACCTATCCTGCAGTTCTGAAAAATACTTTATTATTCTTTTTAATGGAATATTTTCTCTTTTTGTGTTTTGCTCCCTATATCTAATACGCCTCAGGAATGTCTGCAGTGCAGCAGGTGGAGTGAATCCATTTGAAGCATGGGATATTTCTACGGCAAACAGAAGATATGGAAAAAAAATTCAAACTTTTTATCCCAGTTATATAGTCTTTCATAGCATAGAATTTAAAGTGCTAAAACTGCCAATCGGTTTGAGGGTGATGCCCAGTTGTCCTTAATTGTTTCACTTTAAAAAAACTAACAAAGTTCTTGCATTACTCTGGAAATGAATGGAGTGGCTTGATCAAAATCAGTGTCTTGGGGAATTGCTACCATAGATAAAATCAGTACTTCTACTTTTGATATGAACTTTTCATTGAGTTTACATAGGGATACTGCTCAGGAAATTTTATTGCTTAACCTATCACTACCAGGAAATATTGATGAATCTTGCTCAGTTTTACAAGTGTGACTTCAATACCCTTTACTGTTCTATCATATAGTATGTCGCACCCCTGCACTGGCCCCCTCAATCCTCACCACTAGCACCAGTGAGGGGCACACACATAGGGAGGATGATAAGCACATGCACACGAAAGTACAATTTCCCTTAAGAGCACACAGAGATTATAATCAGTCTGGGGCTGGTTTCTCCCTCTTTCTCAAGATCCACAATAAGACTTCCCACAGCTATAAGGTTAAGATCTCAGCTGAGTGGCCAAGCCAAAAACTCCAGCACCCTCTCTGTCCAGCCAGTGCTTCATGTCCCTGCCCAAGTAGCTGACACACACACTCTTTGAGATTTGATTACACAAGCACACACCTGGGAAAGGCTATCACAGGTTTACTAGCTATGCTCACTTCTGCCCAGACTATAAGGTAGTACTAGCTGCCACCAGATACTACTTAACAGCTACTTAAGGCCCTTACAACGGGTGACCAATCCTAATGTGTAATGTTACTATTATCCAAATGGTAAGTGTGACCAAGGCTTTTAAGGCTATATGGAAATGGCCTGTACACTCTCAACAAATACATATGCAAGTACGCTAAGAGCTTAAATATCTCTAAACAAACTGGGCACAATTAAAAGGTTTAAATATATTTAATAATAAATAATAAAAGAACAATACACTACTCAACACAATAACTACACAGTTCAGAATCACAGGAAATATTTTAAAACAACATTACAGGACAGTCTCAAATAAATGCAGAAAACATCCAAATTAATCTTACTATATTCCTATCTATCTCTAAAAGAGATACTATGCCTAAATCTTACTTACAGAGCAACACGTGAGAAGAAGTGCTGAGTGAATGTTTCTAGGTCCAAGACAAGATACAAAATGTACTGTCTCTGAGAGAGTCCCCAAATTAATATCAAAACATTACTGCTGGGTTAGCATGGATGATATCACTGTTTGTCACCTGCCTTCAGTTCCCAGGTTAACAGAAACTTAACAAAATTTTAACATCTCTGTGTGAGAATACATATCTCTCAGAAGTTTGCAGAACTTGGAAGTCATATAACAATAAAACGCTTTCACATTTGAAACCTAGTTTCAAAACAATAGGAAAAAATCTAGCTGTAGACATTGTGTCTGCTTGCTGCAGTGAAACACAGTCGTAAAACACTTTACTTTTCAACTTATTCTCTTGAGTGTTTGCAAGTTAACTCTGTATGTTCCAGCTTCTACTATTAAAACATACATTTGCACAGGTATATAGTTTATATACATTTCTGTTCTTTTCCAGTAGGGTACACTGTGGTTACATTCTTGAAGCTCAGTACATAACATACAGTTCACCACACACTTCTGCACCAGTAGTTTAATATCCATATAACATAGTTCTCTTACATTTGTAAGACAAGCCTATGGATCATATTAATATTCACAAATGACATATGATTATTTACAAAATTCCAGATTGTTGGTCTTGCAGTGTCATATATATATATATATATATATATGGATCTACCTTAGTACATCGACATTTCAAAATACCGAAAACGAATTAACCGACACCAAAACATCGAAAGTCATTTAACCGACGCCAGAAGATCGACAGTTCACAAACACGACATCGCATACACCCGACACATCATACCAACAAACAAAACACATCCCCTATCCAACACCCACACACACAACACAAGCACACCAAAATCCTTACAAACAAACACTAACCCATACATACACAACTATCTACAACCCTAACCCAAACCCTTACCCTAAGGTCCGTCACTATCGCACACTCACCCAACCCGCGCCCTAACCCTAACTCACTTATCCCACCCCTACCCCTACAAAACACCAACATCGCACACTTACCTTACTCAGACACTCACCTAACCTGCCCTAACCCTAACTCACTTATCCCACCCCTACCTCTACAAAACACCAACATCGCACACTTACCTTACTCGCACACTCACCTAACCCGCGCCCTAACCCTAACTCACTTATCCCACCCCTACCCCTACTAAACACCAGCATCGCACACTTACCTTACTCGCACCCTATCGTCCGTCACTACCGCATACTTACATATCCTTTCCCCAGCGCAGCTTCTCAGCGTCGGTGTCTTCCTCCGTCGGTCTTCTGCCTTGTCGATCTTCTGGCGTTGGTAACGTGACTTTCGATATTATGGTGTCGGTGAATCCGTTTTCGGTATTGTGAATTGTCGATGTACTAAGATAGACCCATATATATATATATATATATATATATATATATATATCATATTAATATTTTCAAGTGACATATAATTATTTAATAGCTGGATTGGCAGTATTTCCCTGGTGTCACATAGTACTTTCACAATAAGTAAGCGTATAAAAGTGGTCTTAAATCCTGGGTGTGGTACTGTACTTTGACATTCTAGGTAAAATGTGCAAAGTTTTTAATGCCATTCATAACATTAGGGCAGTAGATTCTAATGAAATCCTAGCTTTTCTCTTATTCTTTCCAATGTATTAATTCCATTGCAAGTGTTTTAAAAAGTTTTGAAACTGATAACTGGCTTAGTATCTGCTCATTGCCTTTGGTTACTTTATAAAACAGGTAATCTGTTCATTTATTTAATGTATAGTCAAAGATGGTTCCTCACGTGTATTCTTGGGTTTACCGAGTGGTTCCCAACAGGTACTATGGACAATTATATCACAAAGTCCTCATTAGGTAATGTGAACATTAACACTGTTGCTAGTGTATATAATGATGCTTCTAGTTCTGTAAATGGGGGAGATTCTGTGCTTGGCTTCATGCATCAGCTGATTCAAGATATAGCGTATAGAGTGAATAATCCTTTTGCATCTTTGGGTAGTAACAAAAGTGAATCTTTCTCCTTTGAAGTACAGACTGTTATAGATTAGTTTGAACATTTGTTGCAGCACTTTAATATCTTGGGACTGCAATGTTATCTAGACCTAGATATTTCCCCTAGAGGTCTGCGTGCCTTTAAATCTCCTTCCACACCTTTTGATGCTCTTGATAGTACTAAAAAAGTATTTAGAGATCATTAGCTTAATACAGCTCATAAATATGTGATGGAATGGGTAGCAATTCTTAGTGAAAGAGATGTATTAAGCAAAAAACGCTTAAGGAGGAAATCAAACAAACCAGTTCAGAACTGGTTAATAAAATTGAGGCTGTTCAGATTGAGAATGTGTTGAACAACATAAATGAAAAGCTTAAAAAATTAGAATCAGATATTGTGGAATATAAGATCAACAAAAGAAATTGTGATGTCCGTGATTATAATGGAGGGCAGGCTTTCTTATGGAAGTAAATGAAAAATGAACAGTCTGGTGCAGGAATAAGAACGAGTGATACCTCGGCTCGGACTGTAAAATGTTTAATAACACAGAACACATAACAGGTTAAGCGCTTTCATCTGGCTGGCAGACTTCTTCAGAACATAATTAATTGTTACTGCACTCATTAAATACCATAATGCGGCACCAAAAAACTCAATGAAGATTTAAAAACATACTACACAAATGCATAATAAAATAGAAAAGAACATCTACATAAATGATTTATGTTACTTGATAACAATAATCATTCTATGAACCTATAAAATGTCTCACTTCTAAAATGTATGATTAAATATATCTCATCTATTTAAAAACCCATCTATTAAAAACTATTTGGACATAATTAAATATGGTTTAATGCTAATAAAATCATTGATTCCTGGATATCTAGTGGCATCAACATATATCTGCCACCTACTCTCTTTCATTGCCAATAATGCTTTAATATTTCCACCATACGGTGAAAACCCCACTGTGTCAGTGATAGTAAATTTAAAATGATGTGTTTCTCCATTATGTAATATATGCCGATACAAGGCATTCTTGTTATCCTTGGTTCTAATGCTGTATTGATGTTCATAGATGTGTCATTTGAACTGTCTCTCAGTCTTACCTATGTAGAATGCGTCCAATCGGAAAGCCCTTAAATCGATATCCGCCTTACGTCAAAAGGGAGTTTATAAAAAAACTGCTTCAGTCTCTTTTGCCTCGTCAGAGGGAACTTCGTTCACGACAGACTCAGACTTAGATTCGAGATATTTTCCTTCTTTACCACCAGCCCAACAGCCCTGAATTACATCAGCAACAGTATTGTCAACAACAGGGGGAAGAAGAAAGGAACTTTAATAGAAAGAGAGGAACTACAGAGTCTGCATCAGCAGGTGAAGGACATTTTAAACAGAACTTTAAAAGAAGCAGATGGCAATAGTTGTGTTATTAAAGATGTGCCATTGGTTGCTAATTTATATGGATGCTGTTTAACAGATGAACAACTGGCAGTATTGAATTTGGGTTTAAAAATATGTACCAACAGTTCTTTTGTGTTGGCATACTATTGAACAGGAACTGTTTTGGTTATCATGAAAACTCCAGTTGAAATGTCATTTTGATGTTAGTATATGTGATACTGAAAGAGCAAGAGGTTCTCCCATTCGATTCTCAGCTGGAGTGCCTTCTGTGTGGAGTCTGCATGTCCTCCCTGTGGTCAAGTGGCATTCAAAAGACATGCGTGAATGGGCATGCCTTTGTTGAAGGTTGGGTGTCGGGCTGGCACCTCAGCACTGTAAAAATCCTGCCAATCATTAGCAGACCGGAGTTCCGCTGTGGCGACCCCTAACCAGGAAAAACATAAAGGAGAACATATATGATAATGAAACTGATACATCTGAAGATGAATCATTTTATTCTTGTGACTCTGAAGGTTATCTGTATAATTAATTGGACAACAATACTGATCACAATTCTCACTGTCTGCTTAATATGTCTAGTATAAAATATAAAAGTAGTTTTATATATTCTTTTAGTAATGAGAGTGTTAAGAATTTAATGGCTATGTTACGTTTTTCTCTGGAACAGATTTATAGTAAATGTAGATATGATAAGTTATCTGTTTGTTATAATTTGACTCAATCTGAATGGACAGCATTAAAGGAACTTGTAGATAACAAATACTTGATTATTAAACCAGGGGATAATGGGAACAAAATTATGATTCTACACTATAAACAATACTTAAGGATGTGTTTTACACATTTAAAGGATACAAGAATTTATAGGGCTGTTAATATTGAAATGTATTATGAGGCACTAAAACTATATGATGCCTTACTAGCTAAGGGACAACGTTTAGGATATATAACCAGGGAAGATACGAATAAAAGAGAAATGTACCATGGCAACTTTTTACTGCCTACTGAAGTTACATAAAAATAGTATAGATCCACCTGGTAGAACCATAGTGGCTGCAACTAAATATTTTCTACATAATATTGGCATAGTTTTGTATGATTTTTTTACTGCCTTATGTACAAAAACTAGACTCTTATATTAAGGATTTTTTTGATTTTCTCAATAAAGTTTCCTTGATTAATTGGAATTCTAGAATGTATTGGGTGACCTTGGATGTCACTAGTTTGTAGACTAACATCAAGCATGCTGATGGTATTACAGCCCTGCACTCTATTTTGGAAGATTGTCCCCTATCCAGCTATGCGATTGAGTGAATAGAATTTAGTTTGACTAACAATTATTTCTCTTTTAACAAACGGATTTTCATCAGTTACTAGGTACAGCCATGGGGGCACCCTTTGCTCCCACTTATGCCAACTTATTTATGGCTATGTTTGAAAGGGAATATATTTACCAACATGATTTTTTTTAAAAAATATGTGATAAAATAATATAGGTACATAGATGATTTTATTTTTATTTGTCAAGATGGCATAGAGGTAGTAAAGGATTTTGTTGCTGATTTACAGCATAATCAATATCATTTGTCCTTTGATGGCCTACAGTTTGGAAAAGAAATTGATTTTTTGGATGTGCAAATATCATTTGTCCTTTGATGGCCTACAGTTTGGAAAATAAATTGATTTTTTGAATGTGCATCTTGTGGGCACTGATAGGGATGAATTTTTACCTCAGTGTTTAGAAAGTTTAAAGATGGGGGCCAATTCCTACATGGCTCCAGTTTTCATCCAATTCATTTAATTAATTCCTTACCTTACGGGGAATTGTTACGACTTCATAGAATTTGTAATAAAACTGACGATTTATCCAAAGCTATTTTCTCTACCTCTCTAATGTTTTTTAAGAGAGGGTACTCTGTTTTTACTATCTTTGATGCTTTGGATAAAATTTACAAGAGTTATAAGCCTGAATATAATACATTTAATCATGTGAGATATATACATGGTAGTAAGAATACACAATTGCAAGATAACCGATATGTGGCTATGACTTATAATATTCTTAGTGAACAGATACAAGAACAGGTTAAATATTATTGGAAATTTTTGTTAAGGGATGAAAAGTTAAAAAGTTATTGAATTATCATCCTATTTTTTCTTATAAAAGAGTGGCCAGTTTAGCTGACAATTTAATAAAATCTTACTTCATTGCCCCTGATGAAAGTTTCCCCTGTGGAAAGTGTAATGTTTGTGATTTAGTGGTTCAAACCTTTGATAAAATTTGAGGAAAGAATTTCACTGTTTTGGGAAATTTTTCATGTATTACTGAGGGAATTGTATATGCTTTACGTTGTCCTTGTAATAGGTTCATAGGTTCATAGGTTCATACTAGGCTATCTGCCCTGGGGCATTTATAAGCCTAGCCTGGTTGTGTTTGGCTTACGCCACCCCTTGATTTGAGTATACTGTGCCCTTTTTAAAGTTTAGTTTACTGTGCCTCTGTCTAATAGTGACACGGAAGTAATCCCCGGGACAAACCTACGATCCCCCATCCACTCATCAAGATTCTTCTTGAAGAGAGTCAGTGAGGTGCTCTGCCTAACATGAATTGGAATTCTATTCCAGAGCGAAGGGAGCCTCTGGGTTATGAATCTGTCCCTCCAGCATGTTCTATTTATTTCTGTGCTGAGGTTCAAGCCCCTCGAGCGTGTGGCTCTAAGGGATTTAGATTTACTGATGTGGAGCATGTCCATTAATTCTGGGTTGGACATAGCTTTATATGTCAGGCATAGATTGCCTCGAAGTAGGCGGTATGCAACTGAGTAGAGCTGGAGTTTTTTTAACCGAGCAGCATATGGCATATGTTTGAGTCCCTTGATCCTCCTGGTGAGGTACTTTTGGGGTCTTTCTAATTGCTGCAGGTGTCGGGTAAGGTACATCCCAAAGGGGGCATTGTATTCTATGATGGGCCTGATGAGGGATGAATAAAGGAGCAAGATTACCTCTCTTGATCTAGATGTGAATCCTTTCATGATGAGGTGGGCTATGTAGAACGTCTTTCTAACCACTTTGGCAATGTGGTTGTCAAAGGAGAGATTGCTATCAACTTGGGTCCCCAGATCCCTAATTACTTTCTCTGTACTTAATGGGTTACCACCTATGTGGTAATTTGTGGGCACATTGTTTTTGCCAAAGGGTATGACTATACACTTTTTGGCATTTAGCTTTAGACCATGGCTCTGGCACCAGTTATCCATCTCTGCAAGACCTTTTTGAAGGATGTTTGTGTCAGCTGGAGAGTCAATTATGGCACCCAGTTTGCAGTCATCTGTGAACTTGGTGAGCCATAGTCCTCCCACGTTGGCCTGTACCTCAGAAAAGTAAATACCGAACAAGAGAGGTCCCAGGACAGAACCTTGTGGGATGCCACTTGTGACTGGTTTCGAGTCTGACATGGCTCCAGCAACTCTGATTCTGTGGGTTCTGTCTTTGAGCCAGTTTGCGACCCATCTTGTGACATAGGAGTTTATATTTAGGCTGGTTAGCTTATCTATGATGCCCGAGTGGGGTATTGTGTCAAATGCTTTTGCGAGGTCCAGATAGGCTGTGTGGACTACCTTCCCTTCATCTATGGCCTTGGTGACTGTTTCAAAGAAGTCGACCAGGTTCAAAAGGCAGGATCTGCCCTTGACAAAGCCAAATTGGGTAGGATCTAGTGTCTGTAGGTCCCCAATGTCTTTGTTTATGAGTTCCATGATGATCTTCTCCATAGCCTTGCAGACTAGGCTAGTCAGGCTTATGGGGCGATAGTTTCCAGGGTCCGCAGAAGCACCACCTTTGTGGAGTGGGACCACTGTTTCTGTATGCCATTCTTTGGGCACCTATCCTGTAGTGAGGCTGAGATTGTACAGCAGTTTTACTTGAGGGATTTGTTCTTCTTGGAGTTCATGTAGGACGCAACCCGGGATGCCATCTGGTACCATGGAAGCAGTGTTTTTTGCTTTGGAGAGGGCGGCCTTCACCTGAGCATCAGAGATGTTTGGGAGGCTGCACTCTGCCGGGATAGATACTTGCTCTTTTGGGGGGGAGGGGGTGGAGAAGTTTGCACTGAACCTGTCTGTGGGTTCAGTGTATTTTTTGTCGCTTAGAATCAACTCAGAACAAGTTTGGGAGTTGCATCCCAGGTTCCTAACATAACTGAAAAAAGCCTTATGATTGTCTTTAGTGTCCTGTGCAATTTTTCTCTCGAAGCTGGCCTTGGAGGATTTTATGAGGGATCATAATTTTTTGCTAGTACTGATTAGAGATGCCTTCCCTTTTAGGGATTTTGCTCTATCATGTAGTAGCTTCCTCCTTCTGTTGTACAGTTTATTTATGGCTGGGGTCCACCAGACTGGACGCCTGCCTTTGGATGATTGGGTCTTGATTTTGTTTGGGATAGCATGATCCATGCATTCCTGGAGATGTCCGTAGAATGCGTTTATATAGGATTCTGCAGTTTGGGCCGTAGTTTCCACTGGCCCTGGGGCCTTGAAGGATTCCACTTCAGTTTTGAGAAGTGTGAAGTTCGCTTTTGAGAAGTTTTTCACTGTCTATCTAATCTAGTTATCTGTAATCTAGTTTATATAGGTGAAAGTAAAAGAATGTTCAAGTGTTGAGTGCAGGAACATGTTAGAGATATTAAAAAATGTAAAGTTGAAAGTTCTATTGCTGTCCATTTTAAAGAATGTCACAATAGTGACTATAAATTATTACAAGCTACTATTTTAGAAAAAAATTTGTAAAGTTAAGTAATGAAACTACGTTAAAAGATAAACTGTTGTTTAAAAGAATCTTTATTTATTCTTAAATATAATACTCTGGTTCCATATGGTCTTAATTGTGAAATTAATTGGAAGTATTTGATTTAATTGTTTCTTTTAATTGATTTATTAATTGATTGTAAATAGTATTTAAGGGGAGTGTTTTAGTACTTGTGCATATACTTCTTGAACACTGTTAAAGTCGAGGCGCTAAAGTTTATGAATAAACTGAGATCCTGTTTACTGTTCTTGTGTGTCGTTTTTGGTACCTTTTCTGGTTTGAACTTGAGGTTTTGCAATTTGTTCATTTAGTTCAAAGTAAGGATGTAAAGGGAGTCTGCTCTGTTCCTTTTATCCCCATCTACTCTTTCCATATTCTTTTTATTTCTTTGTAGTGTATACTCTTCCCACTAAGCCTTTTTGAAACCAGCATGGCTTATCTGGAGTTCAGCTAAGCCAACAAAACTTTCATCAGTATTCTGATATAAAGTGAAGATTGTGGTCTCATCCATAAGTACAGGTTTCTCTCCATCATGTCGTTTATCCTATATAAAAGGTATGTAGCATATTTTTTTTTCTATCACAGGTACCAGTAGCTTTACTTTCTGTCCATCAGTAGTCATTTTTTAATTGTTTTGCTCTTAGAGTTCTGTTTCTGACCAGCTCTCAGTTTTGGTACAACAGGAAAAAAAAATATTTCTGTCCCTTCCTCAGTTTCTACACCTACGTTTTTTAATGTATTCTTGACTCTGGGTTATTCTCTGTCAGTATACACACTGAGTTCTTTATTTATTTCAAAAGACATACAATATTGGACTGTTTTTTGACAAACAGGCCTGAACTTATCAGTCAGTCTGGTTGCCATCTTGGCAGCTTAAGCAACCACCTACCAACTTTTGCAATAAGACATGCATATCAAGAAAAGCCCACCACTTACCAAACAATAAGAAACAAGAAGAAAATCAACTCATCCAACTGAATTCATGTGCTACAGACTTGTAACTGGTCTCCCCTTAAAATCCTTAACCTTAACAAAGCTGTACAATACTTCAACTCTATCTTCCTAGATATCCTTAACTCCCAAGCCCCACCTAGAACTATCAGAGTAAAATCCAACTATGCTCCCTGGATGAGTAAAGAAAATAGGTGTCTTCTAAAATCCAGAGACAAGGCATGGACCCACTGGCATAATACCAGGTCCCATACAGACAAGCAGGCATATCAATAACTTTGTAATAAAGCAAAGAAATGTGTAAAACTAGATAAAATTAACTGATACCATAACATACAAACCAAATACATAAATAACCCCCCAAAATTCTGGACAGCTATTAACAATATTCTCCTCCCTGGAAAATCAGGTACTCCCACCCCTACCTCTACTGACACTTCCCTCAGTGTTGCCACAACTTTTAACAAATTCTTCACAAATCCATTCTTGAACTTGCCAATGGTCAATCCTGTCCATCCCTGAACCAAATACCCAAGAACTGCGAGAATATAGAAGGCTTAACATTCAAACCTGTTTCTACTGACATCTACTTAAGAAACTAAAACCTACCACCCTAGCAGCCGATAAACTACCAGCAGAATTCCTGAAAATAGCTGCCAATGCCATTGCCTATCCTGTATCCATTCTTATCAACCATTTAGTATCTGAAAATTTAGTTACTGAAATCTGGAAAATTTCACACATTATACCTCTCCACAAAGGTGATAACTCAAAAGAGTTAACCAATTATCAACCCATAGCTATACTCTCATCTCTGTCCAAAATATTGGAGAGGTGAATACACACACACAACTCATGGACTATCTTAACACCATTAACCTTCTCACAAACACTCAACATGGCTTCAGGCCACATCACAGCACCACGACTGCACTTACATCATTCACTCACATAGTTAACAGCCACCGCAATAATGGCAACTATGTCTGTGCTGTCTTTCTTGACCACTCCAAAGCATTTGATATGATCAGTCATAACAATCTGATTAAATCCCTCTCGGAACTAAATCTTAAGACATCCTACATTTCCTGGTTCTAAAGCTACTTAACAGGCAGGCAGCAAGCAGTAATGGAGGCAAGAACTATCACCTTTATTAGCTATCTCTTTAGGAGTTCCCCAAGGCTCCATCCTCGGACCTCCACTCTTTTCTATCTTCACTATTAACCTCCATACTTCTACTCTAGATGCCGCAGCCATCCAAAAAGCGGATGACTCAACACTTATCTGCTCTCCTGCTTCCCTCCAGGAACTGCACAACCAAACTCAGGCCTCTTTTCTCTCCATGGAAAAACAGCTCATCAATCACCAGTTAATACATAACCCAAATAAAACCAAACATCTAATTTCCTGCCCTTCCAATTACTCCACACCACTATCCCATTTACCATCTTTTCTAACAAAACAACCATCTCCCCAGTCACTCACACCAAGCTACTAGGTGTAGAGATAGAATGCAAAATGAGATCTGATACCCACATCTCACTTACCATAAAGAAAGTACACAAAAGAAAAAAAACTGGGAGGACTATATAGAAATAAACACTTCCTCACAAACAGTACCAGAGCAAAAATAGCATAAACCCATTTCATCTCTTCACTTCTGTATGCCTCTCCCATTCTCACCAATCTCAGAAAATCAAATTTAACTAAACTTGGCACAAGCTATAACAAAATAGCAAGGTTTGGCACCAATAACCCTTACAAAACACACCATTGCCTAGCCCTTAAACAACTCAACTGTCTAGAACTTCTCCAACTCCTCCTGTACAACCTGCTCACACTAACCTATAGGATTTTATACTACCCCGAAAACCCCCCTGCATTACAAAATCTAATACATTCTTACTCCAGTACTAGAGTTCTACACTCCAACAACAAACCACATCTTGAAGTCACTAAATCCAACAATTCTGCAGGGGGCCTCCCTTTATTCAAACTATATTGCTAAGAAATTGAACTCCTGCCCACTAACATAACAGCTACAACTCCCTAATCTCTGTTCAAGAAATCTCTAAAAACATACCTCTACACTAACTGGACTTGCCACTGTGACACACCAGACTAGTTCTACTCCAGCCTATTCTGGCTCATCCCTAGACAAAGTCTATCTACCTTATTATCAGGCCAAGACTTCTATTCTTTCTAGTATCTCTTCTCAAGCCACTATCTGTTCTTTCCACATCTCTCCTCCTTTCAAGTCACAACATTGGTTGTATACACCATAGTATTATATCATTATGAGTATTTTTACTGATGTACTGTTTGATCTTTACACCATATCATTATATCATTCTGAGTGTTTTACTGATCTACTGTGTATTGCCAAATCATAGCTTTATTTTTATGCTCTGTTCATATGTAATTTTATGTAATATTTTGTTGTTGTTGAGTTATTAACCTGTGTCATAACAGGAGCTTTTCTACCCGGGCCTCCACTGAAAAAGGACTTTCCCGGTTACCAAATGTAAAATAAAATAAATTTAGATACCGGAGTCTTTTGGTAAGCCACAGTATCATATTCATTCAGCCCTTCCAGCTAGAGTCAAATCTTAACACTTCTTGTACCTCCTAGCGCCACACCTTTTTTTCTTTATGAAGCTATGTATTTCTGGTGACAAATCGGGCTGATCATCCTCTCATATCCAACTCTTCCATAGCTCTTCGATTAGGAGACATATTTGGCCATTTATGACAGCATGTGTTGGGTTAGACACTGAAGCTACTAGACGCTACCCTATGCAAAAAGAGTTTCAGTTTCTACCCATGCTACAGGGTATTCCTTTTTGTTTTCATGTACACATATAACTTTTCTTTTCCCGTCTTATTAATAATTTTATGCTTACAGACATATTGTGACTTCTCTAATGTAATAATGCTTCCCGAGTCTAGCAATCCTTGCACCTGTTTTCCTTGTACTGCAATATAACATTTGACAAGTTAAGCAACAGCATAGTGGACAAAAGCAGATGCACTACTTCTAATAGCTGAAGGTTTAGCATTAGCAAATCTGATAAGGCTTACTTTTAGGTACTGTTTGTTAACTACCATTAACAGTTTCTACAGGCAGACTTTTGCTGACAGTAACTGTGTAGTAGTTTGCTACAGCTATTGTCTGGAAAATTTAAAGCAATCAAGTCAGGTAGTAACAGTTTTTTGTCTGGTTTTCAAAATTACAGATTTGAGTGAAGGCTTTGGTACATGAACATATGACTTAGAGGCTTTGTAATTTCAATATTAAAACAATTAAATATTCATAAGCCTTGGGATCACTCTGCACCAATCACTTTCTAAGTTACTAAAATCACCATTTCCGGGAATTTATTATATTATTTATTTGACATTCTATCCACAGTTTAAAATATGTGGTAAGTCAGTCATTTGTGAAGTTTCCAGGCTATCCATTCTGAGCACACATGTATGAAAGCAAACTGTTGTTGAGGAAAAGCATGTGCTCTATCCACTTTTGTCTTTCAGTTTTTTGTAGCTGTGTTCATCTCTATCCACTTTGTTAATATAAGCTTTTAATGAGTCTCCAGTTAAAAGGACAGATTTCTGGCCTACATGTTTGAGGCCAGTTATTTTTGGTCACATATTTGCAGAACACCTATAGACAGGTTTCCATCTTGTAATGCTTCTAAATTTCTTCAGAGGGTTACTGGCTTTAGACATTCCTAGTATGGTGAGCATATGGTTCATTATTTTGTTAAACCTGTTGTTGGAGGCTAAGCAGGTGGTATTAGATGGCTGCAACTGTCTTTTAAAAATGTGTAGCCAAGCTCAACAAACCCTTATTGCAGTTCATTACAGCTTCAATGACTACTTTCCCATTTTGCACAACTGCAGTATACATTTGTTTTAACTTCCTAAGTAATGTTCACATGGAGCTTCACTTTCTTGAAGACAACCCTGCTTGCTGCTACAGGAATTATTTCAGATAACAAATCCCCATGTGACCAAAATGGTTAGTAACAGTTTATCAAAACAACTCTTCTCACTGCGACATACAGACACAAGGGTTTCTGGAAGGTTTATGTTGGTTTAGTAGTCAGTTAGTAGACAACATTTTTTATTGCTATGGAGAATGAATTCTGTTCTGTGCTGAGTAAATATAACTGAGGTAGAACAGGTAGTTTGGAAAGTCAGTTATAAAAATGCCTTTCTGCCTCTCAAAAAATACCAATGTAAAAAACTGTGTTTAAAAAAGTTATTTGTGCACATCAGTTCTTGAGTCGTATTAAAGGTTTCCTAACATAGTGACATTAAAGATCTACTATATTTTTGACAAATGCTGTAGGATCTTTTACATCTACCCAAACTATCTCAAACTCAAGCAGACAGGATCTTGGCAACTTGATTTCAAACACAAATGTATACTAGTAGCTATATGGCAGATGGTAAAATTATTGATTAGATTGTTGATAA
Source organism: Protopterus annectens (assembly GCF_019279795.1). Taxonomy (NCBI): domain Eukaryota; kingdom Metazoa; phylum Chordata; order Ceratodontiformes; family Protopteridae; genus Protopterus; species Protopterus annectens. Next base: position 59,621,134 of record NC_056730.1, on the reverse strand, counting down.
ATGTTGATGAAATATCAAGCAGTTTCCTCTAACACAAGGATCACAACTGCATCCATATTGCATGTTACTTCACACCATTATCAGAGTTACATTATTACTAATTATAACAATAATGAGTCATGAATTCTTTATTTCTCTTACCTGAGGTGGACACAAAAGGGTTAACGGATTGATGACCATATCTCATTGTCATTATTTCTGCATAGGATCCACATCTAATCCAATTGTGTGGTTGGATTCTCTTTGCTTGGACATTTTTTCATTTTCTGTTTTTGAAAATCACATTTTGACACAGTCTTTCTATGGCGCTACTGGACTAGCAAACATTTTATATAGGTGACTCAGGACTGATTTGTGCATCATGTTTTAACTGTAGTACGGGGAGTGTTTCAGGATTGCTTTATATCTGTGCAGGAAAATAATCAAGTATTGACCATCATCTAACTAATTCTGCACTGGTGGGTATATGATCCAATACTTTGTCCAGCTACAGCTGTAATCATTAATAGATTTTTCAGATCATTCTCTGACTTATATAGTTAAATGTCTAAAAGTGATTTGTAAGATATTTGACAATCATATTAAGACTCACATCCATACTAGATGCATCGTCACAAATAGCATTGAATACTGAAGCATGGTGTACAGGGCTAAGGCATTTATAAAAGATCATACTAGAGCAATTACTGACCATTCATTCCTCCTGTTTAGCTTCCTGTATGCACCCAGTATTTTGGCAAGGCTTCCAGCCTCCTTCACTAATAAACTGGAAGATACCTACAAAAAGACAGTAATCCCAGCAGGAGGGCATTTCTACTTACAGCAAGTGAAAGTTCAAGTGAACGTAAATAATTTAAATGATGTAATGTTCTTAGATACTATGTATGACCTGGCCTGTCATCAATTATTGTATAATTCATCCATTATTCCATTCATTCGTTCTCCAATCACCTCTCAAACCACCTCAGGGTCCTGATGAAGGTAGAGTCTACTTCCACACTCACTGGGTACAACTCAGGCAAATTACTATCGCATGATTCAAAAGTGTATCACAGGTGGCACCACCCCATACTCAAAACACTCACATTTACAGGTAACTTGGATGAGGAAATTGGAGCATCAAGGGGAAACACCATGCAGGCTCAGGAAGCATGCACAGACAGTATATAAAAGGTACCAAAGAACCAAACTGGAGAGCCACTTGCTATGAGGTGGTGATGCCAAATGCTGTGATACTCTACCAACCTGTGCCAGCAATTGACCAACATTATCAAATATTCATACATTATAGTCTCATCTTGGGTTATTATCCAAAATTCAAATATTGTACACTATTTGAATGCCACTACACTAAAAATCAGAGGGGCACCTTTGTAACTTGTGGAAAGACCTGCCAGCAGTCATGGAAACTCAACCTATGGAGCATATATGGCCATATGCTCCAACAAGCCAGCAGTTCACTCATGATATCTGGCTTTTAAGCAAGGGTTCAAACTGATCCTCAGTCATACCTTATCAATAACGGGTCTGGATTTATGTCAATAGATCTCTATCACTTTTATTGAATCTTGTTTCCGCAAAAATATTTCACTGAAATCATTTTTAGCAAAACTCAAAACAAGTGTTGTGGTGACAAGCCTTCCTGCATCATCCATGTGGGGGCCATCCTCCACCTCTCTGAACTTAAATATACCTACTACAAGGTTACACAACAATGGAAAAAAGGAAACTCCCACTACCACTTAAAGTGGTTTTAGCAGAACATTTTCACTGAAAAGGCATTTTCAAAAGTGATGTTGTTAGAGTGACACATTTCCACTGGCTTTTCAGATGCAGAGTGTGTTTCTACTCAGTCTTAGCCATAGGTGCCGGAAGCTGTTAAAGACTGGGGGGTGAAGGGTGACATGGGCACTTAGTGAACCAAAAAGGACAATTTTTTATAACTATTTGCTACCACAATGTAGGTTCACTTGGAGGACATTTTAAGCTTAGCCAATTCCCTTTTGGTGCTTGAATTAACATTTTCTGATTGGTCTTAGATATCCCCATGGCTGATAATTGTATATTAGCCCTAGTGAGAACAACTGTGATCATACCATAGATAATTTGAAGAGGTCATGTAATGGATGCAGCATTTAGGAACTGCCTCTATCCATTAGTGGCATGAGGGGAAATCCTGGAGTACATTTTCTATTACCCATCCTTAGATCCAAGTTGCATTTGAATAAGGACGGATGAGCTCTGTTTTATTTGTATGGATAGTCTGTTCTGAAACAGTGGTAGCCTCTGTGATATATATCCATCTCTCCACAACATTCAGTTTAGATACCTAGACCGAGTATTTCTGATGCCATTTGACTTGCTGATGTTCAGTAGGTCCATCTGTATTAAGTCAGAGGATGCCTTGTATGCCAGACATGTCACCTCGCAGCACTCTGTAGGATACTGAGTATAATAATAAATCTTTGAGGTGGTCCATGCAAGACCTATTGTTTAGGACTTGTATCCTTTTAGTAAGGTATCTCTGAAGGTATTCCAATTGTTGCATGGGGCTTGACAGATAATGCCAAAGTGGGCATTATACAAAATGATTGACTTAATGAGAGCTTTGTAAAGGGGGACAACAGCATCTCTAGATCTAGTTACAATCAGTTTGCTTATAAGCTGTGCAATATAAAAAGGCTTTCTTATGACTCTGGGCACATGTTGGTCAAAAGTTAGGTCACTGTACACACAAGTTCCCAAATGCCAAACAATTGGATCAGTTCTCAGAGGGCATTGTCATGATTTTGACACCAGTTATTATTTGGGGCAAACCTTCCTGCATGATGGTCAAGTTATTTGGGGATTCAATAACTTCTCCTAGCTTGCAGTCATCTCAAACTTAGCTGGTTAAAGCTCTTTGGTATTTTCATTTACCTTTGAGATGTATATGCCAAACAGAAAAAGTCTCAGAACCGAACCCTGGAGGACTCCATTGGTGACTGGTCTCTTCCCCTGTTTTGATCTCCTGCATCCTGTGAGCCAAGTTGGCAATCCAGCTAATGATGCAAGTGTTTGTTCCTACATTATTCATCTTTTGTACTACACCTTAGTAGGGGATTGTGTCAAAAGGCTTGACTAGGTCAAGGTAATGTGGTGTGAACTGTTTTACCTTCATCCATTGCTTTGGTAACAAGAATAATGCTTAAAATTTGCCCATGATTTTGAGCTTTTCACACGTTCCTCTGGGCTGTTTTCAAACACATTTTTAGGGCCATGCATACATGTATGCATTCCTTGACTCACCTTCCTGATTGTATTAAATTATATTCCTTGTATAATGCAGCACACTTGTTAGACTTAAATTTATTGTTTAAACATTTTTTCCAGTAGGCAATGAAACAAAAATGCATTAACGAATAATGACAAAACTGCCCTATTCAGAACATTTCTATCATAAAGGTCTACTTCCGCACACATTTTGAACATTTTTCTAGTAGGCAATGAAGCAAAATGCATGCACCGATAATGACAAAACTGCCCTATTCAAAACATTTCCATGATAACAGTCTACTTCCACACACAACTGCATTTTAAATTTGTTTGAACATTTTTCCAGTAGGCAATGAAGCAAAATGCATGCACCAATAATGACAAAACTGTCCTATTCAGAACATTTCCATGATAACAGTCTACTTCTACACACAATATATAAATACAGAATCACAGTAGACTGTAAGCCATAGGCATGTTGCACAGCTTCTTGTAAATTATTTTTAAATGGGGGGGAGGCAAAAGGTAAAAAACCAGGGGCACATTTTAAACATTGTGTGTATAATTTTGGAAAGTTGCTTGCATAAAATGTTGTTACTACCATGCATTTCACTGCCAACTCTTGAACCCAGAACACTACAGTCAGAGCAACATACCACGTAGCTAAACCAGCAGTTTCTTGAAAGACAGGAAGACAAACTTAAATGGCTATCATATCATTTAGTGAATTCAGTTCTCACTTCTCACCATAGCTCTCAAACTCTTAGCACAAAAATACAGAACAGAGCCAATAATGGGGGAATATAGCCCCAAAATAGGGACACATTTCAAATACTGATTTTATAACCTTAGAAAATTGCTAGAATAAAAGGTTTTGTTTTACCACTCCTGCAAAGAAAAAATAGAACAAAAATGTGAGGTATAAATTCACAAGTGATGGTGGCTAGGGACTTTAGGCTCTTTTTACCTGTACCCAAGGTAGAGGGTTTGAGCCTGAGTACTGCTAGCCACCAGATGTATCCAGCGGGGGGCATTTTCACACAAGCACACATTGTGATTTACTGCTTACTAAGTACATCGTTCCTTATAATAAAAGGAATGATCCTATTTTACATAAATGAAAAATATCAATTTCTTGTACTTTAGCTACATATTCTTAGTTGCTCATGGCTACATCCATTTAGAAAAGCACCTGAATTATTTACATTTTAGCAAATAAAAGAAACGGCAGACAAGCAGTGAAACATTTGCCCACATTTCTGTTTCTAGATAAGGTAACAAACATGGGCTGCCTGACTGTTAGTCTAACTATTATCAATATTCTGTCACTTCATTCCACATAGAGACAGGACCTTTCTGCAAATGGCCACCCCATATATTACTAGCAAGGCATCTGTCCTGTCCAAGTGAAGTAAAGCGACATGTCACAGTCAAGTAAAGATATAAAAAAGCCTTGGACTGAAATAGTAATCTGAGAGGGAAACTATAACTGATATACGAGGCTGAATTTACAAAAACAGAAAAAAAAAACATAGGGCAGGATTCAGGAAGGCTTACACGGAGTTTAAGAGTAGTGTAAGCCTTCTTGTAAGCCTCTCGATCCAGGAACAGCCCAAACCTCCGTGTAAGAGACAGCTAACACGTCTCTTACACGGACTGGGCGTGGAAATGCTCAATACCTCATTTGCAGCTGAAAGATATGCAAATGAGGTATTTGAGCGATCCAAGAAGCCCAAACCAGTCCGTGTAACGGACGTGTTAGCTGCAGAAATGTACTCAGCTGACAACTGAGTACATTTCTGCAAAATTGACAACGGAGCTATGTCAGCTCCAAATAAAGGGTGCATATGTTTCATTTAGCATGCCAATGGCCAAATATGTGGCCATTGGCATGAAAAAGTGTTGCAAAAATATTTTAAATAACTTTTTTTTTTTCGTGGGATTATGATGTTTAACTGCAGCGCACACCCGCACAAACGGGGTGTGCTGCCTAAAACTGAAAACCGAAGCTTATAAGCCCACAATTGTGGGATTTATGTATTACATGGAATGTCAATGGAGGGACTAGCAGACCAAAAACAATATGGCCTCCGTGTAGTGGTTGTCAAGGGGGGGAAGCTCCGTGTAAGACATGTAACTAAGCATTACTAGGCAATCCTATGTAAATGAGGGTTACAATACTGAATCACACTGCCACATAGGTAATGAGCACTTTCTGAGTAGTGTAAGAGTTACAGAAGGGGGAGGAACAGAGTAAGAGGTAGGTGACATCACGGGGGGGAATGATAGAAATAAATGTATCAGATTGGAGGGCAATGTAAGGTGACAGATGACAGACAGACATCAGGGAGAGAGGTGTGTCCCAACAGAACACTAGAAAAGTCAAGAAACAGAGGGTGCACACTATCCCTACACTCAAACTTTCTTGATATACGTGCATGCGCGTGTGTGCGCACGTGTAAGGCAAGTTCAACATGTGGGAGCGTGTTGCAAACCGTTTGCAATGGTTTGCATGGGCGTGCACGTGTGTAAGGCAGTGTGCACGCGTTTTACCGTGAATCAGCCAAGTTCACACCGTGTAAGGATGTGTGCGCGCGTGTAACACCGTGTAAGAATGTGTGCGCGCGTTTAAGTAACTGTGAGTGTGCTTAAGTTGGTGTGCACATTGCTCCCCCTGAGGAAACAGAGAGATAACAGGAAACAACCAAAATACGGGGAAACTGCCAGAAGATACTGCTGGAGTTAATTGGTGGAAACAATTGGAAGCAGGCAATTACACAGGCAGACTAGAAGCCCAACCCAGCACTTAAAACACTGCAAACAGCAGTGCAGGGTGTTTCTCACAAGAGATACTGCAAGAAAGTAAGCTATCAGAATTGAAAACTGAAAAAAGCTGAACTCAGAGCAGAAATGCTAGGGGCTGCCATAGCTGTTATAATCAGGCATAAGCGAATTGCTGAGGGTGGTGACAATGCAGATGCTGACAGACAACCCAGGGTGAGGAGAAGGAGAAGAGTATACAGGCCCAGGGCCACCTACCATGGGTTACATGAGCTGGAGATAGTAGAGCGCTACAGAGTGGACAGAGACCTTCTGCAGCAAATTGTTGAGCTGTGCAGGCCACGCCTCACACACAGAACCGACAGAGGGGAACCCATCCCAGTGGAAACCAAGGTATGTGTTGGCCTAAGAATACGAGCAACAGGTACCTTCCAAAGACCAACTGGTGATATGATGGGGATATCACAGGCATCAGCCTCCAGGGTACTGCACCAGTTCCTGGATGCCATGTCAGCACATGTCGGGGATCATGTATATTTCCCCAATGCCCATGAGGTTGTGGCCAGCAATATGCGTCTCTTCCAGCAAATAGCGGGATACCCTGAGGTATTGGGTGCAATAGACTGCACGCACATATGCATCAAAGCACCAGCCGGTGAGCGGGGTAGAGCCTACATGAACCGCAAGGGCTTCCCCTCCATCAACTGCCAGGTCGTGTGTGATGCCCAGGGCATAATAATGAATGTGTGTGCTGGCTGCCCTGGGAGCTACCACGATTCCCACATCTGGCATCTGAAGCAGCTGTACCAATCATTTGCCAGTGGGGACTTCCCACACGGACACCTAGCGGGGGATGCAGGTTACGCACTTGAGCCGTGGCTGATGACACCCATCAGAAATGCACACACACCTGAACAGGAACGCCATAATGAGGCACACGCACAAACATGTAATGTCATAGAGCATGTGTTTGGGCTGCTCAAGTCACGGTTCTGGTGTCCGGACACATCTGGTGGAGCCTTGCAGTACACACCAACTACATGTACCCAAATGATCATGATATGTGCTATGCTACATAATATGATCCTGTGGAAACAGCTGCAGCAGGACCAGCATAGGGCTGGGCCAAACATACCCCCACCATTGCCAAGGCCACCACAGGCAGAGGGTGACTCGGAGGAGGAACAACCTGACCTTGCCCCAGTAGGCAGAAGGAGGCGTGCCCAGTATGCTCTGGCCTTGGCAAAGAGGCAACGCATAGCACATACACTTGGTCAGTAGGAACACTGGGACTGATACCCGCTCTGACTCACTCATATAGTAACAGGGATGCCTAACATGACACAACATGCTTCCAAACATGTACAGGGAGTGTAGTATGTGCATCCGACAGAGGCAGCCCTGCAGCACCACCTGAGGCATGAATGCCATGTGTCAAGTAATGTAACACCATGTACCATATGCACACCTGAGGACCCTGACTAACATCCACCCTCACCAATCACAAACCACAAAAACACAAACCCACATTCATAGGTACCACAAGGGATAGGGACCTAGATGTAATGCTACCCAATGCCAGAAGTATAAACAGCAAGATGCATGCAGTGTAAACGCACACAGTATAGAGGATATAGATATCAGTGCTGTAATAGACAACTGGGTCAAAGCCCACATCAGCACCCTAACACTACCAGGTCACACCTCATACAGTGATGTACATGTGCAAAAACATGGAACAAGCTACAAAACGAGGGTGACTAGCAATAAATGTCATGGATAACCACACCCCCATGTTGGTACCACAACAAGAAGCAACATGGATTAGCCATGGTCAAATACCAATTGCTAAAACTGCCTACTACTATATAGCTTGCTGCAGACCACTGTCCTAATAGCAGGAACCGCACCAGGCCTGTGTTCATAGGTTCATAGGTTCATACTAGACTATCTGCCCTAGGGCATATATAAGCCTAGCCCAGAGTTTTGTGGCTTCCGCCACCCCTTCAGTTCTAAGGATAATATGCCCATTATTTTGCTGTGCCTCTGTCAAGCAGTGACACTGATGTTATCCCTGGGGTATACCTGCGATCCCCCATCCATTGGTCATGATTTCTCTCGAACAAAGCCAGCGAGGTGCTCAGCCTCACATGTACCAGGATGTTGTTCCACAGCATAGGGAGTCTCTGGGTGATGAATCTGTCCCTCCAGCATGCCCTATTAATAGCCGTGTTGAGGTTTAAGTCTCTTGCCCTTGTAGATCTGATGGATTTAGAGGTTTTGAGGTGAAGCATGTTCATTAATTCCGGGTTGGACATGGCCTAGTATGTCAGGCACAGGCCACCTCTGAGCAGATGGTAAGCGACTGAATAGAGCTGGAGTTCCTTCCGTCTGGCAGCATAAGACATACATTTGAGACCTTTTATCCTTCTGGTGAGGAATGTTTGGGGCCTGTCCAATTGCTGCAGGTGTCGGGTCAGATACATTCCGAATGGGGCATTGTACTCAATCATTGGTCTGATGAGTGATGAGTACAGGGGAACAATGACCTCCCTTGATCTAGATGTGAATCCCTGCATGATCAGGTGGGCAATGTAGAAGGTCTTCCTAACTACTTTGGCAACGTGAGTGTCAAACGAAAGGTTACTGTCAACCTGGGTGCCCAGATCCCTGATAACCTCTCCTGTGCTTAGAGGATTAACACCTATATGGGCACTAGGGGTAACCTTGTTCTTCCTGAAGGGTATGACTATGCATTGTTTAGTGTTTAACTTTAGGCCATGGCTCTGGCACCAGTTATCCATTTCTATGAGACCCATCTGAAGGATGTCTGTGTCAGATGGGTTTTCAACTATGGTTCCCAGTTTGCAGTCATCTGCAAACTTTGTCAGCCATAATCCTCCTGTGTTTGCTTGTACTTCTGAAAAGTAGATGCCGAACAAAAGTGGGCCCAGGACTGAGCCCTGTGAGACACCACTTGTGACAGGCTTGGAGTGTGACATGGCGCCAGCAACCTTGACCCTGTGGGTTCTGTCACTTACCAGTTTGTAACCCATCTTGTGACGTATGGGTTTACATTTAAGCTGGTGAGTTTGTCAATGATACCCAAGTGGGGTATTGTATCGAAAGCCTTTGCCAGGTCAAGGTAGGCTGTGTGGACTGCCTTGCCCTCGTCAATGGCCTTGGTGACCATTTTGAAAAAGTCAACCAAGTTTAAAAGGCATGATCGCCCTTGACAAAGCCAAACTGGGTTGGATCCAAAGTCTGCAAGTCCCCTATGTCTTCATTTATGAGTTCCATTATGATCCTCTCCATAGCTTTGCAGACCAGGCTTGTCAAGCTGATGGGACGGTAGTTTCCGGGGTCGGTGGAGGCACCTCCTTTGTGAAGTGGGACCACCATTGCCGTACGCCACTCCTTGGGTACGTATCCTGAGGTGAGGCTAAGATTAAACAGCTGCCCTAACTGGGGGTTTAATTCCTCATTGAGTTCATGGAGCACACAACCGGGGACACCATCTGGTCCCATGGATGCTGTGTTTCTCGCCTTGGATAGAGCAGTTCTCACCTGAGCATTTGAGATGTTTGGGGGGCTACAATCCCCTGGTATAGATATCCCTCCCTTTGGGTGGGGGGGGGGAATCTGCACTGAACCTGTCAGCCAGTATGTTGGCAATGTCTGTAGGTTCAGTGATTTTTACATCATTATGAACTAATTCTGAGCATATCTGGGAGTCTCCTCCCAGGTTTCCAACATAGCTAAAAAAGGCCTTATGATTGTGTTTTGAGTCCTTAGTGAGTTTTCTCTCAAAATGTGCCCTGGATGATTTTATGGGAGATCTCAGTTCTTTACTTATAATGAGCAGGGGTGTCTTCCCTTCTACGGATTTTGCTCTATCTTGTAGTAGCTCCTTCCTTCTGATGTAGAGCTTGTTTATGGCTGGGGTCCACCAGACTGCATGCATGCCTTTGGTACAAAGAGTCTTTGTTTTGTTTGGGATTGCCTGATCCATGCAGTCCTGGAGGTGCTGGTAGAAGGCATTTGTAAGTGATTCAGTGGGGTTTCCGCTGGCTTGGGGGTCTTGAAAGAGACCACACCAGTCTTTAGAAGTGTGAAGTCGACTTTTGAGAAGTTCTTCACTGTGGTCTTTTTTATCTGGGGTGGGGGCGGGATGTGGACTTCCAGTGAGATTAGTTTATGATCTGATCTCACCAATGATGGGTATACTTCTGGTGTTGAACATTGTGACCCCATGTTCGTGATGATGTGATCTAGTATGTTGTCTCCTCTTGTGGGGATGGTGACTAGTTGTTCCATGGCATATGAGGTTATGAACTCTAGGAACCTTTGGGCTAGAGTGTTGGGGCTTGAGTAGTGATCCCAGTCTATATTTGGATAGTTGAAATCACCCAGTATGATGGTGTTTGGAGATACATTTATCCCCTCCAGTGTTTTCAGGAAAGCTGTGTGAGGTTCCTGAGTTTGAGAGGGTGGCCTGTAACCTGCTACAAACTGCCGAGCAGTCTTGCCTACGGTTAATTGCACCTGGATGGTCTCCGATGCATCGTGTGTTGCCACCAACCTTGAGGTGAGGGTGTCCTTGATGAATATGGACACCCACCCTTCTTTCTTGGTGTCGTCCGGATTTTGGGGCTGGAATGCATGATATGAGGTAACACCTGATACTGCCGGGGTGCTGTCAGGAGCCTTGAACCAGGTTACAGTCACAGCACAGACATCGATGTTCTCCATACTGAGAAGGGCTTCGAGTGCGTGCATCTTGAGGTTGAGACGTCTGGCATTGAGCAGCATTACCCTTAGTTTATTTCCTTTTTTGTGTTCTAGGGTGGTAGGTTTAGAATCTGAGCCTTGCCTAAAAAAGGCACAATGGGGGTGGCAAGAGCCTTAGCCAAATTCCGGAAGCCCAGGGGTGACAGGTGCAAGCCATCCCCTGCGAATCAGCGTGGCTTGTCCAGCATGTCATCCCAGGCAGACGGACATTGGATCCCCTTTGAATGACACCATAGATTAAGCCAATTATTACAGCTGATCATCTTGTCTCTGTATTGTGGCATCATTCTTGGTGAAGGTAGGATACTGCTCAAGGTCAGGGTCATACCTGCCTGGGCTACATAATCAGAGAGCTCCTCTATGTCTCTTTTCATATAGTCCAGGGAGGTACATCTCAGGTCGTTCACACCAGCATGGACAATGACTGAGTCATACTTGTACTTGCAGTTGAGTGACCTGAGTGCTTGCATTATGCGGTGGATTCCAGCGCCCAATAGGCAGCTTACTGTGACCTTCTCCTTACTCAATCTGGTGAGCGGGATGTCAGTGTGTCTGACTATGGAGTCACCTATGACGGGTGTGTCTGGCATTGTGTTTGGCCTTAAGGGCTGTGAATGTTTGGCACACTGACTCTGTGGTCTATGTGTTGCATGTGCTGTGCCCTGTGGAGGCAGTTGTTTGGGTGTCTGCTTTGGTGGCCTCTGCTGTTATGGTAGATCTGTGATCAGAGGCTCCGAGTATGTCTTTGTGTGTTTATGTGTATGATTTGAAGTTGTGATAGTGCTATGTGAGACTGGGTTTGTCGTGTGTGTGGTTACCTTCTCCTCCTCTCTGGTCTTGCCAGTCCTATGTTGAGAGAGCTCAGCCTCCAGTTTGGCTATATAGTTGCATCTCTTGCATGTATTTGTGTTTTGTGGGAGAAGGAGAGGGTTGTCTGTGTACATGAGTCAATTGTAACATTGCCTCAATATTCCCAGGTTCACCAGCTGAGCAGGAGAGGACACTAGCAACTGATCCCTTAACATGCTAGAAGGAATAGACAAAAAACTGTTGGAAGACAGGAAGATATCAAGCCCCCCAAACCACATTATATTGCTTGACTGACAATACCTACACATACACCATAGTTTCATAGTTTCATAGTTTACTACTAGGCTATCTGTGCATTTATAAGCCTAGCCATAGTGATGTGGCTATTGCCACCCCTTATAGTGGTAATAAGTGTACAGAATAGATTCCGAATATTGTGCCTCTCACTTAGTAGTTACACATTATGACCCCCGTACATAATTGAATACCTTGACTGTGCCTCTGTCTAGTAGTGACACAGGGAGGACTCCTGGGGTAAACCTACAATCCCACATCCAGTTGTCCAGACTTCTCTTGAAGAGAGTCAGTGAGGGACTCTGTCTAACATGAACTGGGATACTCTGCTAGAGTGTGAGAAGCCTCTGAGTTATGACTCTGTCCCTCCAGCATGTCCTATACATGTATGTGCTGAGGTTCAAATCTTCAGCTCCCATGGTTCTGGTGGATTTGGATTGCTTGCAGTGGAGCATGTCCACCAAATCCTGATTGGACATGGTCTTGTATGTCAGGCATAGGTCACCTGTAAGTATGCGGTATGCCACTGAATAAAGCTGGATTTCCTTTAGTCTGGAAGCATATGACATGTGTTGTAGACCCCTGATCTCCTTGGTAAGGTACTTTTGGGGTCTCTCCAGCTGTTGCAAGTGCTGGGTGAGGTACATACCAAATGGGGCTTTGTATTCAATCATGGGCCTGATAAGGGAGAAGTATAGTGGTACAATGACCTCCTGTGATATGGATGGAAAACCCTTCATGATAAGGTGGGCAAGATAGAAAGTCTTTCTAACCACTTTGGCAACATGGGTGTCAAATGAGATGTCACTATCTACATGTGTCCCCAGGTGTCTGATTTGTTTTCTGTGCTCAGTGGGTTGCTGTCTATGTATTGATTTGTGGGTACTTTGTTCCTCCCAAAGGGGATGACTACACATCAGTTGCAGTCAGTTTCAGGCCATGATTCCGGCACCAGCTATCTGTCTTTGTGACGGCATTCTGTAGGATGTGTGTGCCGGCTGATGTATTCACTTATGGTGCCTAGGTTGCAGTCATCTGCAAACTTTGTCAGCCACAACGCTCCTATGTTTGATTTCACATCTGAAAAGTAAATGCCAAATAAGAGGGGTCCCAGGACAGATCTTTGTGGGACACCACTTGTGACTGGCTTTGAATCTGACAAGGCACCTGCAATGTCGACTTTATGGGTTCTGTTTCTTAGCCATTTTGCAAACTATCCTGTGACATATGATTTTATATTTCAGCTGTTGAGCTAGTCTATGATGCCTGAGTGGGGTATTGTGTCAAAGGCCCTAGCCAAGTGCAGGTAGGCTGTGTGGACCGCGTAGCCCTCATCAATGGCCCTACTGACAGTATCAAAATAGTCAACTAGGTGCAAAAGGCAGGATCTTCCCTGTACAAAGCTGAACTGGGTGGGATCAAGGGTCTGTAGGTCACCAATGTCTCTGTTTAAGAGCTCCATAATGACTCTTTCCATAGCTTTGCAGACAAGGCTGGTTAAGCTTGTGTGGTGGTAGTTCCCAGGGTCTGTGGAGGCATCTCCTTTGTGGAGTGGGACCACTGTTGCTGTACGCCAGTGTTCAGGTACATATCCTGTAGCAAGGCTAAAGTTAAATAGCATTTGTATATACGGGTTTAGCTCCTTCTGGAGTTCACATAGCATGCAACTGGGGATACCATCAGGCCCCATTGATGCTGTGTTCTTGTCTTTTCTGAGTGCGGCTCTCACATGGACATCTGAGATGACAGTGAGATTACATTCATCTGTGATAACTATCTTCTGTTGAGGGTGAGGGAGGGGGAAAATTGCACTGAACCTGTCTGCCAGAATGTTGCCAATATCTGTCAGGTCACTGAAATATATGTTGTTGTGTACCAACTCAGAGCATATCTGAGGGTTCCCACCCAGGTTTCTGACATAACTGAAGAAGGCAGTGTGGTTATCTTTATTGTCTTTGGTGTTTATGTCTCAAAGTTGACCTTGGATGTCTTTATGAGAGAATGTAGCTTTTTACTAGTGCTGATCACAGCTGCCTTCCCTTTAGGAGATGTAGCTCTGTCTTGCATTAGTATCCTTCATCTGTTATACAGTTTGTTTATGGCTGGGGTCCACCAGACAGGCCACTTTCCCTTGGTGGAGAGGGTCTTGTTTTTATTTGTGATTGCATGGTCCATGCTATCTCGGAGATGTCCGTAGAAAGTGTCTGTGAAGGAGTCACCATTGTGTGTTGTGGTTTCCACTGGCCCAGTGGGCTTAACGGATACCATTATGTCAACAAAATGGACCAGCACGTAAAGATTGCTCCAACATGAATTTATTTAAAAAACATTGTTTCTAAATATAATGGTGATACACCATTATAAAAGCAAACCGGTTTCGGCTCAAACCAAGCCTTTATCAATGCACAAAATCTGAAGAACTTAAAAGTCTCTCCGCCATTTTGGTTCTATTTTTATACTCCTTCTCTTAAAGAGACATACACATGTACTGACAAATCATAGTTCTAGGGTTGAAAAAAAGACAACTATTGGAAACAAATTGTCATATGTATATATAACATTATTAGGGAAATATGATGATAGATCAAACATGAAAAATGAAGTAATCAGTGATCACTAGTATGGCAATAAAATGTGTCCACACATACAATCCACTAAGGCCAGGCAAAACAAGTAGAATCTGTGAATCCAGTGGCAATGTGACACCTGTCCCAAGTACACACACAACAACAACTCACCCCAATAAATACAAATGTATGTGATAGACGCAACCAGGTAGCCAAACCGGGGCCTGAGCACCCCCAAATCAGTACTGTCAAAACTAGTCAGGAGGACAAGGTAACCACATACACCACAAACCCAGTCCCACATAGACCTACAACGACTGTAAACCAAACACATAAACACAAAACATTCCCAGAGGCCCTAATTACAAACACACAACACCAACACAAGCCTCCAAAGCAGACACCCAATAAAACAAACTCCAGACATAGCACATGTAACACATAGTACACAAAGCTGGTGTGCCAAACAGTCACAGGACAGAAGGAGGAACAACATGCCTGATACAGTTGTAATAGGTGACTCCATAGTGAGACATGCTGCTGTCCCAGGGATGGCTTGCACCTGTTACCCATGAGTGTCTGGATATTGCCTAAGGCTTTTGCAAACTACAGAGATCCTCCCGTAGGCAAGGCCGAAAAGAGCAACCCACCACCATAGAAAACAAAACTGGAAAGAAACAGAAGGGTAATGCTGATCAATGCCAGATGTGTAAACCTCAATATGCATGCTCCTGAGGCCCTCCCCAGTATGGAGAACATTGATGTCTGTCCAGTGATACAAACCTGCTGCAAGCCTCATGACAGCACACCAGCACTACCAGGTAATACCACATATCATGTGTTATGGCCACAAAACCTGTAACAAAACATAAAAGGAGGGTGAGTATCAATATCCAGCAGAGACAGCCATACGTCCAGTTAACTGACAATGCCTATGTCATTGCAGTCCACCCATGTGCAACTAACTGTAGGCAAGACTGCTGTACAGTCTGTAGCATGCAACAGACCACACTCTCACACACAGGAACCCCACCCCACTGTCCTGAATACAGTGGACAGTATGAATGTACCACCAAATACAAAACAAGGTACACACAAATTACCACATAGGTGGTAAACCATTATGTGTGGAAGGAGTAATCAGGGACCTAGTGACACAAGTGGACAGTCACCTGTTATGTGACAGCCACATCGCCAATTTGTCTAGGAAGACTGTCTATATTGGACACTGTATCATGAAAGGATTCACATCTACGTCAACAAAGGTCATTGTGCCCCTATACTGTTCCCCTATCAGACCATATTGTAATACAATGCCTCATTTGGGATGTACATTACCTGGCACCTGCAGCAGTTAGAAAGACCTCAAAGGTACCTCAGCAAGAGTCAGAAAGGGTCTCAAATATATCTCATATGCTGCCTGGCTGTAGACACCACAGCCGAATGCAGTCACATACTGCCAACACAGAGGCATTGTATGTCTGTTGTACAAGTCCATGTCCAACACAGAAGTAATGGACATGCTCCACCCCAGAAAACTCAAAGCCATCGGAGCTGTGTGAGTCAGAGATGTCAACCTTAACACATAATCAAATAGGATGTGCAGGAGGGACAGATACCCAACCCTGAGTCTCTCCACACCCTGGAACAGAATACCACTATATGTTAGGCAGAGCCCCTCACTGACACTCTTCAACAGGAAGTTAGCAAAATGGATGGATAATTGTAGATGTACACTGGGGGTCTTTACTGTGTCATGTCCAGACAGAGGCACAGCTAAGTAAATCATAAGTGGCCATAATATTCACATAGCAAGGGGTGGCAAAAGCCACATGCACTGTGGCTAGGCTTACAAATGCCCTATGGTGGATAGCCTAGTATGAACCTATGAACCTATTATGATACAAATTGTACAGGACACTAAGGATAACCCCAAGGCTGCTGCAACTGATGGTAGTAAGCGTGTTGTGAATTCCTGGATATGCTCTGGATCACACAAATATTACAAACAACATACCAAACACACACACGTATTGCCAACATACATCCTGACAGGTGCAGTGCAAACCACCCTCATAATGCCAAATATCTTTCCCAGCAGACTGCTGCCTCCCTGACATTATGTCAGCCTTACCACAGGATATGTACCCAAAGAGCAGTGTACAACAACAGCGGTTGTTCTCAAGAAAGGTGTCGCCTGAATGGATACTAAAAACAACCACCACAGAATCCAGAGAAGCTTAGTCTGCACAGCTATGGAAAGGATCAGCATGTACCGCAGACATAACGATATTGGGGATTTATTGACACCCGACCCTACCCAGTGTGGGTTTATGAAGTGCAGACCCCGTCCCTAAACATGTGTGACTCAGTTGAAACAGTGATTGAGGTCACTGATGAGGGCAATGTGGTCCATACAGTGTAGCTGGACCTTGCAAAGCCTTTCATACAATACCCTACGTGTTCAATATAGATATGCTCACCAGCTTATATATACACCCCAATGTCACTAGAGGGGTTGCAAACCAGACCAACGACAGAACTGACATGGCCAGACATGCTGCAGCCATGTCAGACTACAAACCACATATAACAGGTATCCCACAAAGCTTGGTCCTGGGACCTTCCCCGTCTGGTATATATGCCCCATAGGTACAGGCCAACATGTAAGGACTGTGCCTGAACATGTTTGCAGAGGACTACAAACCGCCTAACATATCTGACACTCCAGCTGACACAAGCATCCCACAAAAGGGCCACATAGAAACAGACAACCGGTGCCATAGCCATGTCAGCATGTGAAATGGAGAAAACTGTATAGTCAACCTCTGTGGATATACAGTAAGTGACCACCAATTACCACATAGGTGTTAACCCATTACATACTTAACATGTAATGACAGACCTGGGTACACAAGGTGATAGATATCCTGCATTGGACAAACATGTGGCTGTAGTGTTAACAGAAACAATCCATATACCAACCTAATCATGAAGGTTATGACATCTAGATAAGGGGAGGTCATTGTGGTTCTGCAGTTATCCTTCATCAGTGTTACAAATGACCACAACAGCCCCTGTGGGCTGTACCTCAGCAGACACCTCCATTAACTGTAAAGTCCACAACAGTACCTCACCAGGAGTATCAAAGAGCTTGAACACATGTAATGTGTTGCCTGATTAAACAGAGTGCAACTCCACACACTGCCACCCAGACGCAAGCTGTGCCTGATGTAGAAAGCCATGTCCAAGCTGGAATCAATGAACATGCTGCACCTTGTACAATCTGAATGGCAGTGAGCTATGCACATGAGGTACCTGAACCCCAGCACTGACATACATAGGACAAGCTGTACTGCATTATCCATAACACAGAAGCCACCCCCATGCATGAGTAAACTACCAGTACAGGTTATCCATAGAGTCACTCATTGATTCTCCTCAACAGGAATCTTAATGAGTGGATGGGAGATGGTAGGTTTACCCTGGGTATCAATGTTATGTCACAGGTAGACAGAGGCACAGTATACTAAACAAGACATATGTCAGGGCAAACTACACTTACAATGTGTCGAAGGACAAACACACTCTCTGACTAGCATTAGAAATGGCCTAGGGCACATGGGTAGTGTTTGCCAATGTACACCTATGTTGTGGAATACACTACTGATGTTGGATGAGGCTGTTGTAAGTAGTTCATATCTGAACATAATGCAACATGGTCAGATAGGTTCATAGGTTCATAGGTTTATACTAGGCAATCTGCCCTAGGGCAATTATAAGCCCAACCCAGAGTTTTGTGGTGTACGCCACCCCTTATATGGAAACAATACTGTGCCCATTAGTTTGTCGTGCCTCTGTCCAGCAGTGACACAGAGCCGATCCCCAGGGTAAACCTATGATCTCCCATCCACAGGTCAAGATTCCCCTTGAACAGATCCAGCGAGGTGCTCTGCCTCACATGGACCGGGATTGTATTCCACAGCATAGGGAGTCTCTGAGTGATAAATCTATCCCTCCAATATGTCCTACTTATATCCCTGCTAAGGTTTAAGTCACTTGCCCTAGTGGTTCTGGTGGATTTGGCGATTTTGAGGTGGAGCATGTCCATTACTTCCTGGTTGGACATGGCCTTGCATGTCAGGCACATGTCACCTTTGAGCAGATGGTATGTGACTGAATAGAGCTGGAGTGTCTTCAATCTGGCAGCATATGACAGATGTTGGAGACCCTTTATCCTTTTGGTGGGGGACTTTTGGGGTCTCTCCAATTGCTGCAGATGTCGGGTGAGATACATCCAGAATGGGGCATTGTACTCGATCATTGGTCTGATACGTGAAGAGTACAGGGGAACAATGACCTCACTAGATCTGGATGTAAATCCCTTCCTGATCAGGTGGGCAATGTAGAAGGTCTTTCTAGCCACGTTAGCAACGTGAGTGTCAGAAGAAAGGCCACTGTCAACCTGGGTCCCCAGGTCCATGATAACCTCCTCTGTGCTTAGAGGATTGCCACCTATATAGTAGCTTGGGGTTACCTTGCTTTTCCCGAAGGGTATGACTATACATGTTTTGGCATTTAACGTTAGGCCATGGCTCTGGCACCAGCTATCAGTGTCCGTGAGTCCCTTCTGAAGGATATCCGTGTCTGATGCACTGTCCACTATGGTGCCCAGTTTGCAGTCATCTGCAAACCTTGTCAGCCAAAGTCCTCCCATGTTGGCCTGTACCTCTGAGAAGTAGATGACGAACAATAGGGGGCCAAGGACTGAGCCCTGTCTGACACAACTTGTGACCGGCTTGGAGTCTGACATAGCGCCAGCAACTCTACCCCTGTGGGTCCTGTCCTTAAGCCAGTTTGCAACCCATCTTGTGACATATGGGTTTACATTTAGGTTGGTAGGTTTTTCTACAATACCCGAGTGGGGTATTGTGTCGAAAGCCTTTGCAAGGTCAAGGTAGGCTGTATGGACTGCCCTTCCCTCAGCAATGGCCTTAGTGACTGTTTTGAAGAAGTCAACCAAGTTCAAAAGGCATGATCTGCCCTTGACCAAGCCAAACTGGGACGAGTCCAATGTCTGCATGTCCCCTATATCTTTCTTTATGAGCTCCATTATGATCCTCTCCATAGCTTTGCAGACTAGACTTGTTAAGCTTATGGGGCGGTAATTACCAGGGTCCATAGAGGCACCGCCTTTGTGCAGATGTGCACAACTGGACCCTAACCAGGCTGTTGTGCACACTATGGAAATGTAAAGCAGTGATAGGACTAAAGCCCAGGATACTGTCCACCACAGTGAAAGTACTGAACCACTACACTATACAGTACTACAGTGTTAGGTCAGTATGAACGGATGTTGACAATTGTATGCAAAGTATCCCATGCAAAACCTGCAGGCACAGTATAATCCCTGTTGTGTTCACACAAAAAGCATTTGGACAGTAACTACACAACATGGCACAGAACACACAACCATAAACTGGAGATATTTGTTGAAGGTCACACTCATCCACAAATGTGATGGGCTGCAGAGTTCAACATATGGAAAGCTCACACTGGGCATGCTCACACACTTAGATAAATGAGACATCTTTCACACAACATGCCATGGGAAGGCTGAACTGGGCATGCTCACACACTTAGTCCAAATGTTCCTCTTAGCAACTGTGAAAACACACCAGAGGATGCTCATTCCCCTTTCTAGACACTGATGATGTCAGCACCCTATATCAGGAGAAAAGAAATCTCCCAGTAATCCGAATAGCGCGCTCTGCTAATGCGTCCGTCTCTAGTGTCATAACATAATTAGGTAGGGGTTTGAATCCAGCAAGTGTAAAGGGGGGTAAGTGTGTATGAAAGGAACATCCCTTTTGGCAAATGTGAAAACACACCACAGGATGCTCATTCCCCTTTCTAAACTCTGATGATGTCAGCACCCTATAAGTATATCAGGAGAAAAGAAATCTCCCAGTAATCCGAATAGCGCGCTCTGCTAATGCGTCTGTCTCTAGTGTCATAACATCGTTAGGTAGGAGTTTGAATCCAGTAAGTATGTATGAAGGGGTGTAAGTGTGTATGAAAGGAACATCCTTTTTGGCCACTGTGAAAACACACCACAGGATGCCCATTCCCCTTTCTAAACACTGATGATGTCAGCACCCTATAAGTATATCAGGAGAAAAGAGATTTCCCAGTAATGCGAATAGCACGCTCTGCTAATGTGTCCGTCTCTAGTATCATAACATAATTAGGTAGGGGTTAGAATCCAGCAAGTGTGTATGAAGGGGGGTAAGTGTGTCTAAAAGGAACATCCTTTTTGGCAACTGTGAAAACACACCACAGGATGCCCATTCCCCCTTTCTAAACACCAATGATGTCAGCACCCTATAAGTATATCAGGGGAAAAGAAATCTCCCAGTAATGCAAATAGCGCGCTCCGCTAATGCATCCATCTCTAGTGTCATAACATAGTTAGGTAGGGGCTTGAATCCACCAAATAGCAAGTGTGTGTGAAGGGGTGTAAGTGTGTATGAAATCACTTTTGGCAACTGGGAAAACACACTACATGATGCACATACACCTTTCTAAACGATATCACAATTATTTATGGCTTTTGATTCCAGACATGTCACGTGTGTTTTTCCCACACAGAATGCCCATGTGTGCGGGTTGTTTCTCACAATAATGCATGACATCGATTAAACCAGTTATGGCAATGCACACATGATGTATGTGTGTGCCAAATACACATATGTACCTGTGACCTTCAATAGTTACCATGTGTGATGCCTGCCACATGTGAATACATGGTATTTGCACAGGGTAACATTATGACTGTGGTCTTCTGTGCAGGTGCTGCATGTGGGATGTGTATATACAGTGTGAGATGTAGATGCTATCAACCTAGTAGTGAGGGATACACACCTGGTCTGGGGCATATAGTCTACATGTTGTTGATGAACAGGTGCTGCATGTTTTCACCTGTTGTGGGAGTGGTAAGACGTTGTTCCATAGCAATGCAGTGACCGCATGCTAAGAACCGTTCAGCTAGGGTGTTGTAGCTACAGTAATTCATTAGCATTCAGTAATATGTCAGCATCCCTGGTGAGGGTCTGATGCCAACCAAGGTCAGGGTTCTACCAGCCTGTGTCACTTGCTCAGTGATCCCTTCCATGTTCCCTATCATGTATCCCAGTGAGGGACATCACACATCAGCTGTAGTGGCATGGACAATGACTGAGTCATATGTGTCCATGCATCTGACTGACCTGTATGTTTGTGTTATGTGGTGGACCATAGTGCCCCATGAACATATCATTGTGACCTTCACCTTGTCCAGCCTGGTGAGCATGACCTCACTGTACTGGACAATAAAAGTACCTAACACAACCGCAGCAGTAGTGCTGTATAGCTGTACAGACTGTGCTTGTTTGGCACACAGGATTTGTGTGCTATGTGTTATGCGTGCTGTGTTCAGGCCTAATGTATGCCTGTGTGCCAGCTGCAGAGGTGTCTGCCAGTCAGGCAGGATGCTATCCTTAGGCTCCACGAATGGCCCGGTGTGTTTCCGTGCTTGTATTGCTGTCAGTGTAGGTCCACATCAGACTGGTATTGCAGTCACTGTAGTATTTCATGCCACCTGACAGGTTATGCCAGTACTGGGTTCAGAGTGCTTAGTCCACAGTTTGGCCATGTGTTTCCATCTCATACATGTGTTGTACATCCATGGGTAGGGATAGGGTTGACTGTGTACATGTGGCAGCTGTGACATTACTACATGACTCACATATTCCACAACTGTACCATAGAGGTGACTGACAACTGACCTTTGCACATGCTACCATAGTATTGAGATTGCATTAGTGATTAACAGCACATAGGGCCAATGGTGAACAAGATACATAGGTCCATAGGTTCATACAAGGATATCTGCCCTAGGGCATTTATACACCTAGCCAGAATGTGTGTGGCTTTCACCATGCATTGTAAATCTATCTTGCTATGCCCTTTTCCAAGGTTAGTATACTGTGCCTCTGTCTAACAGTGACACATAAGTGATACCCAGGGTAAACCTACAATGTCACATCCAGTGATTAATATCCCTCTTGAAGATAGTCACTGAGTGACTCTGCCTAACCTCTATTGGGATAATATTCCAGAATGAAGGGAGCCTCTGAGTTATGAATGTGTCCCTCCAGCATGTCCTATGTATATCACTCCTGAGGTTCAAGTCTTTCCAGCGTGTAGCCTGATGGGATCTGGATATTCTGAGGTGCAGCATGGCCATTAAGTCAGGGTTTGACATGGCTTTATATGTCAGGCACAGGTAAAATGTTTTCCTAACCACTTTGTCCATGTTGTTGTCAAATGGAAGAATGCTATCAACCTGTGTACCCCAAGGTCCATAATTCCTTCGTCTGCACTTAATGGATTAACACATATGTGGTACTTTGTGGTCACTTTGTGTTTGACAATGGGGATGACTATATGCTTTTTGGCATTCAGCTTGAGGCCATGGCTGTGGCACAAGTCGTGTGTTTCCAAGAGGCCCTTTTGGAGGATGTGTGTTAGCTGGAGAGTTGATTATGGCGTCCGGTTTGCAGTCATCTGCAACTTGCTCAGCCACAGTACTTCCATGTTGGCCTGTACCTCTGATAAATATATACTGAACATGACAGATCCCAGGGCTGAGCCTTGTGGGACAGCACTTGTAACTGGTTTTGAGGCTGACATGGCTCCAGCAATTCTAACCATGTGTGTTCTGCCCTTGAGCCACTGTGCAATATCTGTAGTGACATAGGGGTTAATATGTACACTGGTGAGCTTCCCTAGAATGCACAAGTGGGGTATTGTATCAAAGGCTTATGCAAGGTCCAGGTAGGCTGTGTAGACCACCTTCCCCTTGACAGTGGCCTTGGTGACTGTTTCAATGAAATCAAACAGGTTTGAGAGGCAGGATCTGCCATTAACAAAGCCAAACTGTGTATGGTGACATGTCTGTAGGTCCCCAATATCTATATTTATGAGGTTCATGATGATCCTTGCCATAGCTTTGCAGACCAAGCTATTCAGACGTATGGGGCGAATAGTGTCCAGGATCCGTTAAGGCACCACCTGAATGTAGAGGGACCACTGTTGCTGTACGCCACTCTTTGGCCACATATCATGTAGTAAGGCTGGGATTGAACAGTAGTGTTATGTTTGGGTGTAGCTCTTCTTGGGGTTCATGTAGGACACAGCCTGGGACACTGTCTGGTCCCATTGATGCAGTGTTTATTGCTTTGGAGAGGACAGCTCTTACCTGGGCATCTGAGATGTCAGGGGGGGGCAGCACTCTGCTGGGAGACATATTTGCCCTTTTGGTGTGGTGGGGGGGAGAAGGTAGCAGTGAACCTGTCCACTAGGATGATGGCAATGTCTGTGTGTTTGGCATTTCGTGTGACATCTTGGACTACCTCTGAGCATATCTGGGTATTACCACCCAGGTTCCTAACATAACTACAGAAAGTCTTGTGATTATCCTCAGTGTCTTGTGGAATCTTCTCTCAAAGATGGCCTTAGACAATCTTATGAGTGCCTGTAGTTGTCTTCTAATACTCATCAGTGATGCCTTCACATTTTGGGAGTTTGTTGTATCATGTAGTAACTTCATCCTTCTATTGTATAGTTTGTTTATGGCTGGTGTCCAGCACACAGGACTTCTGCCTTTGGAGGATTGGGTCTTGCTTTCATTTGTGATTGCATGATCCATGCATTCCTGAATGTGTCCATAGAATGCCTTTATACAGGTATCTGCAGTCTGGTCCATATTTTCAACAGGCCTGGGGGCTTTGAATGTTTCCACATCATTTATGAGGAGTGTGAACATGCTTGACATGAGCTGTTGACTGACGTCCCGCCCTCCAGACTGAGCAAGGTGAGGGTCACATTTAGCTACCTGCCGGGTGATAGAATGTGCCACATAACACAAGCACTCAGGTCACTCCACATCAAGTACAAGTATGAGGCAGTCATTGTCCATGCTGGTGTGGACAACCTGAGATGTACCTTCCTGGACAAC
Source organism: Protopterus annectens (assembly GCF_019279795.1). Classification (NCBI taxonomy): domain Eukaryota; kingdom Metazoa; phylum Chordata; order Ceratodontiformes; family Protopteridae; genus Protopterus; species Protopterus annectens. The sequence continues at coordinate 59,596,576 of NC_056730.1, read as the reverse complement.
ATGGAAAGAGACACAGAGGAGCTCTTACAGCACCCTCTCAAACTCAGGAATCCCACACAGCCTTCATGCTGACACAGGAGAGTATAGATTTCTCTGCAAACACCATCATGCTGGGTGATGTCAGCTACCCAAACATAGACTGTGAACATTACTCAAGCCACAATACCCAAGCTCTAGGGTTGCCATAGTTCAGAAACTCTTTAGCTATGGAACAGGTAGTCAACATTCCCACAAGAGGGGCAGATATACTAGACCTGATCATCACAAACATGAGTACAAAATGCTCACCACTTGAAGTATATCCCTCATTGTTGCAATCAAACCATATACTAATCACACTGGAGTACTGGATCCCCCACATATGCAAACCTCAAACACATCGATGTGTGTGTGGGAAATGCCCCTATTAGCAACTGTGACAGTACACTACAGGATGCAGATTCCCCTTTTGAAACACTGATGATATCAGCACTCCATAACTATATTACCTGAATTAAAGCTTTCCAGTAATTCGTATAGCGTGCTCTGCTAATGCGTCTTTCTCCAGTGTCATAACATAGTTAGGTAGGGGTTTGAATCCTGCAAAGGGAATGTATGTGTGTTAGCGTGTGTGGGGTTTGTGTGTGTGCATAGTGCTGTGAGGAAAAAGTGCCTTTTGCCAACTGGGAGAACACACTACAGGGTGCACATCCCTCTTCCTAAACACAGATGATGTCAGCACCCTCTAAGTACAGCATTAGAAAGGATTTCTCTCACTAATGCAAATAGCACACTCTGCTAATGTGTCTGTCTTTAGTTTCATAACACAGTTAGGTAGGGGTTTGAATCTTGCAAATGGAAAGTATGGGTTTTAGTGTGTGTGCACAATGCTGGGGGTGGGATGGGGCTATGCACTGCAGGGTGCATATTTCCCTTAACAAACAGTGATGTTAACAGCACCCTATACAAACAAAACAACAAAAGAGAAGGTGTTGGTACCAATAACGCATGTAAGGTAACACTTCTTCAAGTAATGTCCACAAAATGAAGTAGGATAAACGAACAATCCTTTTACCCTATACAAACAACATGACAACAGACAACTGCCAGTACTCAGTATAGTGCTACATGCTACTGTAACATGCACATGTGCCAGAATATACCTAGATAGTGTTTTGAAGCCTGAATGTGGCAAGTGTGTGGATGTGGGATGTTTCTGTGTGTGCATTTCCGTATGGAAAACATGTTTGATGTGGCAATCAGGGTACCACAGTACCTGATGCACATAACACATTTAAACTAATGAGGTTGCCTGCACCCTGTGAGTACAGGTAGAGAGGAGGAAATCAGTAGTAATCCACATAGTGCACTTTTCAAATGTGTACCTGTCATGTATAGACAGCTACTCATGTAGGGTAATAAATAATGGGAATGGCAGGTGAGCATGTGCATGTGTTGGGGAGCAGGGTGTGTGTAAATGCATGTGTGACAGAACAGATACATATAGCTGAAGCTACATAACAGCACATGATGCACATTCCCATAGTCAATGGTAGCATGTGATGGTGTGCAGCTGGTACACTTTGGTAAGTAGTATGGGTGCAGATAACAATTCAGGACATTCATACAGTTACTGCAGCAGGAATGCTGGGATATACACACAATCATAGTGGAACAGTGAACAGTTACCAACATGTTACTACTCATACACATCTATGTAGTCACCCTGTGCATCAGCAACGTGTTTACCTTTTCCTGCACCAATGTTGTAGTATGCAGGAGGTGGCACAGTGTCATCATATGCACAGGGTGTGGGTTAGGTATGCCCAAGCCAGCCACTGGTAACACCAATTGACATGTGTGTGTATGTGTGTTTGTGAGGGGCAGCAGTACAGGGTGGACCAGTGTTGGTGCAGTGTGTGTGTGTATGTGTTTGCCCTAGATGTTAAATTTCTGCATGTGTGTAAGCACGCACACAGTCCCACATAATGGCTGCCATGTACAGGGTTTTGTGGACAGCCACAGACTGCACCTGTCAGGTCATCCAGATCAGTGTCTGTCAGCACGGACACGGTACTTGTGCCTGGCAGGGGTGCTACGGACCGTATCTGGTACTAACCCAGACTGGGTACTGTCATCGGAAGCGGGGGTGTGTTGACTGGACACAGTTCCCTGTTGGGACTCTCCAGAGCCACGTGCACGTGGTCTCCTGGGGCATCCTGATGACAGCACAGAACCAGCATTGCTGGGGCTGGTGTTGGCACTTGAGGTGCGTGAGTGGGCCTGTTGTCGTCCGCGGCCACTGCCAGCTGGTGCTGTTGCCGGCATACAGCCACGTCGACGTCGCAAATGCACACCATTGCCCTGGCCCATGGACATCTGGTTGTGGAGCAGCTGTTGTATGTCCCCACAACGTCTGTCAACGACATCTGTGAAGTTACGAATAGCATTCGCAATGTCACGCATGCCATTTGTCATGGCTGTGCGATATGCTCTCAGCTCCCTCAGACCCTGTCTGGTGTACCTTTCCATACGCGCCTGTGCCTGCATAACAGTCCGAAACATAGTGGAGGTTGACATACCTCCTTGGGCACGTTGGCCAGAGGCAGTACGGTCACGGATGCCCCCACGAGAACCCATGGGCGACTGTCTGCGTGGTACCATTGGAGGACCCTGCTCATGGCTGCTTTGTGGGGATGCATGTACCACAGGTACCACATTACCCTGATCTATGCCCAATGCATACTGTCCATCACCTAGGGACAATGGTGACAAAGGATGTAACGGCAGGATGACTGTGCGCATTGAAGGGGTTGACAGCTGTGTACTGTCAATTGGCTGACCAATGGCGGACCCAGACACACCTTCCTGCACCATTATAGACATTTCATCATCATCAGTACCTGGGGCACAAGATTCAGGTTTCCTGCTGCAGGTCACCAGAGCAGCACCAGAACCTACGGGAGGAAAACAGGGAACACAGATTACAGTCTCAACACATATTTGACAGTGATGCACTTCAATACTAATGGACACATTCAGAAATGGACACATGCACTCATGGACACACACACACACATGCACACATGGGCACAGGCACACTTGCACACATGCACACCCCACAGTACACACACACACATCAGTACTGAGTTACACTACTCTTACTATTGTTAAACTGGGTATTGCAGGTATTATTAAACACACTCACCAGCATGTATACTACAGAGTTACACTACTCTTACTAGTATTATAAATTGTTTTTCAGGTAATGTTAAACACACTCACCAGCATGTATGGCCTGCCTCGTTGCTAGATGGGAGGGACCTGGAAATATGAAGAAAGTAATGTCAGTGGGCACAAGTGTGCCATTTGTTTTGCATATGATACAGTACAGTAGTACACTAGTTCCCTTATACACATCAGCTGCTCATAATGTCTGTATCACACAAGCACAATTACATATCATGATGACAGATACATACCACGTGCACACCTTATGCGTGCATGAAGTAACAGTGTACAGAACAGTCATATGTACATACCAGGAGTTAACTCTAATCTCACCCTTACCTCTCTTGAAACGACACCTCAAACTGTACTTCCAAAACCATTGGCTTTGTTCTTGTAGTACTCCAGGCTAACTTCCCTCTCCCCACCCTCTCTTTACCTTTAACCCCTCATTGTGCGTAAAAACTAGCTTCTACCCTGTTTCTTTTCCCTTGCTGTCCTTCTATGCTCTGCCCTACTTCTCCCATCTCTCCCACCTCCTCTTGACTGTCTTCCTTCTTTTCCTCACTTCTCTTCTTGACTCCTGCCTCTTCCCTATTATTTTATCTTTCATACTCCTTCTACTTCTCTACCCTTCTGAGCTTTAACTATTATCTATATGGCTTTTGCCTTATTGCATAACCGTTATGTTTTAGGTAGAATTGCTTTGAAACCGACAGAACATTGTGTATGAGTTTAACCTGTTTGAGTTCCTTAAATGTATGTTGATTTTATTAACAAGCTGATTTATATTTCTATTATTTTGTATGTCTTTATTAACAACTTGTCTGTCTGCCTTTATTATGTTATGTGTGGAGCTTTTCTCCCCAGGCCTCTACTGAAAATAGACATATATCCAGCTAGACTAGCCTGGTCAACAAATGTAAAATAAATAACAATAAATAAATAAATATGGCATCTTACCTGCACGCTCGGTGTCTTGCTGCTGTGTGGATCCAACCTCCATCATGATGCACGTCTGATGCTGTTGTTGTTCTGGGGCTGGATCCACAACACTTAGCAGTAGCCCCTCCTGTCTGGTGAGGGGGGGATGTGGCCACCCCCCACCTGTGGCAACCTGTTGCCTGCGGATATCTGCAGCACGCTGGCGGACATTTCTAATCAAATCACTGCAGTGATGTCTCACCTGCTCATATGTCCTATCATGCATGCCAACATCATTTATCCTGCTAACAAGGTTTTGCCACAGTGCAGACCTCTCCTGCTGATTCTGGGTGGTGCGTGAAAACAGGATGGCATAGTCATGCACCAGGCTCTGGTGGATCACTTCATCCTCTGCAGCAGAGTAGGCGGGGTTCCTTTTCGGAGCCATATTCCCCTGGAAAAGTACACAAACAGGTTATCAGCATAGTATCTCAGCAATATATGGTACACATTCTATACAGGGAGTATTAAATTGTACTTATTACTGCTTGGTTGTAACTTGATTAAAGTGTAGCTATCATTCTAAGTCTTTTGGATTAAGCACTTGGCCTTCAGACCAGTTGTTTTACATTAGGGAGGTTTGTGGCAAGCACTGTGGTGGCAGGACACATAGCTTTCATCCTTCTAAGTTGGGAACTGCTGATTGAGAGCCCAGTGTCCAAGTGTATTAGTTCTGGTATAAGCAGTTGGCCTTCAGGTCAGTTATTTAACATTAACAAGGTTTGTGGTCTGCACTCTTGTGTGAGAATAGGCTGTACTCTGCCATTCATAGCTGGGAACTTCTGGTTTCAGGTTTATAGTGCCTGCATATTTGAACTGTATCTTACTGACATTGGTACACCTTGTTTGCTGTAGCAAACACTACATCCAAGCCTCCTGAATCTAGCTTTGTTTATATGCTTGTTATTTGTTAGCTTGTTATTTCACTGGTACGCTACTTCCACATAATACACAGCTTCTCAGCACTTCTGTGACTCACTACTGATATCTGCATTGCTTACTGTACGTATTTCCTTGTTACACATGACAGCAAGTGACTGCTTGCCATTTTTGCATTTACTTAATTGTAACACATTGCACTTAAGTTACCTGGCACTTGCTCACTGAAGCTATTATATCAGTCAGCAGTAGTAAGTAATATCAGTACACCCTCACTCCCCACTGGACCTTATTTGCAATTATTACGGAATTCACAATAGTATTCTAGCATGTCCAAAGGTCAGTTGTCAGTCTCCTCTCCAGTCCAGCTGGTGAGTGTGGTAATCCAGAGGCAATGTTATAACAGCTGCATGTACACAGACAACCCCCTCCTCCTAACAACAAATTCAAACACATGTGAGTGATGCAACCATATACCAAACTGGAGGCTAGACTCTCTCTACTCAATACTGCCATAACCAGTCTGGTGGCGAAGGAAACCACACTCACTACACTTCCAGTCTCACATAGACCTACCACGACAGCAAAACAAACACATAATCACACAAAAACATACTCGGAGGCTCAGACTACAGATCTGCCTATGCAGCAGAGACCTCCAAAGCGGACACCCAAGCAACCACTACCACAAAAACAAACACGTGCAACACATATCTCACAAAGCCAATGTGCTGATCACTCACAGCCCTTAACAGTAAACAACACACCTCATACACCTGTAATAGGTGCCTCTATCATCAGGCACACTGACATCACGTTCACCAGGCTTAACGAGGAGAGGGTCACAGTGTGCAGCCTGTCGGGCACTACGACCCACCACATAACACAAACACTCAAGTAACTCCAAGGCAAGTACAGGTATGACTCACTCAATGTCCATGCTGGTGTGAATGACCTGACACATACCTCCCTGGACTACATGACATGAGACAGAAAGGAGCTCTCTGAGCATGTAGCCCAAGACAGTATGACCCTGACCTTGAGTAGCATCTTACCCTCACCAAGAATGATGCCACAATATCAAGGCAAGATGATCACTTTCAACAATAGACTGAAGTACTGGTGTCATTCACAGGTGAGCCAATGCCTGTCATCTTGGGGTGATATGCTGTACAAGCCACAATGCTTTGCTAGGGACAGCTTGCACCTGTCATCCCTGGCCTTTTGGATTTTGGTAGAGGCTCTTGCTACAGCCATAGTGCCTTTATTAGGCAAGGCTCATAAGGCAAACCCACATCCATACGTATCACAAACGATGAGGAACTAAGAGTGATGCTACTCAACACCAGAAGTCTAGACCTCAAGATACACGCACTCAAAACTCTACTTAGCATTATGGACATCGATATCTGTGCAGTAACAGAAACCTGTTTCAGGTTTCCCAGGAGCACACCAGCACTACCAAGTTATACCTGTTACCATTCTTGTCGGCCCCAACACTTGGACCATACAATAAAAGGAGGGGGAGTATCAATATTAATCGAAGATTCCCACACCTCCACATTGGTGGCAAAGTACCACATAGGTGTTAAGCCATTGAGTACAGAAGACGTAATTGGGGACCTGGTGAACAAACTTGATAGCAATCTGTCATTTGTCAACCATGTGGCCAAAGTGGATTGAAAGACATGTGATATAGCCCAGCTAATCATGAAGGGATTCACATGTATGGCAGGGGAGGTCATTGTGCCTCTTTACTCATCCATCATCAGGCCTATAATTGAGTACAATGCCCCTTTTGGGATGTACCTAACCAGACACCTACAGCAACTGGAAAAACCCCAACAGTACCTCATCAAGAGGATCAAAGGGCTCAAACAGATGCCATATGCTGCCCAGTTAAAGAAAATCCAGCTGGACTCAGTGGCATACTGCCTGTTCAGAGGCAATCTGTGCCTGCCATATACAGCCATGTCCAACCCAGAAGTAATGGACATGCTGCACCTCAGGAAATCAAACTCCCATACAGCCACACGCTCAGGAGACCTGAACCTTAGCACTGACATAAATAGGACATGCTGGAGGGACATATTCCTAACCCAGAGGCTCCCTTCACTCTGTAATGAACTCACAGTACAGGTTGGGCAGAGTCCCTCATTGACTCTCTTCCATAGGTATCTGGATGAGTGGATGGAGATCACAGTTGTACCCCGGGTATCACGTCTATGTCACTATTAGACAGAGGCATAGTATACTAACCTTGGAAAAGGGCATAGCAGCATAGATTTTAATTGGGTGGCAAAAGACAAACACATTCTACTAGGCTTGTCAATGCCCTAGGGCAAATAGCCTAGTATGAACCTATGAACCTATGTGTACTGCTATAGTACTTCTGCCATATGTTGCATGTGTGTGTGTTGTGGGGGATGCACATGTAATGGCCACATATTTCTGCACAGGCAACACATCTGAAACACTCTGGGTGTTCATCCCTACATACTGTATGTGTGTTGCCATCCAACCCTGTGATGTGGACACACATTACTCAGCCTGGATATACATGTCCCAACAACACCACAAGCACAGTAAACTACCTTGCTATGTATGCATGTAATTACACAGTTATTCACTAGTTAGGACTGTGATGCTATCCATGCAGCCCACTGGGCCAGTGGAAGCCACAACACACACTGCTGGCCCCTTTGCGAAAGCTTACCACAGACATCCCACATAGTGCATGTAATGTGCACACACATATCTAATCCAGACCGTATGCACACCACTTATTTATCCTGTCCAGTGGACTACAGATACAGGCACATTGTATAACAATAGCAGGAGGCTACTGCAGCACAGGGCAGATTCACATGAAGGCAAGGCATCTGTGGTCAGCAGTGGTAAGATGCTTCACATTCACCAAATGCACAGATATTGGCAACATTGTTGCAGACAGTTTAGGTGCAGGTATCCCCCCCCATTCTCCTACACAAGTGGAATTAGTTATCACAGATGACTGTAACCTCCCTATCATCTCACATGTCCAGGTGAGGGCCACCCTCAACATTGCAGAACACACAGCATCACTGTTACAAAATGGTATCCCTGGATGTGTGATATGTTCACCCCTAGAGGACATAGCACCACATTACAGACTGATATTACACCCTGGCCATACTACAGGATGTGTACCTGAACAGTGCCATACATACACAGTGGTCCCACACCAATGAGGAGGAACCTCTACTGACCCTGGGAACTACTGCATCATATGCATAACTGGCCTTGTGTTCTAAGCTATGGAAGTTTTAAGTATGGACGACATGTGCAGCAATATTACATATGTATATATATCAGGACTATGTACACACAACATATCTCATGGACATACATATAGATAGTGAACTATGATACATTTGGAGGTTTCACAGTAAACACAGTATTAACCTGCTACTTTGCATTACCTGTGTTTGTGTCAGCTGTTGCTGTGTCAGTGGTGCTACTTGCTGTTTGCTGCTGCTGCTGGTTTTGTTGCTGGCTGTCTTTATTTTTTTTTCTCTCTCTGTCTCTCTCTCTCTCTTTCTCTGTTGGTTTTGTGCAATGAATGTATTGCATGTGTGGAGTGTGAGTACTGGATGCCTTTGTAGGTATCTGCATAGGTCCATGTGATGGCCTCTGCACCAATTGTAAGGCAGCATTTGCTAATTGCATGCAGCCAGTTCTGTACTGACTGCATGTCTCACTGTGATTTCAGGACAGTGCTATAAAAGGGTATGTGAGATAGGCGTTGCCCTTTCAGATTGTAAGGGTGTGGACCATGCTGGTATGCTGTCGACAGTGTTCTGTGAGTGTGAAGGTTAGTGCGTCTCTCATGCTTCATGCTGTGTTGTAAATTCAGGTTGCTGCATTTCTCTCACCTGTTCCCTGTAGTGAGTGTGTATGCACACTGACACCTACAACTATATTTCATATGTATTGGTATATATATATATATATATATATATATATATATATATATATATATATAGATATAGATATATATATATATATATATATATATATATATGTACATATACATACTTTCATATATGTACATTAGCTGACATTATTGGGTACAAGCTAACAATTAGCAGGGCTGTTTCTGTTAACACCACACTAGTATGGGAATCCAGTAATTGGGACAGTAAAAGTCTACCTGACATGCTTTGGGTAGTACACATCCTATATTGCCTTTATCTTCATTCCTACTATTACATGTTCCACTTATTTAGCACTATATTCCTGTATGAGTGTCATGGCTTAGTGGTAGGTCATACAGACTAGTGTTACAATGGTCTTGTGGTAGGGCCTACTAGTATGCTTATATTTTGCTTTTAAATTGAGTAGAGGGCCTATCAATCAAAGTGCTGGAGGCACCTTTAAGCAGTTAAAGGGGTTAGTCGGTCTCACAGGAGTCAGGCTGTGTTGCAGATTCTGGTTGCTGCATTTATCTTCAATGTTTCCTGTAGTGAGTGTGTATGGATACTGACACCTACCACTATATTTCATATGTATTAATATATATATATATATATATATATATATATATATATATATATATATATATATATGTATGTGTACATATACATACTTTCATATATGTACATTACCTTACATTATTATGTACAAGCTAACAATTAGCAGGGCTGTTTCTATTAACACTAAACTAGTATGGGAATCCAGTAATTCGTGCATTAAACATCTACCTGACATGCTTTGGGTAGTACACATCCTATATTGCCTTTATATTGATTCCTACTATTACATGTTATATTTATTTTAGCACTATGTTCTTGTATGAAAGTCATGGCTTAGTGGTAGGTCATGCAGACTAGGGTCCTGGGTTCGGGACTGACAGGGGGATTTTTTTTTCTGTCAGGATGAGTACAGGACCTGTCAATCAAAGTGCTGAAGCCACCTTTAAGCAGTTAAAAGGGTTAGTAAGTCTCACAGGAGTCAGGCTGTGTTGCAGATTCTGGTTGCTGCATTTATCTTCACTGTTTCCTGTGGTGAGTGTGTATGAATACTGACACCTACCACTATATTTCATATGTATTAATATATATGTATATATACATATATATATATATATATATATATATATATATATATATATATATATATATATGTATGTGTACATATACATACCTTCATGTATGTACATTATCTTACATTATTATGTACAAGCTAACAATTAGCAGGGCTGTTTCTGTTAACACTAAACTAGTATGGGAATCATGGGAATCCAGTAATTCGGGCATTACACCTGACATGCTTTGGGTAGTACACATCCTATATTGCCTTTATATTGATTCCTACTATTACATGTTATATTTATTTTAGCACTATGTTTTTGTATGAGAGTCATGGCTTAGTGGTAGGTCATACAGACTAGTGTTACCAAGGTCCTGGGTTTGAAACTGATAGTAGGATTTTATTTTTCTTTCAAACTGAGTATAGGACCTGTCAATCAAAGTGCTGAAGGCACCTTTACGCAGTTAAAAGGGTTATTAAGTCTCACAGGAGTCTGGCTGTGTTGTAGATTGTGGTTGCTGCATTTATTTTCACTGTTTCCTGTAGTGAGTGTGTGTGAATACTGACACCTACCACTATATTTCATATGTATTAATATATATATACATATATATATATATATATATATATATATATATATATATATGTACATATAATACTTTCATATATGTACATTACCTTACATTATTATGTACAAGCTAACAATTAGCAGGGCTGTTTCCGTGAACACTAAACTAGTATGGGAATCCAGTAATTCAGGCATTAAAAATCTACCTGACATGCTTTGGGTAGTACACATCCTATATTGCCTTTATATTGATTCCTACTATTACATGTTATATTTATTTTAGCACTATGTTCTTGCATGAGAGTTGTGGCTTAGTGGTAGGTCATACAGACTAGTATTATAGAGGTCCTGGGTTCGAGACTGACAGTGGGAATTTATTTTTCTTTCCAAATGAGTACAGGACCTGTCAATCAAAGGTGCCAAAGGTACTTTTAAGCACTTAAAACCAGTCTGCGCTCGTTTGCGCGGAGCTCACGCATGCACACTGGCGGTGAGCTCCGCGCACACAAGCGCACACCCGCGCTATTTTCTTTGAAAGAAAAGAAAAAGGGTTGACAGGAAAGTGGTGAAAAAGGGGCCACAAAGAGGGTAAGACAGTAGGGAAACAAGCTTGGAATTTGCAGGAAGGATGTAGGTGAGGCCCATAGCTGTCCATGTCTTACCAGCAACAGCTGTGCATTTGTATGCAATTTGGTGTGACATTTGGAACCTTCCACCCCTGAGAGAGGTGTCAGGACAACATTAATACCTGTTGTACAGCCAATTGTAATTAACAGTTTCAATGTCCAGTGGACATGTGTGCAACATGGACAGCTATGTATGGGGCGTAATTTTTTTGTGGGTACAGAAGAGTGCCCCCTTTTTTTTTTTTTTTATCAGGTGAGAGTGGTATGTCAGGTGATGTAGTCGGTATAGCTGGGGAGGTAGGTTGGGTAGGTTAACAGACAAGATGCATACAGGGGCGGTGTATGACACATGTGGGGGGGTTACACAATTGACGGGGACAGAGGTTGGGATATCCAGGGCACATGAGCCCACAGATGGCAACAGTGGAACTGATATCCCCACCCATAGGCAGTTGCCACTGTTCCTTCACAGCCCAGGATGGGGCTGTGCTGGGGGCTGTGCAGGCGGGACAATGGGCATGCCCGTAAGCTGTGCCACCCGGGCCTCAAGCTGGCGTAGGGGCCCAAGAACAGAGTCTTGGATCTCCCTTCGCACCACAGACCGGACACCTTGGAGGGTGAGTGGACGAGCTCCTCCGGCCATGCTTGCAGAGGGGGATGGGCCCCATCCCCTGCAGCGCTTCCACCCGAAGGTGGCATAGGGCCACTGGAGGAGGGTCCAGCCTGGGCACTAGTGCCAGGTGCAGTCGCCAGCTGAGGTGGGAGAGGTGGGTCCGCTGGGACCTGCCTTCCCAAGCGTTCTAGGTTTGTGAGTATGTTATGTTAGTTTGGGTTAGTGGCATATTATTCCATTCAAATTAGTTGTAACAGCATGCGTTGGTATTCCCATTAAACAAACACCCAGATATTAACACCATTGAACAACGGGCATATCAATATCACATGCATTATTTGAACGGAAATACACAATCAAACAACATGTAGGGTTGATTAATGGCAACAAGCCATCAGGTTTGCAGGTTTGCAGGTATGAACAGGGAACATGCAACAACAGACATGCATATATTTTTGAAACAGGACAAATGTCCATGGTTAATGAAATGTTCACATACCAGTATTTAGTGAGTTTTTTAATTTGCAATTATAGGGTGGGGTGGAGAAAGAAAATGATGACACATTCATAAATTATACATTGATATACATTTGTAATAGAAACACAATTTACTTGTGGGTGATAGTTTCCAAATGATTTTTAATTGACTGTCATGCTAGACCTGTTACAGATACATCACTATCCTAGTTATTTTGAATTTGATCAGATACATCATCCTGCTACACTTTTATGACAGGGCAGGGGACAACTATGGATGTTTAGTATGTCAGACAATCATTCATTCTATCTGCAAATTGCTGACTGTGATCACCATATACAGATTTTGGCCTGAACATTCAAGAGTCAGACACACTGACATCAGTTTGGGATGTTAAGTTTTTAATTCCCACATGCATTTAGTTCTGTAGAACCACACTGAAGCTTATATATTCAGGAGTTATTACTACTTTATTCATTGATACATGACCCTTTCTGTCACTCTCACACATCCTGCAATTTCACAGTTCAGGTTGGTACTTCTAGGCTTTGTTCACATATTAGACCTGTGTGGATTCCAACACTTTCCAGCAGCCTCACTTCTGTCATGATTCAGCATTTCAACAGGGGATATATCTCACATGTGATTACCTCTGATTCTGAAGCTGTACTCTTGAGACTACTGCAGGTTATACTACATTTAATTAATGGTGGGACATCTGTATTACAGCACTATTTATTTCTATCACTTATATTTCCAGTTTCACTTGCATACTGATGAACTTGTTGCAGCTATACCTGCAAACTTGCACTTGTTGCTTGCACATTCTATTACTTTTAATCAATACACTGCAGTATTCTGCTACATGCTACACTATAATATTTATTTACAAGTACTAAGTGGGGTTACTAACCTGCATGGTGGCGCAGCCGCACCAGCCTGCGGTCATGTGCCCATCGATTCATAGAGCGGACACCTGCAGCTGCAATACAAAACAAGTAATATTGGGATACACATCTCCATGGTATCAGCTAAGATAAGTAAAATGTAACTTACTCAGTAGTGGGGCGTTGGGCATATCCCGGGCCTCCTGGATCCATTGGGTCAACTGGTCTTGCTTACGTCGCTTCAGGTCCGCATGGTGGTGACGGACCTGCTCAGCAGTGCGTGGAATCCCAGTAGCACTAGTAAGATCATGAGTCAACTGGTCCCATGCCTCCACCCTGTACGCTCCCCATGAGACCTGGCCCTGCATGAGTTGGGCCTCATGATGGTGAACTAGGAGCCAGACCATGTATCTGGACTCCTCAATGCCCCACCGCTGTGCTTGAAAGCAACGTCCCTCCCCTACTCCACTCATTCTGCCTGCAGGTCTATTCTACAATTGTTTCTGCTGTGTATTCCCGCCTATGGGGCTTATATATGCCAATTTTCCCGCACATTTCTATGATTGGCCGGTTTAGAATTGTATCTACTTCACAGAAACTGCTTTATCATGCTCCATTCTGGATTATATCCTATATATATGCTATTTCTGCATTTCTAAGTACTGCTGTTAATTGACTCTAGTGCATGGTATCCTGGGTTCGAGACTGACAGTGGGAATTTATTTTTCTTTCGAAATGAGTACAGGACCTGTCAATCAAAACTGCCAAAGGCACTTTTAAGCACTTAAAACCAGGTCTGCGCTCGTTTGCGCGGAGCTCACGCATGCGCACTGGCGGTTAGCTTGTGGGCGCGGCGCACACCTCTGCGCAAACGGTGTGCACTGGGTTAAACCTTAATTGGCTAGTAACACGCATATTAAGCTAAGCACAGCTAGTTGCACACAGTTTGAGCCTGTTAAACCGTTGCTTAGCTACGGGCAAGCAATTTGCAGCCTTTGAAACACTACTCAGCTATGGGCACTCTGTCTCACAGCAGCTTAGCTATCAGTACATTTCTAAATATTTTATTATTGTATTACTTGATAATATATGCTCCATTTCATTCCATTTTAAAAAAGGAAATACTTTTACATTTGTACAATACTGTCAGGGGCCTTTTTAGTGCTTATTTACAAAAAAAAAAAAGGTTGTTGTGTGGGCTCGAAACTTGCATGCCTACTCTTAAGCCGACAACTCTACCGCCATGCTATTACTTCTTGGCTTACTTTGCATATTTAGTTCTTATATCCTTTTCCACTGACTGCTAACTGCAGTTGCGCTAGTAGCACACCCGCGCACATGAGTGCACACAGTAGCACACATTTACGGGGTTTAAAAAAATAAAATAGTTTTTCTTTTCATTTTATAACATCTGTTCACTTTTTACATTGCTGGTCTGTGGGGGCATGTGTTGTGTAGTGTGTTTATTCACATTTCCATGGCCTCTCTCGTGGCTGTTTACTTTCAGCCATTCTAGCCTTCCGGGGGCATGTCCGCTTGCAGGGCTTAGCCTACGGACACACCCCCTACTCTCTTACACGGACCGTGTAAGAGTTACGGTGTGATTCAGCATGCCTCATGCACCTCATGCATATGCATGACATGCTGACATCACACCGTTTAACTGCAGCCTCCGTGTAAGAGTTATAACTCTTACACGGAGGCTTCCTGAATTTAGCCCATAGTCTTGCCTTAAAGGCAATGACTATACAACATGAGCAGCAAAAGGAAGATCAGTTACAAGTTTTATGAAGGAATGCGCTGCCAAAATTGAAGAAAGTTTTGCTGGAATGTACAGATATATAAAACTTAAAAGGACAGTGTCCATATTAATAAACAGTAATCCTCACTTTGTACCAAGTGATGCTGGCAGAATGCTGGGACATGAATAAGGAAATGAATAACTCAGAACGTGGGGTGCTCATACGTATGTTGTACATTAGCACAGCAAAGTCTGTCTGGCCAACAGAATGAGTATGTGATAAAAAAACATGTACATACATGCAGCTGAAACCATGTAAAATATCTCTACTGCAGTAAAAGAGGGACAGTGGGGATGTCATGTGATACGTATGATTTCATCATGGTTTAGTCTCATGCACATCTCATCAAAAGTCACCCACACTTGCAAACAAAAGTAGAAAGCATGCATTTCTAAAGGGTGGCTACACCCACCAGCACCCTATCCCCTGACATAAATAGAACAATGCCAAGAATACACCAACACTGAGGAAAGAAACCACTTTTGACAAGCTATAGTTTCAACGCAGAAAAACTGTGTTGAGCTTTTATGTAACCAATGTGTGAGATATGTGAGGATTTGATATGCAAAACTTCTGCCGATGTAGCATCTTGAATATATAATATACTCACAGTAAGCAAGTCCTGAATGACTAGACATAGAGATATGTTAATCCACTGCACTGATGATACTCCAGTAGCTAAGTTTTAGGAGTCCTCAGAAGATATTGTGTTGATGTTCTGCTGCACTATTAATAGATGTGATATGACACTAATGTTTTTTCTAAATGACTTGCAAAGCAAATGTACATAGGAGATACAACACCATACCTTATAGCAGTGCATGTAATATACTAAGCAACATAGGTGCATTCCAGTGACATTACAAAGTATGCCATTACAACCCAGGAATGTGTGCCACACCCAATATGCAATATTACTGTGTGAACTATGCCTGAGCAGATGATACTTAAAAGATGTATTATGTACATACAAATGAAAGCATATAATGTGTCTCCACTACAGTAACACACAGAATGCAGTATAGTGGGAATATGTGTCATGTGTAGAGAAACCTACAAATGCCAGATTATATTTACACGAGGGATCTAATGAGTAACAATGTACAAGGTATTTTGGTGAACATATAAATACACCATTCTGTGGCAGTATGCACAAATGGTAATAAAGCAACAGAGTCAGACTCCAAATTATGGAAATACATGCAGGAACAGTTCACATCAGCCCTGTGTAAGTATGATTATACTATGGTAAATAGTGGTATGCCCTGATGTGGATGAAACAGACATGTTAAAACAAACATGTCTTGATGTGTATGTCCATGACAGGAAAAACAGTGTGTGGCCACTGGCTTGCAAAAGATTGAAGCTGCAGAAATGTTGCACCACAGGGCAGGAAAGACAATCAAATATTGTTACCATTAAAAGCCACAGCACATACTCGGATAACCCCATTGAATTGACAAAACATCAAAACATGAATGTATGACAGAAGCAATGGAAGGACAGGATATTCAGAGATCACAAAGGTGGCTACAAACACATTTATATATGCATTACAGGACAGAAACATGTCTGAATATCTTTGTATGTGAAGTAAAACACAGTACACCAAAATGACAGATGTAGCACCAGTGTTACAGACATCGATGCTATGTGTGAATCAGTTATGCTATACAGAATAAATATACAGGTAGTGCTGAAAAGATACATAGACTACCTATCACTATTAGGTTCAACACGTGCCTGTATTATCAAAATTAAACACTGTGTAGCAAGCTTTCATGACTGTAAATTTACATTAGTATAAGCTTTTAAGTTTGTAAAACATAGCCATGCATATACACACACACACACACACACACACACACACACACACACACACACACACACACACACACACACACACAAAAACACATTACTCACTCTGATAGACAGACCCTTCCGGTAGCATTCTCCGTTTCTGCTCCACTCTAGTATTCAGTTTCTGTCCGTTCCCCTGCTGCTTCACTCTGCAATAAACTCCTGTTATTCCTTCAGTCCAGATGCAGCTTCTGTTTCTGCAGCAGCTTCTGAATATCCTGCCATTCCTACAGTCCAGATGTAACAAATCTGCTCCATTACCCATTACAGGCTTCTAAAATAAATCCCTTCTGTTTCTATAGCAGCTTCTGAATATCCCGCTGGCAAAAATCAGCTGGAAATACATGCGCTGATGTCATTGTGGCAGTTGGGAGGCACGGAAAATGAAAGGGACAGAGGTATGGATGAACTGCCCTCCCCCCGCGCTCTATTGTTCCAGCGCCCATCTTAGCTTGTGAGCAGCA
Organism: Protopterus annectens; assembly: GCF_019279795.1. Lineage (NCBI taxonomy): Eukaryota > Metazoa > Chordata > Ceratodontiformes > Protopteridae > Protopterus > Protopterus annectens. Next base: position 59,579,138 of record NC_056730.1, on the reverse strand, counting down.
TGGCATTTCAGTGGTAAAACCTTTGTCTCACAGCTTCAGGGTATGGGATTCAGTTCCATGAGAAGTCATGCATGGTTCTCCCATGTCTACAGGGGTTTTACATACTACTTTGGTTTCCTCCCAGAAACATGCAAGAGGATTGGCTTCACTTGATTGTCCATTCATATGTAGTAATTACTCTCATCCTTGCTTATGTGACCCAGGCCATGGCTAAAAGAGTATAAGAAGGACCAGTTAAGAAATAAATAGATTAACTAAATTAAAAATCCTTCCTAACTCACTTTGTTTACATTC